>NC_067286.1:869576-1213370 GCF_020740795.1 Apus apus | reverse complement strand
AGACGCTCAGGGCCTCCTAAAGGGGCTTCGCAGGGTGGGCGCAGTGGGGTGCTTCCCCCTTGTGCTGCACTGGGCTGGGGCAGGGGTCAGTTTTGGGCCAGGATGGGGTCAGTTTTGGGCCAGGATGGGGTCAGTTTTGGGCCAGGATGGGGTCAGTTTTGGGCCAGGAGAGGGTCAGTTTTGGGCCGGGATAGGGTCAGGTTTGGAAGGAACAGAGTCAGTTTTGGGCCAGGACGGGGTCAGTTTTGGGCCAGGACGGGGTCAGTTTTGGGCCAGGACGGGGTCAGTTTTGGGCCAGGACGGGGTCAGTTTTGGGCCAGGACGGGGTCAGTTTTGGGCCAGGACGGGGTCAGTTTTGGGCCAGGACGGGGTCAGTTTTGGGCCAGGACGGGGTCAGTTTTGGGCCAGGACGGGGTCAGTTTTGGGCCAGGACGGGGTCAGTTTTGGGCCAGGACAGGGTCAGTTTTGGCAGGGATAGGGCCAGAACAGGGTCAGATTTGGCAGGGACAATGGTCAACTTTGGGCCAGGACAGGGTCAGTTTTTGGGCCAGGACAGGGTCAATTTTGGCAGGGACAGGGTCAGTTTTGGGCCAGGATAGGGCCAATTTGGACCGGGACAGGGTCAGTTTGGACCGGGACAGTTCTGGGCCAGGACAGGGTCAGTTCTGGGCCAGGACAGGGTCAGATTTGGGCCAGGACAGGGTTAATCCTGCCAGCAGCCCGTGCCGTGCCATGTTTTGCATCTGTGTCCCAGGCAGTGCTGATAACGTGACTAATTGTTCAGCTTTTGCTGAGCAGTGTTTGCTCAGCCTCAAGGTCTCCAGATGAAGAGGTTTGGGGGGTGTGATGGTTTGGGAGGGGGCACAACCAGACAGACCTGAGCGACCTGGAGGGATGTTCCTTGCTGGCAATAAGAGGGGAAAGAGGCTTTTTGAGGAGGTTTAACCACTTTCTTGCTGGGGAACCTGCTATAGGTGTTGACCTATCCAGCCTTTGATTTTTCTTCTCTCTTCTGTTTCCCTTTCACTTTATAAGCAATTCTTTATTTTTTTTTACCTTCATCCCCAAGTTTCCTTGCTTTTATTCATCCTTTCCTCTTGCTCCATCCCACCTGGGGATTTGGGCAGGGGACCTTGGCTGGGCTGCTGGGAGGAGATGGGGAGGCCTTAGTTTGGGTTTATTTTCTTTTCCTTCTTTTTCCCTTCACTTATTAAACCATCATGATCTTAACCTACAAGTTTTTACTCCTCTCATTGTCCCCTGCCTGCTGGGCAGTGGTGGAAACTGCTGGGAAAAGCAGTGGGAGAGGACAAGCAAGCTGGGAATGTCTGACTTTGTTTGGAAGTGGCTGTGCTCAGCCTGCACACAGGGGAGGCAGAACCTGTGCCGTGTAAAACTTGCAGCCTTTGCCCCAAAACTGAGGGGGTTTCAAGTTTGTGAAGCCTCTGATTTTGGTGAAATGAGGTTTGGAGGTGGCTCTGCTGGTGGTCCTGGAGCCTGGCTTTGGAACAACAGGAACAAGGGACCTTTGGAGTTGGGAACTGAGTGTTCAGGGGCAGCTCTGGCTGCATTTGTAACTTGTTCCCTGTATGGAGCAACATAAAACTTTTTTCCGTGTGGAAGATGGATTGACATCACATTTGCTGTGACCTTTCCTTGTCACATCTGCTTCTGGTGCGTCTTGTCGTGTCCCTTTCCACTCTTGGAGAGTTTCTGCAGTTCCAGGTGGCTTTCCCAAGGGATGACACTGCTGCTGCTGAGCTGCTCTTGGCAGGACTAGTTACTCCCTTGGCCTAGAGCTGTCTTGGAGCAGCTGGTGGGCTTGGAGCCTCCTTCGGGGCTTTAGGAGGGAGAGAGCAACAGTTCTCCCAGAAAATGCCACGTTTTGAAATTCCCTTCACACCTGCTGGGAAGGAGCTGCAGTCGTGGGTTAGCAGGAAGGGGGAAAAAGGACTTTTGGGGATGAAAATTCATCCTGGAGAAAACCCTTTCTTATCAAGCAGCAGCCCCGGGTCACTGGTGCCACTCCTGAGGTTCCTTTGGGTGTTTCCATCCCTGCCTGCTCAGGGTGTGTCCTCTGTGCCTTCCCCTCCAGGAGCTGCTCACCGAGAGCCAGATGCAGTCGGTGTTCACGGATATTGGCAAGATTGACTTCCAGGATCCATCCAACTACTGCAACATTCCCAGCGTGCCCGGCCTGGCTCCCAGCTCCACGGCCTCGGCGGCCTGGCTGAGCAGTGAGGGGGAGGCTCTGTTTGCCCTGCCCTCTGCCCTGGGGGGCATCTTTGTCGTCAAGCTCCCTCCTCCTGACACACCTGGTAAGGAGCAGGATCCAGCTTCCTCCTCAGGAATCTGCTCTGGGTAGCTTCTCTTCCCCTGCCTTTGAGCTGGAGTGGGATTTGGGGAGAGGGGGGGGCGTGTGGTAGAAATTGACTCCACACACAAAAGCTCTTTTGTATCATCCCCACAGCTCTTAAATCATCCCCAAAGTTCTTTTAAATCATCCCCAAACTTCTTTTGTATCATCCCCATGAAGCCCCTTGCTGGTGGCACTCGGTAATTAACTAACGAGCTCTCAGTATTTGCCTTAATCTCCCTTTTCTTCCCAAAGGAGCCATTTCCATTGTGGAATTGAAGCAGAGCTCCGTGATGCAGCGTTTGCTCACCGGCTGGATGCCCACTGCCATCAGGTGAGTGTCTGGCAGCCAATTAAGCAGAACTAATTGAGTCTCTGCCAGCTCCCTCACCCTCCAGTTTGTGGCTGAAGGCAGAGGCAGCTATAAATACTGCCCAAAAGAAGAAAAGTGGGTCACAGGGACCCGCTGCGGGACGGAAGCTGAGAGTGGGACACTGGATTAGCTCCTCTTAACAAGGCCCTGCTGATGCTGTGTCTACCAGTGCGTTGTATCTATAATTGGCCTCCAAGGATTTGCCCAGGATGTGGCTGGCAGCCAGCAGGGATTAAGGATTACAACAGTTCTTGCCCTTGTTCTGAAACGTCCGGCTCCTTCCCGAGCAGCCGAAGTTCCGCGGGGCTGACGCGGATGCTCCCTGTGCAGGGGTTGGGTTTGGAACCATTATGGTGTCTTAGGCCAGGTTGAGATTTGTGGAATCGTTCAGGTTGGAAAAGACCTCTAAGATCATCCAGGCCAACCTGCACCCAGCACCACCGTGCCCACTAAACCATGTCCCCAAGTGAAGTTTTTTGATCACCTCCAGGGATGGTGGCTCCACCCCTGCCCTGGGCAGCCTGACCACTCTTCCAGGAAATAAATTGTTCCTCATATCCAATCTAAACCCCCTCTGGCACAACTTGAGGCCATTTCCTCTTGTCCTATCACCAGTTCCTTGGGAGAAGAAACCAACCCTTAGGCCCTAGTCAGGGCCATCGAAACCCCAGGCCTTGGATCTCCACACTAGGTTGGAATTTCTTTTAAGCTGTTGAAATAAATACCACCTTTTCCAGAGGGGACTGTGGCCTGTCGGATCTGCCTGTCAGCCTCTCTGTCCACTGCCTGGATCATGATGCCTTTCTCTTTGCTCTCTGCCAGGACCACAAGCTTCGGATGTGGTCCTACAAGGTGAGTGAAGCCCAGGATCTGAGGGTCCAAGGGCTGGGAGCTTGGTGTGGATTCGATCCACCCTTAAATCATCTCCACAGCTTCTCCGCGCTGAGATTCAGGGGGATTTGTGGCCTGGTGTGTGTTTGTGGCCACCTTTTTGGGTGAGATTTCTCTCCAGCCAAGCCTTGTGCTGAGGGTGGGAGGCAGGATTAGATTCTGGAGCATTCAGGAAGATGGGTGGGAATGGTTTGGAAGCCCAGGAGAGACACAGATGGATTTGCCACCACTTCAGCCGGAATAGGAGCGTCCTTGTAACACGGCTCCTTGTCAACAAGAAGTTAATAAAGGCTCCGCTCCCGCTTGCCACTTGCTCCAAATACCAGTGCCAAAACTAATGGACTGGCACAACTGCCTTCACGGCTCATCTGCCCTGGAATGTGTGTGCTGGGGGAGGAGGGGAAGCTTCATCCCACGTGCCCAGGCTCTGGAAATCCATGGGAGATAGCACAGGTGAGACAGGGAAAGCCGAAGAGTGGTTCAGGTGCACGTACAGATGCTTTCCTGGCATCCTTTAGGGAAAGATCTGCTCAAGCTTTGGCCAGAAGAGGAAGGGCAGTTTCTCAGTCCTGAATTCTTTCCTCTGCTGCTTTCCCCATCCCCTTTTTTTTTTTTTTTTTCCAATAGGATCAAATGTGCCTGATGGTTGCAGATCTGCTGGAGTTCATGCCGGTCAGCAGGGACCTGCGGCTCGCGGCTGGGACGGGCCACCGGCTGCGTCTGGCCTTCTCCCAGTCCCTGGGGCT
Source organism: Apus apus (assembly GCF_020740795.1). NCBI lineage: Eukaryota > Metazoa > Chordata > Aves > Apodiformes > Apodidae > Apus > Apus apus. The sequence goes on along the minus strand of NC_067286.1, from coordinate 1,209,004 downwards.
CTACCTGGGTGTCTACATGCACGCTCCCAAGCGAGGGCAGGTAGGGAGCAGCAGGAATTGGTGGAAAATAAGTTGTTCTCCTTGGATTTGGCCGAGAAATAGGGAAAAGTTTCGTGTCTGCAGAGAGCAGGATGTTCTGAATAAACATTTTTGCTCTCCAGACGCGGCGGGATACACGTGCCCTCCCCCTGGGAGTGGAAGTCCCTGTGTAACTTAAGCTGAGCAGTGAGGGCCAGGTCGCTTGGTCACCTCCTGTACTGGTAGGATCCCAAAAGCACAGATGTGCCGTGGGAAAAGGGAAGGGCCACAAGGAGCTAAAAGCATGGAAATCTGGATAGGATGTTTCCATCGAGCTCCTGGGAGCCTGCGGAGGCATCGCTGAGCACTGCCAAGTATCCCCTTCTCCAGAAGTCACTGCTTCTTGCCGTGAATACTAAATGTAGCAGGAGGGGAATGATGGCACAGAGCAGTCTCATCTGTTGGACAGCTTACCCTTTCCCTCCTCCAGGGAATTCCCACATGGAGTAGGATCCTGTCATGACTTCTGCTGTCCCACGGGTGCTCTGCTTGTTCCAGGCAGAACACAGAGCTTGCTTTGCCGTGAGATCCCTGAGGATTCGGGGCTTTTCCACCCCAGTCTCCTGGCTTGCCCACGTCATGTTGTCACTAACAGTGGTGGGACATGAGCTCAGGGACCTGGGAGAAGCCCAGCAGGAACTGGGGAGACCCAGCTTCCCCATGACCTGCTGGTTACTGGCTCCACCCTCCCTTAGCCCACCACTGACCAACTGTTTTTGTAGTTTTGTGTCTTCCAGCTGGTGAGCACTGAGAGCAACCGCTACAGCCTGGACCACATCTCCTCCCTCTTCTCCTCACAGGTGAGTGAGTGCCAGGGAATAAAGGAAGAAAACAAACCTCTTCCCAATAGTATAATGATTGGAGGGAATGTTTTGCTGAAGGTGAATGTGTGCTCTGCCTCTCTGCTAGGAGACTCTGGTTGACTTTGCCTTAACCTCAGCTGAGATCTGGGCACTGTGGCACAATGAAGAGAACCAAACCGTGGTGAAATACATCAACTTTGAGCAGTGAGTCTCTGCACTGAGTCCTCAGCCACCATCACCACAGAGGGGGAAACTGCCAGCAGGGCCAGGGAGGGGATTATCTCCTTTTACTTGGCTCTCACAAAACCCCACCTGGAGCCCCCAATATAAGAAGGACATGGAGCTCATGGAGAGTGTCCAGAGGAGGCCACAAAGATGATCCGAGGGCTGGAGCAGCTCAGCTCTGGAGCTCAGCTCCCAGCTCAGGCTGGGAGAGTTGGGGTGTTCAGCCTGGAGAAGAGAAGGCTCCAGGGAGACCTTAGAGCACCTTCCAGTGCCTGAAGGGGCTCCAGGAAAGCTGGGGAGGGGCTTGGGACAAGGGCAGGGAGGGATGAGACAAGGAGGAACAGTTTTGAGCAGAAAGAAGGGAGATTTCTATTGGATATTTGGAATAAAATCTTGGCTGTGAGGATGGTGAGACCTTGGGCCAGGTTGCCCAGGGAAGCTGTGGCTGCCCCATCCCTGGCAGTGTTGAAGGGCAGGTTGGATGGGGCTTGGAGCAGCCTGGGCTGGTGGGAGGTGTCCCTGCCCATGGCAGAGGGAGTTGGAACTGGGTTATCTTTAATGTCCCCTCCAACCCAAACCATTCCATGATTCTATGATCCTGCTCATTAAAACATGGATCCAGCTCCTCTGCTCTTCTGTCCTGCTTTGCTGGCTGGACATGCAGCATTCCATGATTCTTCCTGTTTCAGTTCTGCTGTCAAGTGCACAATCTTTTCCTCCAGCACAGTTTACAGGGATTTTTTTAAACTGTTTTTTTGTTCAGCTTTATAACAAAGCTACAACTTGGCTGCAGGAATGTGAAAAATGTCCAAAGCTGGGCGGGAGGTTCCCTGGGAGCAGAGTGTGCTGGGAGCATGTCTGAGGGAAAGGCTGTGCCTCCCCAGCAGCTCCTTCAAATCATGCTGAGCAGGTCTCTTCCAAGGAAGATCATGCTTTGAGGAGACCAGTGATCTGAAAACCATGAAGCTGAGAGGGCAGATTTGGGGTGAAAAAAATGCTGTGGGTGTGCAGCAAGAGTCAGCCTGAGAAAGGGCTGCTTGGTCAGCACGTGTGATGGGGAGAACATTGATAGAAATGAAGGAACCCAACTTGTTCTGTTAGCTCAGGGCTGGGGCTGTCACCATCGAGCTCTCCTGGATAAATCTGTCACTTGTCACTGCTCAAAGCCCCTTTCAACCAGATCTAAGGGGCTGGGTTTGCTGGGGAAAGGGACAGGTTTGGTCCGGGTGGCTGCTCCTGGATGGGCTGCAGCACAAAGCTGATCTGGGGTTTGTTTTTCCTTCCAGGAATGTGGCGGGCCAGTGGAACCAGGTCTTTGTGCAGCCACTGCCTGAGGAGGAGGTGACAGTTCGACCTGACCAGGACCCCAGGGTGAGTCGGCTGGAAAACAGCAGCAAGGAGCAGTGAAGCTTCCCTGCCCGGGAGGAGAACAAGGCAGCTCAAGCGTGCAAATTGCATCGATATAGTCTTAAAATTAGTGCCAATTAAAGGGAACAACCTGTGTCACCACAGCACCAAAGTGTGGTTGTGAAGCCAGAAGCTGAGGGGTGAGGAGGATTTCGAGTCAGTCAGGAGAGAGGCCCTGGACACAGATCCAGAGGGTGCGGGAAGTGTCTGCAGTCCCAGGAACTGTGAAGAGGAGAGCTTGGAGCAGGGTGTGGGTGTGAACTGAGGCTGGAGAGAAATCCAAGTCCAGGGAATGAGTGAGAATTGAAGGAAGGAGCACAGCTGTATCCTAAATCCTCTCCTCCTGCCTTGATTTATCCACAGATTGTGATCCTTTTCTCTTTGCAGGAAACCTACCTGGAGTATCTCTTCACGCCTGGCCGGTTCTCCAACGCAGCCATCCAGAAAGCTTTACAGGTTGGTGAGAGGGCCTTGGGTGCTCTCTGTGTTCAGCTTATCCTTCCTGGCTGTGTAGATGTGAGGGAGCAGCATTCCTTGGAGCTCTCAGCAGGCACCAGTTTGCATTTACTGGTTTCCAGACCTGCCGGTGGTCACTGGACCCAGCCAGCAGCCGCTGGGCTGCGCTGCAGTCGGTGCCTGCTAGTGGTGAGAGGCAGAGTCTGGCTTCCAGAGGGTGTTTTCCTGTGGGACAGCAGGTTCCTGAGCTTGTTTTGCACATCCTGCTGCTTCAGCCAGGCACAGGGAGACTCCCAGCCCACTGTGGGTCTGTTTCTCAGCATGGACCCCTCAGGTCTGGGCAGGTAGTAGGGGCAGAGCAAGGCAGCATGTGGGGACTTTTCTGGAAAAATGGAAAAGCCAAAATTCCAAAGCTCTGATCATTTTTTATTCTTTGTGTTGCAACATCACAGAGTCCTGTAGCAAGGTGCAAGAGAGCTGCTGGGAAGGTGTGCAGCCCTTCTTTCCTTGCATCCCAGTGCACTTGCCTGCCTGGAGGCTTCCTCCATTTCCACAGGACACTGGCACTACACCCACTTAGCCCACATTCAGCCAGCCCTTTTTTTTCATACTTTTGTCCCCAGAAGCTACAGCTGATGCTCTCATGTTTGCTTTACCTCTACTCCATACCCCTGGACCTTCAGGATTTGCCTTAAAGTAAAAGTTTCCTGTGCTGCTTCCCAGATCTTTTCCCAAGGAACTGAGAGACACATGGATCTGACATGGGAGGAGTTAAAAAAAGAGGTGACCTTGGCCGTGGAAAGTGAGGTGAGATATTTTTGTCCTTGTGCTCTTTTCTTCCTACATCATTGCACTGGGATGGTTAAATGAGATGCAGTGTGCCCCCAAGGCCCCATTTTGTCCTTCATGTCTTCAAAAGGAATGATACAACTTTAAAAAGAGTACAAATCTTCATCCTTCCTGCCTGGCTTTTCCATTCCCTCTTCTTTTTTTGGAGACTTCCCTTCTTTCTCAGTGTTCTGCCTCTGCTCTTTGCATGGAGCATGAAAAGCATGGAGCAACAGAAGAAAACCTGCTTAGGGAACCCATCTGAGCTGTATTTATCTGAAGTCTTCACTACCTGTATTCACCCAAAATCATGTCTTCTCCACCTGTATTTCTCTGAAATCTAGTTCCAGGGCAGCGTGACAGAGTATGAGTGCTCACCAGAGGAGTTCTGGCAGCTTCAGGTGGAGTTCTGGTCCAAGTTCTATGCCTGCTGCCTTCAGTACCAGGAAGCCCTCTCACGGCCCCTGGCCTTGCACTTGAACCCCTACAGCAGCATGGTGTGCCTGCTGAAGAAGGTGAGGTGGTCATCTCCTGGGGAGGAGTTCTTCTGATGGAGGTGTGGATTTGGGAAGCTCAAAGAAGGGCTTTCTCCTCCACTTTTCCAGGGCTCCCTGTCTTTCCTGGTGCCCTGCTCCTTGGTGGACCATCTCTACCTGCTCTCCAATGAGCACCTCCTGACTGAGGACGACGCTGCCATCTTTGACGGTAAGTGGGGAGACCTGGAGGTCTTTGGTTGTTGGAGACTGAAACACTAGGGAAAGCCCTGGGGCAGAAGGATATGGGAGTTTCCACAGTGGCCTCTGGAGGTGCTCCTGACTCCATAGTTCTCTACATGGAGATAGTTCCCTCATCTTGGCATGTTCAGGCAGTTGGGTTTGGTGAAACCTGCCGTTGTGCTCACGCCAGCAGTTGGAAAATGGGGGCGAGGCTGCAACTCTGCTGTGACTGGTTTCAGCTCACTTAAAAAAGGAAGAATTCCAGATTTCAGGCTGCTTGTGGCAGGGGCAGGACCTGCACTGGTGAATCCTTTGCCCTTTGTAGCTTCATAAACTCCTGGTGAACTGGTGTCACCTTCATGCCTGCCCTCTGGGACAGATCTGCCGGGCTGGAGCTCCACAACATCCCTGCGCTGGTGGGGAGATCAGGATGCAGCTCTAGTGTTTCTGACCAGCAAACAATTCCCTTCCATGACAAACAAGGAGGAGACTTGTGATCCTCCAAGCACCCTGGGCTCAGCCACCCCCCTCTGCAGTCTCAGTTTGTAGTGAAATGGTTTTGTATCCAGGTTTTTGTGTCAGCTCTGGAGTGGGGACTGTCCCGTTTCTTGTCCCCGGGCAGTAAATGCCAGCGTACACAGAAGTTGTCACTAAGGTTGTCCCCACAGTGCCCTCTGTGCTGTGCTGGCTGTGGGCTGACATTGCACAAGAGAAAGGCAACGGAAAATGTTACTTAAGCTCCACTTTTCATGCTCGAGTGATTCTTTTATATATATATATTTATAAAAGAGACTTGTCATCCGTTGGGTTGAGCTGTTTCTGGCTCGAGAGTCAGGGGAGCTGTAGGGCTGGGCTGGGGAGGCTCACAGCTCCTGCCCACAGTTTCAAACTTCTCAAAAAACACCCCTTGATTGGAAAACAGGGATTGAAACCCAACCGAACTTCCAGATCACTTCTAAGAACGTGAAAATCCCCTGGAGGCTGGAAGGGGTGGTGCTGCAGATGGATCCTTGCTGGAAGGAGAGTGCTCGGTGGAGCTCAGCCATCTGAGCTCTTTGCTCTGGGGCTTTTTTGCTCTTCCACTGCACTAATTACTTCCTTTCAACCTGGGGCTGAAGCAAGTCCCTCAGAGGGAATCTCATTGTTTTCTTCTTGCATTTTACTTTCCAAATAATAACAGCCCAAATCTTTCCCTTGTCAGCTCCCAGGTTTTAATTCAGCCTCAGCAGTTAGCAGGGAGGGGTCGATTTGACTGAAGACCAATTTGCTGCTAGTAATTAGCTGACAGGAGCTGAACTAACTGGTTTTTGAATGGTCTTCCCACCTTCCCTTTGAAATCTCTTGTAAATATACAGTTAGATTCTTTCATTACAGATTTGGAGATGTCTCGTGATGTTGTCTGTCTTGTCCAGTGCCTTCGACTGATCGGAGAATCAATTTCCATGGAAATGGCATTCATCATGGAAATGGCTTGTTCCCGCCTCCAGCCTCCAGAAAAGGCTGCAGAGCAGATCATGGAGGACTTGATAGCTAATGACACGTAAGGAGATGTTTTTCCAGAAGGAGGGAGATGTCTTTGTAGAAGGAAGGAGGTGTTTTTGCAGCAGCTTCCCTGCGGGGAAGCCCAGATGGCTGGGCAGGGATTCCCTGGAGCTGGCTTTGATAGGCATCAAAGTGCTTTTTGGGATGTGCAGGCTCTGCCTGTGCTGGAGGAGACTTTTCCAGATCCTCTTGGTGACAAGAGTGTGGGTATTGATGTTTCCTCCAGGACCCCCCTTTGCTGTTGCCTGGCCCCCTCCTGAAAAGGCATTTTGGGGTTTCTCAGGTGAGATGGAGCAGAAGAGGAACAAGTTCCTCTTAGGTGCTTGTTGCAGTGGGAGAAGCAAGTGCCTGCAGGGCCTAGGTTGAGGTCAGAGCCTTGGTCAAGCCCTGTGGTTACTGTGCTCACCTCCCAGATCATTCCCTGTGGAATGCCAGCTATCTGCCTGGCATTTCCTGGTTGCCTGAGGGAGTGGAATAAATAAACCCGAGTCCTTGCAGGCGCTGTAATAAAATCCCAGCCAGAAGAGGATTCCCATCAGGAACATGCAGGCTGATCCTCCTAGGGAGGATTAGTTCAGGAGGAAAGGGAGCCCTCTTGAGTTTAAACTCTTCATCTTGCTGGTTATGATGATTTTTTTTCCTTTTGCAGGGAGAATGTGCTGGAGGAAATACACAGCAAACTGCAGGAGATCCGGAACCCCATCCATGCCATGGGAGTGCTCATCCGGGAGATGGACTACGAGACAGACACCGACCTGGAGAGAGGTGACAGCTCCACGGGGGGAGCCTGGGGGCTGGAGAAGGGTGAGGTTTCTGGTCGGTCTAGTTTCCTGCCCTTATCCAGGTGGTTTTCCTCTTCCAGCTCCTCACCTGGGCGTGCGCATGAGCCTCACCCAGCTGTACGGCAGCGGGACGGCGGTGGCCGTGGTGTGCGGGGGGGTCTCCAAGGTTGCCTCCCTTCGTTTCCTCATCTGTCGGGACCTCTTGATCCTCCAACAGCTGCTGCTGCGGCTCGGGGACCCTGTGAGTACATCCCTGGAAGCTGCCAGCTCTGCTCTTTGAACGTTGGGATCTGGGGTTCTGCTGGTGCCAGGCTTGGAGCTTCCCACACAACAACAGAGGCTGTTTCAACCAGCCCCAGGCTTGGGTGAAGCCTTCTTCTCTTCTCCAGCAGCTTTTGGGGCCTGCAAGGAAGCTAGGGAGAGGCTTTTGACAACGGCAGGGAGTGATAGGACAAGGGGAGGTGGTTTTAAACTGAAAGAGGGGAGATTTAGGTTGGACATAAGGAAGAAACTCTTCTCTCCGAGGGTGGTGAGACCCTAGCCCAGGTTGCCCAGAGAATTGTGGGTGTCCCACCCCTGGAAGTGTTCAAAGGCACGTTGAAACTTGGAGGAACCTGGTCTAGTGGGAGATGTCCCTGCCCATATAGGGGGTTTGTAACTGGGTGATCTTTAAGGTCCCTTCCAACCCAAACCAGTTTGTGATTTGACGATTCTCTGTTTTTATCACCCCAAGCAGAGCAGCAACAGGCTGCACACACCACAACTCCCTCTTTCCACCCCAGGAAGCCAGCCAGGAAGCAGGAAGCAAACCTCTCCTGGTAGGAGGAGGGCATCACTTCCAGCCTCCTGTCTACAACAAGGTGCTGCCTGAGCATGTACCTTTCTCCCAGCTCTTCCCTCCCCCCAAGCCACACACAGCCCAGCAGGCACACACTGCAGCCTGGATCTCCAGAGGTATTTGCCCAGGGGCTGCAGTTCCAGCCCCTGTGAGGCTGTTCCAGCTGGTGGCTCACGTGTTTGTGGTCCTGGTTTGGATCCATCCCGTTGGCCATGTGGCTCCTGGTGGCTTGGGTGGACACAGGGGTGTGGAACAAGGCCCCAGACAAGGGGTGTGTTGTTTAAACCAATATTATTTACCTGGAAACATTAATGCAGAGATTTCTTGGTTGAAGAGAAATCCCCTCCTTCCTGGATAAGGTTGCCCTGGTGGCACTGCAGCAAGGTGCCCTTCTGGAGCCAGGCTCTGCAGACCAGAAGGTGTGTGACCTGCTGCTTCCTCAATGAGGAGCTTCTGCTTTGCCACCTCATGTCCTTTCAAACCATTGGCTACTTTTCCTTCCATGTCACCTGGCCAGGCTTTCCTCAGCTGGAGCACCCAGGGGTGCTGGGCCCTGAGGTGGTCCCTGCAGCGAAGCTGTGGTTTCACTCTGAGTGATGTTACTGCAACAGCACCAAACACCTTTTTCCTGGTGTCCCTGGCACCAGAGGGAAGCACTGAATGTGCACGTGGCTTTTCCTGGCCCAGTTAACCCACCCATTGGTCCTGAGGTGATGCTGTGATTTCCACCAGGATTATCCTGCTGGTCCCCTGGCTGGGCTGAGGGGATTGTTGCCCACCTTGGTGCAGGCAGGAGGGCTGAGCTGAGCCCTTACTGCTGTGCCTGGGGGTTGAGCCAAGCTCTGGTTTCCTTGCAGGTGGTGTTGGGAGTGGGACAGCTCTTCCAGTCCCAGCAGCAGGACCTGCTGCACAGAACCTCTCCCCTGCTGCTCTCCTACTACCTGATCCGCTGGGCCAGCCAGTGCCTGGCGGCCGACGTCCCCATCGACACCCTGTGAGTCTCCCCCACTGCCCCTTCCAGCTGGGAAAGGTTCTCTTTTCCTTTTGAAGCCACCTGAAATGCCCTTCCTGGTAGGAAGAGCTGATGGTTGCTGTGGGAGTGTCACTGTAGAACTCGGGTTGTGCTGGGGGGAGGGTGGTTTTTTTGATTGGGGTTTTTTTTTTTTCCCCTTGGCGTGTTTGGAGCTGCCTCGTGCTGGTCCTGCCTGGCTGTTCTGGGCACCACTGCCTGGGTCAGCCATAGGAGTCATTGAACAATGAGCACAATTAAAGCAGGGGGTGTTTTGTTGCCTTCTCCAACTGATGGCTTTTTCTTCTCCAGGGAATCCAACCTGCAGCATCTCTCCGTGTTGGAGTTAGCAGACACCACTGCTCTGACACCCCACAAGCTGGGTAAGGTGCCCTCAGCTCATCACCTCTCCCTTGGTCACTTAAACCCCTTCCACTCCATGTCCCTGTCACCTGAGGGAGATGCCTCCTACCCTGAGCTGATGGAGTCTGGGATTGAATGACCCTGCATTACCTGGAGATGTTTGTTGTGCTGGCCACCAAAAAACAGTGACAACTGTGTGTCATGTAGCTTTGGACTTGGGCCAGAGACATGGATCTTCTCAGCCTGAGGGGGATGAGAAGGCCTTGCTCAGCCAAATGAAATTCTGTAGTATGAGGGTGGGGAGACACTGGCACAGGGTGCCCAGGGAAGCTGTGGCTGCCCCATCCCTGGCAGTGTTCAAGGGCAGATTGGATGGGGCTTGGAGCAACCTGGTCTGGTGGGAGGTGTCCCTGCCCATGCAGCAGGGTGGAACTAGATGATTTTTAAGGTCCCTTCCAACCAAAACCATTCCATTCTTCTAGGAGCTGTTATTAATTCTGGAGCTCACGGCTCACTCCCCTGCATTGCAGTGGCTGTGGGAGGGCAGAGCAGGTCTCTCCTGCTCCTGAGCCTTTACCCCACAACAAGCAGGAGCAGCAGCAGGTCAGAAGTGAGAGAATATAAAATACTTCCCCAAAACACACGTGTGCTCTGCAGTTCAGACCTCAGTGTTGCTCACAGCCAGTACCTCAAGAGGGAAATTGCTTCTGATGATTTGTTCACATGTCAAAGTCTGGCTGCAGAAATGTGCCCTGTCTTGGGGGAGAAATCCTAACAGGGAAGAATACCAGGCAGCCTAATTCAGAGGCTGTGTACCTTGAAGTGCTTACAGAGGGAGGTGGAGAGTGGGGTAGGGGAGAGAATGCTCAGGTAAGAGCCTGCTGGGAGGAACCTGTGGGGCTGAGCCACCTCTGAGCAGCGGAAGTGGGTGACAAAGAGGGAGCAGTGCCTGGTGTGGAGGGCTGTAAGCTGGGGCAGAATTTCCTCTGCCTGCTGACCAGCCTGGGGCATTTGTGCTGGTCATAAAGCCAGCTGAGGTTTTCAGAGTCCCAGCTCCCCTGGAATGAGGGGCTGGGCTTGGGGGAGGGTGAGTGGCCTCAGCGTAAATGTCAGCCCATGAAAGTGAAATTGAAAACATCCTTTGTCTGTGCTGGTGTCGTGGGTTGGCTCTTGGCCTGTGTGTGAGGAAAGGCCTGTTGGGCCCCCCTGTGCTTCAGGAAAAATATGTGGAACGTCAGGAAGGTGGAAAGGAGGTGGCAGCCTGGGGAGAGGCGTCGGGAACAGTTGGCTCCAGGGGGACTGGAGTGCTGAGGGGGCTGGGATGAGGAGGGAGGGGTTGGAGCTGAGCTGGATCAGCACTGGCACAGCCCTGCCCTGCCAGGCACTCCGTGGGGCTGGGAAGCTGCAGCTGGGCTGTGAAGAGCACGGCTGGAGAGAGAGCACAGCCCTTCTTGTTGGTGTTCTAATTGAGCTGTGGTTAATAAACACAGCAGCGTGTGGCTCTTTGATCTCCTGCTGCTCCCCCTGACAGAACCAGACGGCAAGAGAAATCCAAAACCAACAAGTTGGAGGGTTGAACGTGCTTTGTGTTTTGCTCTGACTTGATCCCCAGTGTTGGGGTGGGTGAGCAGGGCACAGTGCAGGGAGCCTGGGACCCTCTGCTCAGTGATTCTTTTAACTTCTCTTTTGTAGTATCCGGCCCTCAAACAATTGTGGAGCTCTTCTTTCAGGAAGTGGCCAGAAAGCACATCATTTCTCGACTCTTCTTGCAACCAAACACTTCTTTGGCTGAGACAAGTTTGAACTGGCCCCATCTCTTCACTGCTGTGGTGACTGACTTTCTGCCCCTCCTGTATCCTTGGCTGTGATCCTGTAGATTGCATCCCAATCCTGAGTTTCCATCCGTGGGAAGAGGGCTGGGGCTAGCAGAGGGGTCATGGTGGTAGCCCATGGAGTGCTTGGGGACTATACTGGCCATCATCACCACCAAGCCTCCCAGAGTTCCAAGATCAATGTTTTCCACACCCAAATTCTGAAGATAAGTCTTGCAAACAAGTGACTGCTGTTAGTGCTAATGGGATTTGTGGGTATTTTAAGATTTCCCAAAATCAGACCCTTTTAGGTGCACGGTAAAGGATTTGGAGTTCTTGACTTTGAGCCCCTTGAGCTTTAGCAACTTGCCTTGGCAAGGTGGAGATCTGGAAGGGTAACAGGCTTTGGGCAGTTATGGATTAGATAGAGTAATGGTTTTGTTCTAATATGGATAAATCTCATTACAAATTAAATGACTTGTACAAAGAGCAGTTTAATCTTCTCTCCTTTCCCCCCACAAGCTGAATGCCAGAGGCACACTGGCTTTCAGACTAGTTCTCCAGGTTCTCCAGACTGGATTGTCCTCTTTTCCTTAACTTTGGCTCAGATGGCCCAGCAATCCCAGCTTCCTCTTCCCAGAGTGCCTGATGGGGAGCTGTCAGTACACCCAGCTCCAGGTGAGTGCTTCCCTCTGGCTCTCTCCCAGCAGGTGGAAAGGGAAGAGTTAAAAAAAATCTCTCTTGTAACCATCTCAGCACAGGGAACAAATTGTAAGGTAGCAAATATCTTCCTCCTGCATCCCTCTCATTCCCTGGGGTGTCCACCTGTGCTAACCAGGGCTTCTGGCTAAATAGAAATTGCTGCAGAAGATGGAATAATTGAGGGTGGTGGTTTTGTGCATTTCCTCTTTCACCTGTTTTCAAGAAAATCCAGGCGTAAGTGCTTGGGATTACTGTGTGCCCTTCTTGTGGAGGAGTCCAGCCTGCCAGGGGTTCATAGAGCCATGGAATGGTTTGGATTGGAAGGGACCTTAAAGATGATCCAGTCCCGCCCCTGCATGGGCAGGGACACCTCCCACCAGTCCAGGCTGCTCCAAGCCCCATCCAACCTGCCCTTCAACACTGCCAGGGATGGGGCAGCCACAGCTTCTCTGGGCAACCTGGGCCAGGGTCTCACCACCCTCAGAGTGAAGAATTTCCTCCTAAATTCCTGAAGTCCCTCCCCAGCTTTCCTGGAGCCCCTTCAGGCACTGGAAGGTGCTCCAAGGTCTCCCTGGAGCCTTCTCTTCTCCAGGCTGAACACCCCAACTCTCCCAGCCTGTCTCCAGAGCAGTGCTGCTCCTGCCCTTGGATCGTCTCTGTGGCCTCCTCTGGACTCTCTCCATGAGCCCCCTGTCCTCCTTACATTGGGGGCTCCAGAACTGAACACAGCTCTCCAGGTGGGCTCTCAAGAGAGCCAAATAAAGGGGGACAACCCCCTCCCTGGCCCTGCTGCCCACACTCCTCTTGACACAGCCCAAGACACAGTTGGTTTCTGTGCTGCCAGCCCACGGCACCAGCTCCTGTTGCCCTTCTTGTTGGCTTGTCCAGCAGCCTGGTCCTTTGTGCAAGGAATATTTTTGTGGAGCTTATTTAAATACCTGAGCAAGCCCCTAATCCAGCAGCTGCTGTGGGACCTGGGGCTTCCAGCCCTGCCTTCAGCCCAGCAGCAGAAGTGCTGCTTCAGGGAGGGCTCGTCTCTTTCTGAAATGAAATGACTACTTCAAAAACGTTGCCAGAAACATCCATCCTGTTTCCAGCCCCGGCTGCACTCCCAGCATCCTGGCAGCAGGGCCAGGGAGCTGCCTGGTCCCAGCTGTCCCCACGCAGTGCTGCTCCACCACACCAGCTGTTTCCTCACATCCCTCCCTGTGCCCTCCAGGGCCCCGGGAGCCGCAGCCGCTCGTGCCCCAGTTCCGAGCGGCACCGTCCGTGTCTGCAGCGCCACGTGACGCGGTTCTTCCCTCACCAGGGGCACACAGGGCTGGTGTTACATGCTGTTGTGTTGGGGTTTTTTTCCTCCCTGTGCTGAGCAGGCTCTTTTCTTCTCTCAGTCCCTTTCACCTGGGGGCTGAACCTCTTCCTTTTGTCTTCACGTGGCTGCTGAGAAGAACGTCAAATCCATTGAGCTTTTGAGCCAGGAAATGCCAGGAGGGTTTGGGCAGCCTCCTCCTGCCATGTGTGCACAGGGTTTTGAATCTCCTCTCGTTGCTTTCGCCTCACTTGTGTCTCACCTCCAGGAGATCCCAGAGACTTTTCTCTCTGCCTCCTCCTCCCTGCTACCTTCTATCAGGCTTCCTGATCCCAGTCAGTCACGTATACTTGGGATTAAGTGCGTTGACCTCAGGGAACTGACGCTGGGTTTGCTGTGAGAGTGAGCAGGGTGGTGACCCAAATAGAGGTGGACAATAGAGGATGCACCTGTGAGTAACTGGTGGGCATGGAGAAGCTCTAGTGACCAGAGCACTAGCCTGGGACAAGGGCCAAACCTCTCCTTGTTGCTTACTCTGTGTGACAAGCTGTTAAACCAGCCTAGGGTGGGATGGATCTGGATCTGGCTGATCCAGGCAGGGATTCCAGGCTCAGGGGATCTGTTGCCACGTGGCTTTGAGCAGACCTGTGGTTGGGGGAGGTGAGGCATGTGTGAAGATTCAGGATGGCTGGAGAAACGTTGGCTTTACCTGTGGGTCCTGGCTTCTCCTCCTTTCCTGCTGGGTCCCAGGGCCCTGCTAGTGGGACATCTCTGCTTCTCCAAGTAGGAAGAGCATACTCCACTCTCCCAGGCACAAGGGATGCCAGCTTTGGAGTTGTCACCGTGCCTCCTGGCTGCTCCTCAATAGGTGATGACACTTTGCAGCCCTTATATCAGCCTGGCAGAGCAGGCAGGGGGCCAGGTTGAATCTGTGTTGTGGATTAATTTGCAGTTCGTTGCTGTGAGCCCTGCTCTTCCTTGGCTGCTCTCCTAAGTCCTGCTTTGCTGGGTCTCCTGCTGCCTTCACACACGCCTGCTCCTGCTCAGGCTCTGTGCCTCCTGAAAGGGGGTTGGAGTGAGGAGGGGTCAGCCTCTTCTCCCTCCTAAGAAGTGATAAGAGGAAATGGCCCCAGGTTGCTCAGGGAAGCTTTAGATTGCATCTTGAGAGAAATTTCTTTACTGGAAGAGTGGTCAAGTGTTGGAACAAGCTGCCCAGGGCAGGATTTGAGCCACCACCCCTGGAAGTGTTCAGAAAATGTGTAGATGTGGCACTTGGGGACATGGTTTAGTGGGCACGGTGGTGTTGGGTTGATGGAGTGGATGGTCTTAGAGGTCATTTACAACCTTAATGATTCTGTGTCTATTCAAAGCAAGTTGTTCCCCAGGAATGTGTGAGAGGTCTCTGCCCATCCATGCACCGAGGGGACTTTGAGGGGAGAAGAGTGGGATCTGTGTGAGCACTGCAGCTGAGTGAGCCACCAAATGAACACTTTGGTGTTGGAGACCTAACCCTGCCTCTGCTCTGGGGTTCCTGCAGGTCGCACGTGAGCTCTGACCTGAGTAGAACCTCCCATTCCTCCTGTTCCCTCTAGGAATACATCCGCCTGCTGCAGCCCTGGTGCCACGTGAACATGGGCTCCTGCCGCTTCATGATGGGCCGCTGCTACCTGGTGATGGGGGAGGCACACAAGGTAAGGCCCTACTCTCCTCCTCTGCAAGTTCTCCTTCACTCAGGGCCAGCAGGTTTTGGACAGTGGAGCTGGATGGAGCAGCCCTGTCCTCTCCCTGACTGGCTGGGTCAGTGCCCCAGGGGACACACACCCAGCTGCTTTCTGGTCTGCTTCCAGGCTTTGGATTGTTTCTGCCAAGCAGCCTCAGAGGTGGGAAGAGAAGAGTTCTTGGACAGGCTGATCCAACCTGAGGAGGGGGAGATGGTCTCCACTCCACGCCTGCAGTACTACAACAAGGTATAAACCAAGGAAGTCAGCACCAAGTCCTTCCACAGAGAATTCCTTGTTCCCAGCTCTCAGGGAAGTGACTTGAGACTGAGAAAACAGACTCTGAGGAAGTGAAACCTCAGCATGGTCTATTTACTTTCTTTGGAGGGTGATGACAAGGTGACTGGTGTAAAAGCTTGGTGCTTTCCACCTCTTAGCTTCCCAAAAGCAGAGGGCTTTGGTATCCAGCAGAAAAAGGTGGGATGAGATCCAGCTGCTGGAGGCAGAAGCCAGACATGTCTGGGCTCGATGGAAGATGCTGCTCAAGGGGAAAGTTGTTCAGCTTTGAGGCAAATTAAAATGTCTTTAAATTGAGATAGCATCTTTGGTTTTGCATCATACCATTGTTCAGACTGGCTGAACCTTGGAGCTTGGACCCAGGCTCATTTTTAAAGGGATTCCTGGATTTTAAAATCCATGAAACACAAAGGTTGTTGGGTGCGCTTCGAGGGAGAACATCTCTGTCTCACACAGCTCTGTGTGTGCTTGAGAACTGAATCATTTATCTCTCTGTCACTGGACTTTATTGTAACCATCAGTGCTAAAATGTGTCAGAAAACTCACACGTGCAGAGCTGAGCCCTCCAGAAGAGCTTTAGCCTGGACCTGTTATCCTGGGGTTTGGTTCAGATCTCTGCAACTTAGCCAAATCTTTCCTTTTCCAGTGGCAAAAACCTTTTGACTGCTTTTAGGGTTAGTAGGAGCAGGAGTAGCTCTTAATTCAAACAAACAAGAGCCCTTGCCAGCCCAACTCATTCCTCAGTGCTGCTGCAGCCCACGTTGTCTTCTCCAGGTTCTGCGCTTGTTGGACATGGTGGGTTTGCCAGAGTTGGTCATCCAGCTGGCCACCTTGGCCATCATGGAATCTGCAGATGACTGGAGGAGCCAGGTACTTCCTTTGCATCAAGATGTTCCTTTGGGGACCTTCCCTGGGCTTTTATTTTCAGCCATATAACTCAAAATATGCTGCTTTGTGCCCTTTTGGTGTTTCCAGGCTATGTTGAGGACTTGCATCTTCAAACATCACTTGGATTTGGGACACAACAGTGAAGCATACGTGGCCTTAACACAAAACCCAGATCCCAGCAGGTAGGGGGCAGTTTTACACCTATAAACTTGCTTGTCTCAGAGGTCTGTGAAACAGTTTTCCCATCAAACTGAAAGGAAAAGGTGGCACCTTTGGATGGGCCATGGCTGCTGTGGGCAGCCTGTGTGAAGCTGTGTTTGAAAAAGCCCTCTTCATTTTTGTAAGAACAGCTGGAGTCTGTGCTTTCCCAAAGGAGGAAACTGGGAGGGGGGGGAAAGCTGGTTCAGGGAAGAGCCAAAAGAAAAAAAAGGCTAAATGATCCTTTTTTGGTGTTGTATCTTGAAAAGCTGTAGCAGTCCAGCCAGTTTAGTTTGGTAAGGAAAAGACTTGGAGTTGGATTTTCAGCCTGAGGACCCTCTGGGAAGTGAACAAATGTCAAGGAAATGGCCTCAAGCTGCACCAGGAGAGGTTTAGATTGGATATTAGGAAAAAATTCCTCACCCAAAGGGTTGTCAGGCTCTGGCCCAGGCTGCCCTGGGCAGGGGGGAGTCCCCATCCCTGGAGGGGCCTCCAAGCTGTGTAGATCATTCCATGATTCTATGCACTGTGTAGAGGAAGCTTCCCCCCAGCAGAGGAGGATGTGATGAACAGGAATGCCTGGAATAGGTGTTCAGAGAAGGAGGAATGCATTGGGATGGAGGCTGAAGAAAAGCTTACCAAATAGAGCTGAGGGAGGGAGACTGTCCCTCTGAGAGACCTTTGCAGAGGATCCCTGCTGCCCAGGATCTCCATTTCCAGCACAGGAGAAGTCTGAAGGGACTTCTTGGTCCAGGAAAAAAAAAAAAACCCTAGGGAGAGCTCATCAGAAAGCAGCGTGGGTTTGTTCCTGCTCCTTCAGGCAGTTCCATCCCTCTCCACAGGCAGCTGGACTGTCTACGCCAGCTAGTGGTGGTTCTCTGCGAGCGCTCCCAGCTCCAGGACCTGGTGGAGTTTCCCTACATCAACCTGGACAACGAGGTAATCGGGGCTCAACCCTCCTGACGAGGTCCTGGGGGTCTGGACTGGGGGGGGGCATAACCTCTCTCCTGAAAGGGGTTGCCCAGCCGTTGGAGCCTCTGGTGTCCCCGCAGGTGGTGGGGATCATCGAGTCGCACGCTCGAGCCGTGGACCTGATGACCCACAACTACTACGAGCTGCTCTACGCTTTCCATGTCTACCGCAACAACTACCGCAAGGGTGAGGCCAAGGAGGGGGTCCCCCCGCTTCCTGGGACACCCCTTCCCTGCTCCTGGCTGAGCCTGCTCCCCTCTCTCCCCTCAGCTGGGACGGTGATGTTTGAGTACGGGATGCGGCTGGGCCGGGAGGTGCGGACGCTGCGGGGGCTCCAGAAGCAGGGGAATTGTTTCCTTGCTGCCATCAACTGCCTGCGCCTGATCCGCCCCCAGTACGCCTGGATAGTGCAGCCAGCATCAGGAGCTGTGGTAGGGAGTGGTGCTGAGCTCAGCTCTGACCTCAGCTGCTGCCTGGGGGGGGGTGCTTCCCAAATCCTTCCTGATCTGAGGAGCAGAGGTTGCTGGCTGCCTCCACCTGCTGCCTTCGTCTTCTTGGGCTGCTTGTGCAGCACCATCCTGCCCTGCTCCTCAGTCCCACCCATCACCCCTGTGTCACTGCCCCTTTGGGTGGAGGCAGGACAGCTTTTGGGATGGGAGTGGGGTGTATCTCTCACCTTTTTGGGGAGTCTGAACAGCCGGAATACCAGTCAAGAAGGGGATCATTGGCACGTGGTTTGTGTTTCAGACCTGTTTGTGGGGAGGTGGTGACTGCAGCCTGATCTGCTGCTCTGCCCTGCTTCTGGTAGCGAGAGATAAGAGTAACCTGAGCCACCCAGTGGCTGTAGGGCTTTCCTGATTCAAATCCAGGCTTGAAACAGTTAGAGAGCTGCAATTCGGGCTGTAGCAGATTTGTCCTTTGGAAACCAGGTGGGCATAAACACTCCTCTCTGCTTTTTCCTGCAAGTATGAACGTCCAGGAGCATCCCCGAAGAGAAGCCACGATGGGGAGTGCACAGCTGTCCCCAGTAAGTGCCCAGTCCTGGTCCTTATTGTGCTTCCACAGCCTCTCCCCTGGCCTCAGAGCTCTTGCTGTTCCCTTGTGAGCTGAGGGATGGTTCAGGGCAGCTCTCACCTCTGTCATATCAATAATTTGAGGGGGATTTTAGCATATGCCTGGCAGGTAGAGCAGCAGCTGTTACCACACATGAGATAACATCTCAGAGGAGGAATCAAGGTTTGTGTCAAGGAGATGGGCACAGTTCAAGGCAGCAAAACCTCTCCTGTGGTGCTTTTTGTGGTACGACTCCTCTGAGGACAGCAGAGAGGTGTAAACAAGGCCTTTTCAGAACACTGGGAGCCCTTTGTGTCCATCTCCTGCAGCAACTCGCCAAATCGAGATCCTGGAGCTGGAGGATTTGGAGAGGGAAAGTGTCCTGGCCCGGATCCGGCTGACTCTGGTGCAGCACGACCTGTCAACAGCAGCTGTGGCAGGTAAGGGGGACATAGCAGGGCCACCTCTCCCTTCCCTCAGGTTTTCTTTGCTCCTTGCAGCACTTTTGAGTCACAGCTCAGCTGAGGAAGCAGCAATTTTGTTCTGACCCAGAGGCCAGAACCTGGCCCAGTGTTCAATGACCCTTTCAGTGAGGAACATGCTCCCAAGATCCAATCTAAACCTCCCCTGGTGCAACTTGAGGCCATTTCCTCCTGTCCCATCCCTTGTTCCTTGGGAGCACAGCCCAACCCCCCTGGCTCCAACCTCCTCTCAGGCAGCTGCAGAGAGTGAGAAGGTCTCCCCTCAGCCTCCTGTGATCTGTGAGATGAGAATAAGTGATAATGGGAGTCGAAAGTTTTGTGCAAGGAAGGAGTTTTAAGGATGTGGCTGGTGTCTTGGGCACAAACCTGGTCCTCCTTCCCTGCAGGCAACTCTACTCCTGAGGAAACTCTTGCTCTCCTGATCCGGGCCGGCCTCTTCGACACTGCTGTCACTCTGTGCCAAACGTTCAAGCTGTCCTTGACACCCATCTTTGAGGGACTCACTTTCAAGTAGGTGGCCAGCTTCTCTTCCCTCCTCAGGCTTGGGGAGTTGTGCCCTGTATGGGGCCTGGCAGGGCCTGCAGCTCCCCGGGGTCAGGAGCCAGCACTGTCCTGACCTGTCTGCTGGCCATGCCCAGGCTCCTGCTTTGTGGGTGTGAGGTGGATCTTGCTCTTCACACCTAAAAAAGGAAAAAAAAAAAAAGGGAGCCAGGTAGTGGAGGGATGAGGTTTGTCCCTGGTCTCAGGGGATAGGTGGCATCTGGCAGCTGTAAGTGGTGCCAGCCCAGGCACAACCATCATCTGGAGACCTATGTGGTGAGCAGGGTTGTGCCACAGTCCTGCTGGTGCTCCATGAGCTGCTCCCAGATTTGTAGGAGCTGTTGAGTAGCTCATAAATAGTGGTGGGCAGTCTGCATGCCTCATCTTCCTCACCTCTCTGACCTTCCAGAAGATGCATCGTGCCTGCTCAGGAGCTCTGCTGTGCCCTGTTCCTCTGGCTGGATACCCAGAGGACACCTCTTGCCCAAACCCGGGCCCTAGAGCTCCCACCAGAGTCATTATTCATTCCTTTCTGGCACTTGCAGCAGCTCAGCAATCACCACCAGCTTCCTGTTCCTGCCCAGCCAGCCAGTTCCTGGCTCAGTTCCTTGGGCAGTCTTGCCAGGGGTGGCTTCAACACTGGCTGCAGGGGGCAGGGCAGAGGAGGGGGCTCCAGGGGCACCCACCTTTGCAACCCCTCTGTCCTGCAGGTGCATCAAGCTGCAGCTGGGAGGGGAGGCAGCTCAGGCAGAGGCCTGGGACTGGCTGGCTGCAAACCAGCTCTCCACCCTGGTTACCACCAAAGAGTCCAGGTAGGTCCTGGGGAGAAGAGTGGAGGTGATAGGGACACTTTTGGAGCCTTGCAGGAATCCTGAGGGTCACAGGCTGCTGATAAAAGGGCCTTAAAGTGGAGCTGTGGGACTGGGACTGTGGGAGAGAGCAGGGCTTCCCTGCCACCCCCATGCTCTCTTGTCCTGATTTTAACCCCAGGGGGGGAGGGAACAGGAAAAGTAAAGGCAGAGAGACTCGTGGGGTGAGATACAGACCCTTTAATAATTGAAATAAAGCAGTGATAGTAATAATAAGAAGTGTAAATGAGCCACGTGTAGTGTCAGTGCTCACTGCCTGCTGAGCAACCCCCAGCCCAGCCCTGACTGCAATCCCACAAGGGAGAAAAGCCCCAAAACCCCCATCCTGGGAAGCGGGGAGGGCTTCCCACCAACCCTCACCATCCACTGAGCGTGACGTTGTGCGTGATCCGGAACATCCCGCTGGCTCTGCCTCCCTCCCACCTGCCTCTCATCCCAAATCCCAAACCACCTCCCAAACCCAGCTCTGTTCTAGCCACTCAGAAGAAACTGAGCTCTACCCCAGCTGGGAGGGCAGAGGCAACACCTTGAGCCTGAGCAGGGGAACAGGGTGCCCTGGGGCAGGTGGTGGCCTGGCAGACAGTGACCGGGGCTGCTTGGCGCGGATCCTGAGGGAAAATCCTGTCCTTGCAGCGCCACGGATGAAGCCTGGCGGCTGCTCTCAGCCTATTTGGAGCATCACCCATCCCAGAACAGCCTGTACCATCGCTGTGTCATCAACAAGCTCCTGGCCCATGGGATCCCTCTGCCCAACTGGCTCATCAACAGCTACAAGGTGAGTTCAGCACTTTGCACGCGCCAAAAAGAAAAAAACCACCTCCGAGGTTTTCCTGGAGTTATCAGAGCATCTTGGCTTCCACAGCCACCTCCTCGTTAGGCAGCCATGTCCTCCTGATATCCATCTAAGCCATTTAGGTTGGAGAGTGGGAAAAATGTCTCTACTCAAAGAGTGGTCAAGTGTTGGAACGAGCTGGCCAAGGCCGGGGTGGAGTCACCATAGAATCATGGAATGGGTTGGGTTGAAAGGGAACTTGAAGATCATTTAGATCCAACCCCCCTGCGTGGGCAGGGACACCTCCCACTAGACCAGGTTGCTCCAAGCCCCATCCAACCTGCCCCAGGGCAGCCACAGCTTCCCTGGACAACCTGTTCCAGGTTCTCCCCACCCTCACAGGAAATAATTTCTTCCTAATGTCTTAATTTAAATCATCCCCCCTTACAGTTTAAAACCATCTCCCCTTGTCCTGTAACTCCCTGCTCTTGTCCAGAGTCCCTCTTCAGGCATGGGAAGGTGCTCAAAGGTCTCCTCAGAGCTTTCTCTTCTCCAGGCTGAACCATCCCCAGAGCTGTTAAAAACGTGTGGCACTTGGGGTGATGGTTTAGTGGGCAGGGTGGTGTTGGGTTGGCGCTTGGACTTCATGATCTTGGAGGTCTTTTCCAACCTTAATGATTCAATGATTAGAAGGTTCACCCTCACCTTTATTCCCAGCTCCAGGAAAACCTGACAGATGCTTTGTGCCCATTACAGAGGCTCAGGGCAGGTTCCTCTTGGCATCGTGGTGGCTCCTGGGCATGTTCCCTGGCTGATTTTTCCCCTCTTTGCTCACAGAAGGTGGATGCTGCCGAGCTCCTGCGGCTCTACCTGAATTATGACCTGCTGGAGGAGGCAGTGGAGCTGGTCCTGGAGTATGTGGATGCTGTGCTGGGCAAAGGGCACCAGTATTTTGGAATTGAGGTGGGCCTGGGGACCCTTCCTTGGGGCAGTTCCTGCTTGGGGTTTGGGTGTTGTGCCCCATGATTTGGTGCTTCACAGATGTGGATAAACCCACCCTAGAGAGATGACCTCTCAGTGAGACCTTGGGGGGTGTTGGGATATTGTGGTTGGGAGCTCTTCCTCACTGTGAGGAGCATTTCTGCTCGATCTTGTGACACGAGGGTTCCTCTCCCCTCCAGTTCCCCCTGTCAGCCACAGCCCCCATGGTGTGGTTGCCCTACACTGCCATCGACCAGCTGCTCCGGGCCCTGCAGGAGAGCTCCGCCAACCATCACAACGTCGTGGTAGGTCACCAACACCCCACCGAGGGGTGACAGGGAGGGAAGTGGTGGTGATGGGGCGGGAGAGTGGGCACTCTCCTCTCTTGACACCTGCTCTGCCCCCCCCTGGCCCAGCTCTACCAGAAGCTGCAGGAGAAGATGGAGGACTACCAGCAGAAGGTCAGCGTGGCCACCCGGGACCGCCTGTACCGCCGGAGCTAGCGGCAGCCCTGTCACCCAGGTGGCCTTGGCCACCACCTCGGGATGGTGCTGGCTCCAGGTGACAGCCCCAGAGCTGACACTGTCCCCCCACCCTGTGCCAGCTCAGCCCCTGGTGCCGTTTTTACCCATTTTTGGCCGATTTTGTTTTTTTTTCCGCAAGGATCCGGTTGGGGGAGGCGGGTGCACCTTGGCTGTGTCACCCTGCTGTCCCCGTCCCCTCGGTTGTGGGGTGATGAGCAGAGCTGTGGGGTGTGACCAGCACCCTGGCGGGTCCCCTGGCTCTCCCCCACCCCAGACAGCGGCCCCCTGGGGTGCTGCTTTGTATTTATTTGTGGTGGGTTTGGATGAACTCCAATAAATGGCGGCGTTGATACAGGGCGGTGTTGGGGCTGGGGGAGGGAAAGGGCTGGATCCAGCACCTCCGGACCCGTAGGGCAAAGCTTGAGGGTGGGAGGGGGCTCTAGGCTGGGGCTATGGGGTGGGAGGGGGCTGTGGGGTGGGGCTGTGGGGCAGGGCGGGAGGGGGCTCTAGGATGGGGCTGTGGGGTGGGAGGGGGCCCTGGGGTAGGGCTGTGGGGCAGGAGGGGGCTGTAGGGCAGGGCTGGGGGGTGGGAGGGGGCTGGGGGGCGGGGCTGTGGGGCAGGAGGGGGCTCTAGGGGGGGGCTGTGGGGCGGGAGGGGGCTGTAGGGCAGGGCTGGGGGGTGGGAGGGGGCTGTGGGGCAGGAGGGGGCTGTGGGGTGGGGCTGTGGGGCAGGACTGGGGGGCAGGAAGGGACTCTGGGCCGGGGCTGTGGGGCAGGAGGGGGCTGTGGGGTGGGGCTGTGGGGCCCAGGCGGGAGGGCTCATCCCGAGGGGCGGGGCCGGAGCGGAGCCCCGCCCCCATGTGGCCGTGGCCCCGCCCCCATCTGGCCGTGGCCCCGCCCCCTGCCGGTGACGTCAGCGCGGCCCGCGCGGCCGCAGCCCCAGCGCCGCCGCCATGGGCAAGAAGTCGCGCTCGGCCCCGGGTCGCCGGCCCATCCTGCGGCTCTCCCCGCCCGGGCCCCGCCGCGAGGAGGCTGCGGGGCCGCCGCCGGAAGGGGCCGACTCGGGCTCGGAGCCGGGTAAGGGGCGGCGGGAGGCGGGCAGGGCCGGGCAGGGCGCTTTGTTGGCGGGGCGCGGCCTGGCGCCGCAGGCCTCTCGGCGCGGCCTGCTCGGAGCGCTGCGGCCTAGCGCCGGCACCGCCGCCTCGGCATCCGGCCCCCCTCCCCCCCCGCCTCCCCGCTCCGTCCCTGACGGCTCTTCCCTCCTCGCAGATGAGCCCGAAGCGCCGGCCGAGCCCCCCCGCAGCGCACCCAACCCGCCGCCCCCCGCGCCCGCCGCCGTCAAGCCCACAGGTACCGGGAGGGGGATTTATAAACACCCCCCCAAAAAAAATAAAAAGCCATCAGGGCCGCGCCCCCCTGCATTTAGTGGGGGAACATCCCCCATTTCATAATTTTCTCTTAAGAAAAGACTCCTTTCTTTCCTCCGGGCTGTGTTTCGTTGTCCTGCGCTCATTCGGTCCTTTCCCTTTAAGGGGGGGGGCTCGTTATCCCTTTCTAATTACCCTTTTCCAAAAAAAGGGGGGGTCATTAACTTCTTCCTCGGTTATTTCGATTTCCAAAGAAGAGTGACAAACCGTTTTTTTAATTGTTTCAGGTTGTGGGGTTTTTTTAGGCTTGCTTTTCTTGAATTCTTTTAATCAATGTTGGGGTGGGACGACAACCCCCTTGAACTGCTTTTTTTTGGGGGGGGGGGGGGGCAGCGATTCCCCCCCATTTTCTGAGGGGGACCAGAGCAGGGTTTTTCCCCCCCACTTGACAGTTTTTGGGGTGATGATGTGATGTTAACCCCCCCCCCCCACTTTAAACATTTTGTGAAGGGCAGATGATTTCTCACCATTACAAACTCGGGTTAGGAGGGAATTGTCTTGGGGGGTGAATCTTTTACTGAGGGAGGGGAAGACAAGGTGGGATTTTTCCCCTCTATTTCTGTACTCAGCTTTTAAATAAATTGTAATATCAATTTTTCAATTAAAATATTAGTGTTTTGGGGAACAGTGCCTCCCCCCTCTGTGGTTTGCAGGCAGGATAGAATCCTACAACCCTTTTTTTTTTTCCAGGGATGGGGAATTCCTTTCCTCTCCTAATGTTCTGTTGGCTTTTTTTTTTCCCTGGGGGTAGAGGGGGATAGATATTCCACCCCTCCCAGTGTGGTTTTGGGGCTGATGCCCTGATTTTGGGGAGTCAGGAGCTGTACCAGTAGATGGCTTGAAAAGGGAGGGGTGACATTTATCCCTGGAATTCTAGAGGGCAGTCCCTGCTCTCCCATCACCGGATTAACGGGACCACAGGAGTCAGGGGGTTTGGATCCACTTCCATGCCCCCACCCCTTCCTGAAATCCCACTTTTTCCCCCCCTCCCCCCTATTTTTCCAGGAGGTTTGTGCCTGCTTGGTGCCTATGCAGACAGTGATGAGGAGGAGGGGGAAACCCTGGAGAAATCCTCCCGTCCCTCCGATGCCAACGGGAACAGCTCTGCCGACATCGACAGCACCCTGGCGAACTTCCTGGCGGTCAGTGGGGAGGGGGAGTGGAAATTCCTCCTTGGGAAGCGAGTGGGGGGGTCGGAAAGGGGGGTTACTGTGATCATCCCAGATGCTTTTGGCTCCGCTTTTCCCCCTGCTGGGCTTTGAAGTTGATTTTTGGGATGTTTTCCTGCAGGAGATCGACGCCATCACGGCTCCTCCGCAGCCTGCTGAGCCTTCCTCCGCTGCTGCCTCCTCTTCCTCTGCCTTGCCCCCCACCCCTCCCCGCCCGGAGCCGAAGGAGTCGGGATCGGGATCAGGATCAGGCCAATCCTCTGGCACTGCCAATGGGGCCAGTTCCACGCCAGCTCCAGAATGGCAGTATGACACCCAGTGCTCACTGGCAGGAGGTGAGCACCCATCTGGGGGGGACTTCACCTATCTCAGGGTGGAGGCTGCATCCACCTCTGGGGACTCACCCATCTCTGGGGGGGCTTGACCTATCTCAGGGTGGAGGCTGCATCCACCTCTGGGGACTCGCCCATCTCTGGGGGGGCTGCACCCATTCTAGGGGCTGCTGCTGTTCCCTGCTTTGTTCCCCAAGGGGATCTGAGGGTGGTGACAGGCAGCTGACACCAAGGAAAGGGGAGGTGACACCTGCCTGAGGAGCTTACCTGGTTGGCAGTGGGACGCAGGCTCTGTGTCCCGTGGGTGACACCCTGTCCATGTCCCCTCCCTGGCAGTGGGGGAGCTGGAGATGGGCGACTGGCAGGAGGTGTGGGACGAGAACACCGGCTGCTACTACTACTGGAACACCCAGAGCAACGAGGTGACCTGGGAGCTGCCACAGTACCTGGCCACGCAGGTCCAGGGCCTGCAGCATTACCAGCACAGGTAGGAGAGACCTCTCCTGGTCCCCCCCCAGCGGGCCCTTCCTCCCCCAGCCCACCCTTCACCCCTCTCCTCTTCCTCAGCAGCACCGTGACGGGCGCCAACGGCAGCTTCGTGGCGCCGGCCGAGCCGTATTCCCAGGAGAAGGGGCCCGGCCGTGGGGCCAAGAGGGAGGTGAAGAAGGTCAGTCAGACAGGGGCTGGTTGCCACGGGGTGGCTTGTAGGGGCCCCTTTGGGCTTCCTTGCCAGCGGGGGGAGTCTTTGGGGAGCCCAGAGGGAATGGGGTGAGGGGACTGGGAGCTGCAGTGGCCACCAGAAAACTCATGTGGCAGCTGCTGGAAAACTGACAGGGATCTGATCCTGCAGGAGGTGAACGAAGGCGTGCAAGCCCTCTCCAACAACGAGGAGGAGAAGAAAGGGGTGGCTGCAGCTCTGCTGGCCCCGCTCCTGCCCGACGTGGTGAAGGAGGAAGAGGAGCGCTGGAGGAGGAAGGTGATCTGCAAGGAGGAGGTGGAGCCTCCCCCGGAGGAGGAGGGGAAAGTGGAAGAGGCGCCGGCGGCACCGGCTGCTCCCGAAGATCCAGAGCCCAGTGGGGATCCCCTGGAAGAGTCAGAGCTGTGCAGTGTGGTGCAGTCTGGGGAGAGTGCTGAGGAAGAGGAGGAGCAGGACACGCTCGAGCTGGAGATGGTGCTGGAGAGGAAGAAGGTGAGGGGAAGGGTTTTGTGAGGGAAAAGGGGGTGGTTTTGTCAGGAATGAGGGGGTTGCTTTTGTCAGGAAAAGGGGTTTTGTGGGGGAGGGTTTTTGTCGGGGAAAGGTTTTTGTTAGGGGAAAAAAAGGCTGCAGGTGCAGAATAGCTGGAGATAAACCAGGAGCAGCAGAACTTTGTGTCTCTGTCCCTCGGCACAGCGCCCCTGCATTCCTTGTGCTGCTCCCATGTGGGCTGGGGCTCCGTATGGATCATCCCCAGCTTCACGCAGACTTTGCCAAGTCCGCGGCTGTTGGGACACTCTGTCTCCATTCCTGGGGCTGTTCCCGGGGGCAGGAGGCTCAGCTCCCTGAGGTGCCGTGTTCCTTCTGCAGGCCGAGCTGCGCGCCCTGGAGGAAGGGGACGGCAGCGTCTCCGGCTCCAGCCCCCTCTCTGACGGCAGCCAATCGGGGCCGCAGGACGCAGCCCGCAGGCTGGCCTCCAAACGGGGGAAATGGAAACTCTTTGTGGGAGCTGCCAGCCCCGAATCCGGCAGTCGAGGTTCCAGCAAAACGGGACGGGAGAGTCCGGAAGCTGGAGAAGGAGGTAATTGGAACAGGTCCCTTGGGAGAGAGGAGCTGGGTGCTTGGAAAGGCCAAGGAGGAGCCGGGATGGGCGGTGAGGTATGTGGGATGGGCTTGGGGGGGTGGCTGTCACCTGTCACAGCCCACCTGGCCTGGGGCAGAGAGGGCACAAGGGGATGCTCTGCCCAGTTCTCTCCTTTATCCTGTAATTATCCACTGTCCTATATTCATCCTATGATTAAAGGAGATAAACAGGAGAGGGGCCACAGGCAGCACTGCCAGGAACATGAGCAGGAGAGTGCTCATGCTCACAGCTTATCAGAACGAGCACAGAGGTGTGGTAATGGTGGCATCCCACCCCACCACCCTCCAGTTTCCTCCCAGTGTTAAAAATCCTGACTGTGGCACATGGGGCACTGTTACTTTTGTAGAGCCATGGAATCATTTTGGCTGGAAAAGCCCTTTCAGATCCTCCAGTCCCACCTGTTCCCCCAGCCCTGCCCACCCCTGCCCCATGTCCCTCAGCACCATCTCCAGAGCTTGGAAACCCCTCCAGGGATGGGGACTCCCCTCCCTGCCCTGGGCAGCCTGGGCCAGGGCTTGACAGCCCTTTGGGGGGAAGGAATTATTCCCAAGATCCAGCCTCAACCTGCAGCTTGGGGCTGTTCCTCCCTGTTCCTCCCTCTCCTTGTCTGTTTCCCCCAGCACAGCCTCCGTCTCTCAGAGGCTGGTGTCAAATTTAGTGTCAAATAGTAAAAGGTCAGCAGATGTTGTGGAGCATTGTACACATTTACTGCCTTGGGGAAGTTGAGGCTTCAGGCCAACTTCAGGAAAAAATGGCCCCAAACCATCTGGAATGTAGAGCAGGGTGTGTCCTGCTGCAGTGGGAGCCCCAAACCCAGGCTGAGGTGGCCCCATCGTGTCTCAGCTTCAGGCAGGGGCATCATCTGGAGCTGCTCTGGTTGTATCCAGGGTGGCTCTGTGGGGTGGTTTTCCTGGAGGGCTTTTCTTGGTGCCTCCTGAAGGAAACATCCCCGGAGTCAGCTCTTCCCCGCAGTGCTTGTGTCCCGTTTTCCAGGAGAATGGGAAGCTACTGCTCCAAAGTAACCTGTTTAAAATTGAGCCCCAGGGTGATGGAGGGAACTGTCCTGCCCATGAGCCCCAGGACACACGAGGAATGGGTCTCTTTCCTCCCAGGATTTTAGGAGTCCCTTGATAAACTTTCCTCCCTGGAATTTGTCACTTGGACAGAGAATGAGTCTCTGCTGCCCTGTGACGTGGCTCAGGCAAAACCTTGAAAACTTTCTGGGAGCTCTTCAGCCTCCCACGTTGTCCCAACTTATTTAATCCTTGATGTCTTGACAAATTACCAAATCACCTGAGTTAACGACTGCCTGCCTAGTTGGCTCTCCCACCCTTCCTGAGCCCCTCTGCTCCAGGGCCCTTCCTCCTTCCTGCCCTGGCTGTAATCCCGCCATTCCCTGCTGTCCTTCCAGAGGGATCCCACCATCCAAACACAGAGGCATTCACCCTCTCTCCTTTTTTTTCAGGCTCTTGTCGTTGGCTCCAGTAGGAAAGAGGCCCTGGCTCCTTCCCTGCCCTCTCCCACTCCAGCTTCCCAGCACGGTGGCTCCAGCCCGCTGCTGGCAGCACCGTGGTGGTGCTTGGAGAAGACCTCACCTTGTCCTCTCTTCTCCTGCAGCACCGAGCACGGAAGTGGCTGAGGTGAATTCAGACAAAGAGGCTGAGTCTGAGGAGCCCCAGGAGAAAACAAAACCCCAGGGGGCTCCAAAAGTAGAAGAGGAGGAGCAGGACCTAAAGGTAGGGAGACGACGGGTGTTGGTGGGATCCATCGTGGCTGGGGGCCTGGCTGCTCTCACAGGGGATGTCCTGGCTCCCTCTGCCTCCAGCTGGTGGGGACACCTGAACCCTAGGCTGTGGGTTTGGCCCAGGAAGAGTCATCATGTCCATGTCCGGTGCTGCCAGCACCATATCCCTGTCCAGGCTCCAAACATCCCTCTGGTGCTGCTGCACCACCCATGTCCATGACCCCCGGGTCTGGTCGTGAGGGACAGCAAATGCTTTAGACTTCCTGTTCACCCTAACACCATTCCAGTCCTCTGGCACCTGCCCCTCCACACATCCCATGTCCAGGCTGAAGATTCCTTGTCCGTAATCCCTCTGCCTGGAGGCTCCAGTACAGGTCACTCTGCCCTTCGTGACTTGTTGGATGCAGACTGGGAAGCCCTGGGGATTTCTCTGGTATATTTTCTCTCCCGAGCCTTGTTTTGCTCCTTCTGGCTGTGGTTGAACAATTCCCAGAGCCCCATCCCGACCTGTAGCAGCGCCACATGGAGCTGCCCGCCCCAAGTGATGGTTCCACAGTGTAGCAGGGACGATTTTCTCCTCCTCCTTCCAATTCCCTGTTCCCTGCTTAACCCACAGCATTCCATTTGCCTCCTGAGGAGTTGCCTTCCCTCAGCAAATGTTGTCATCTCCCTGTGCCAGATGGTTTACGGACAGGGAATCACCCCTCTGGAAACCTGCAGGGAGAGCTGCCCTACGGCCCTGCCCTCCTTTCCCACCTCTTAATTCTTTTCCCAGTAGGAAAGGGACGGGCTTTGTTACTGTCCTGGTGACAGATTCACCATCTCTTTGTAAGAACAGAGTTCGGAGATGGGGATGTTCCCTGCCTGAAACTGCTGCCCCCTCCCTCAGCATAACATCTACCTGAGGCTCGTCTGATTATTTAATTTAATTTATTTAAAAATAAAACAACAAGAAAAGCTGGTTGGCTGCTGCGCCCTGGATGGCTGCTGAAAGCTGTCCCCTCGGCTGTCCCCTTCCCTCCTGCTGCTCGGGGACAAGCCCGTGGTGCTTCCCCACGCCAGGATCTCCTCGGGTAATCCGTACCGTGCGCTCCCTCGGGATCGGGATCACCTCTGCCCTGCAGGAGATCCACCAGCTCCTCGTGGCCAAGCCACCCGCTGCCATGGGATCTTCCCTGGCTTCTCCATAGCCACCTTCATGCGGGAATTAATTATTTCCCTACCTCTAGCATTGTCCAGCCTGTCCTCTCTCCAGAGACACACCGGTGTGGGCGCTGGGGACCTTCCAGAGCCTCTTTTGAAGAGGGGAGGGGGGAAAAAAAGACCCTTTGGAGCCCTGCTCAGAGCAGCTGCAGTGCCTTGTGCCTGCCTGGTTCCGCTCTTCATCCCTCTCTGGCTCATGTCTGCTTTCATACACCCCCTCAGAGGGGATTGTCCCAGGGGGTCCCTGTGTCCCCCGATCGGAGGTCTGACTCCAGTGGGACACAAGGGTTGAGTGGCTTGAACCTTAACACAGACACAGCTTCTGCTCAGGAGCAAATCCAGAGCTGCTGCCCTTCTCCTGTGCTTTCCAGCCTCATGCCTCTGGAAAGCGCTGATTTGCCAAGCCTGATACTGCATCCTGGCTTGTTTTCCTTTGGGAAGCAATTCCAGTATTAATACTTAATTCTTACTGCCCCAACAGTGGCTCTGCTGTAATTCCAGAGCCAGGGTAGCCAGAGCCTGTGTCCTCCCTCAGAGCAGGGAAAGGGTCCTCAGGAAGTAGTTTGGGCTCCCAGAGGAGCCACCCCACACTGACCCCATCCCAGGGGCACAGGAGGGGTCGGGGTAACAGGAGGGGTGACAGGCACAGACACTGAGGGTGGCACATCCCAATCCCGAATCCCGTTTGCCGGGGAAAGGCCACGGCCGCCCGGCAATGCTCCCCAAGGGCAGCTCTTGACTCTTCCCCCTTTCTCCCCGGCAGTTTCAGATCGGAGAGCTGGCAAACACTCTGACTAATAAATTGGAGTTCCTGGGCATCAACAGACAATCTATCTCCAACTTCCACATGTTGCTGTTGCAGACAGAGGTAACCGAGCCTTCGCCCCTCGCTCCGGCCTTCTGTTCCGAAGCGGATCAAATCCCAACGGCCGAGGTGCCCCTTCCTCTGCCGGGGGGAGAGCATGGCTTGTTTTTATCTCATCCTCCTGGCCCCCCCACCTCGAGTCTGGAAAATAAATACCAAAAAATACCACAAAAAAAACCCAAACAAACAAACCACCTCTCCCAGACCTCGAGTCCTGTCCCGGGGGCCACTTGCAGCCCCAGCCCCTCAGTGGCAGCCCCCTCCTCAACACCTTCCCCCCCCCCCCGTTCTTGCCCTCTAGACCCGCATTGCAGACTGGCGAGAAGGGGCTCTCAATGGAAACTACCTCAAACGCAAACTCCAAGATGCAGCCGAACAGCTAAAACAATACGAAATAAACGCCACCCCTAAAGGCTGGTCCTGCCACTGGGACAGGTACGCGCTCTCCTACCTTTCCTCACCTTTCATCTCTGACATCTCAGACATGATTTGTGACCATCACCACCCGACGACGTTGGCGCCGTTCCCCCTGGGAGACCGAGAGCAAAGCTTCTGTGTTAGCAGTGCTGGGGGCAGGCAGAGAAACATCCCGGCACTGGCAGAGTTTGGGCCGACCGCCAAAAAACTGGAGGAGGATCCAAACTGAGGAGTGCTCAGTGCTTTTTGAGACGGAGCTGATTTTCCCTGACTGGACAGAGCTGGTGTTTCACTCTCGCGAGTGGAAAAGCGCTGCGGAGGGCGGGCCTGGGGGGTCGCGCATGCGAGAGCTCTGTGAACTTTGCAGGATCTCTGGATCAACTCTTCTGACCAACAGCTCTGACAAAGGACAAACTCCAACACATCGACGGAACGAAGAACAAGATTTCTGTCTCCTGCCAGCAGGTCAGACCCAAACATTTCTTTGTCTTTTTGGGCTTTCTGGATTGATTTTCCTTTGTTTGAAATCTTTGCTCTTTTGTTTTTCAGCTCCCAGAGCCGCTCCCTCTCTCTAGCATTCACTGTTGTGTTTTTGACACCCAAGAGTATCATATAAAGCGACCTCCGGGGTAGGGGGGGCAGCCTCCTCTCTCCAGTTGGGCTGTTCCCCTGCTGCCTCTTCTCGGGGGGGCAACTTTCAGCCCCCAACACCAGCTTGAAAAGTCCCTGAGGTTTCAGGGAGACGTCGCTCTGCCGCCCGCTGGCTTTCTGCAGCCCTCCCTCGGAGCAGAGGAGAGAGGGAGGGTTGTTCAGGGCGACCATTCACACAGCCAGCAAATTAAAAAGACAAAACCAAACCAAAACAACAAAAAGAAACACCAAAACAAACAAACAAACAAACAAAAAGCTTTGAGCCAGGCCAGCTCGGGGCTTTTCCTGTCCTCAAAAAGTTGTTTGGGAGAGCGGCGAGAGGGTCTTTCCCCTGCGAGAGCACAGAGCTGTCGTGGGCAGGCCCGCCTCGGAGTGTCGGTGGCGGGGAAGGGAATCTGAAGCCCCCCCCTTCTCTCTCTTGTGATCCAGGGAGCATAGACGCTATTTCTATGTTAACGAGCGCTCGGGAGAGTCGCAGTGGGAGTTCCCCGACGGGGAGGACGAAGAGGAAGGAGAGCGAAGCGCCGACAGGAAAACCGACGGTCCTCCTCAGCCACCTCCAAAAGACAAAGGAGAGCGGCCCGGGGACCCCGCCGAGCGCCCCGCAGGTACAGCACATGGGGACACTGTGGGGTTTTGGGGGGGTGGTGGGGGTCCTGGCCCTGGTGTGGGGTCCCACTGAGCGGTGGGGGGCAGCGCTGGCCGTAGCGAAGCCGGGAGGAGCGTCCCTGCCGTGTCCCAGCTGTCCCCCTGGGTTTTAGGTGCTGGGGACGTTGGTGTGCGGCTCGTCGGTCCAGCCCGTGGCCTGAGCTCTGCCCGTTCCTGGCAGGAGCAGGCAGGAGCAGGCAGCGCAGTCCGTAGCCTGGGTTTTCAAGCCTGTGTCAATATGTATTCTTCAGGCTCCCTTTGTAAAGAATCCTTCTCAGGCCAAGTTCCTGCTACGTCTCTCATGCCGCTCACTCCATTTTGGACTCTGCTTCAGTCCTCCGTCCCGGTCCTCCAACCTCCTTTGCCTTTGGAAATGCCTCCGCCGCCTCCACCTCCCCCGGATTCACCGCCCCCGCCGCCCCCCCCGCCGCCCCCCCCGCCTCCCGGAGAAGATGGAGAGATCCAGGAAGTGGAGATGGAAGATGAGGGGGGCGAGGAGCCGCCCGCCCCGGGAACGGAGGAGGATGCTCCCCTGAAGCCTCTCCTGCGCCCGGCTGCCGGCAATGCACAGGTGAGCAGAGGTGACAGGGTGACGCGGGGCTGTGGGGACAGGCTGAGAGTTGGGGTGTTCAGCCTGGAGAAGAGAAGGCTCCAGGGAGACCTTAGAGCACCTTCCAGTGCCTGAAGGGGCTCCGGGAAAGCTGGGGAGGGGCTTGGGACAAGGGCAGGGAGGGATGGGGTGAGGGGGAATGGGTTAAAACTGGAAGAGGGTGGATTTAGGTTGGATATGAGGAAGAAATTCTTCCCTGTGAGGGTGGTGAGACCCTGGCCCAGGTTGCCCAGGGAAGCTGTGGCTGCCTCATCCCTGGCAGTGTTGAAGGGCAGGTTGGATGGGGCTTGGAGCAACCTGGGCTGGTGGGAGGTGTCCCTGCCCGTGCAGGGGGTGGGACTAGATGGTCATTGAGGTCCCTCCAACCCAAACCAGTCTGGAATTCAGTGAAACTGGGTCTTGGCCACTGGGGAGTGCACACAGACTGGTGCCTGTTGGGGGCCACATCCCTCACAGCTCACCTCAGCCCTCTCCTCCAGGCCGCTGTTGATGCCAGCCCCACCCCTCTGCTCTCTGCCAAACCTCAGAAGAGAAAAGCCGTGGAGATGACCCCGGGGCTGATGCAGCGCGCGGCCACCATCGGCAGCTGCCCCGTCATCTACAGCCAGCCTCTGATGGCCGCCGGCAAGTACCAGCCCTCGGCCGTGCCCTTGGCCTCCCTCCGGCCTCGCCAGCGGCTGCAGAACGAGCTCCAGGCCCGCTCCAACCTCCGCATGGCCCCAGGCCACCCCCAGGCCCCCGCCCTGGGCCTGCAGTCCGGCTACCTGGGCGTGTCAGCACCGGCCGTCATGGGGTACTCGGAGTGCGGGGCGCCCGCCAGCCTGGCCCCCACTGCCACCCCACAGCCCGCCCCGGCACGGGGACCTCTGCCCACTGCCGAGCAGCCGCCGCCCCCCAAGACCCCCCCCGCCGCCCACCCCTAAGGCGCCGCCTCCTCCCGAGAAGGAGAAGCCGAAGAAGGGGAGGAAGGACAAGGTAGGAGAGCGCTCTGGTGCGGGTGCCGCCCTCTCCTCCTCCTCCTCCTTCCAGCCGCCCTCACCACGTGGTGCTTTTTGGGGTTTCTGGCGCAGGGCAAGAAGGGCAAGACGAAGATGCCATCGCTGGTGAAGAAGTGGCAGAGCATCCAGCGGGAGCTGGATGAGGAGGAGAATTCCAGCTCCAGCGAGGAAGATCGGGAAACTACAGCCCAGCGGCGCATCGAGGAGTGGAAGCAGCAGCAGCTGATGAGGTACAGGGACTGACCACCCGTTCCCCAGCAGCCCCTTCTCCAGCTCTAGCAGCCCCTTCCATGGCAAACCCCCTTCCGTGGCAGCCCCTTCCCATTCCATGGCAGACCCTTCCCCTTCCCCTTCCCCAGCAGCTTCTTTCCCACCTCTGGCAGCCCCTTCCATGGCCGCCCCTTCCCTTTCCATGGCCGCCCCTTCCATGGCAGACGCTTCCCTTTCCATGGCAGCCCCTTCCATGGCCGCCCCTTCCCTTTCCATGGCAGACCCTTCCCTAGCTCCTGCAGCTGCTTCCCCAGCAGCTCTTTCCCTGCAGCCCTTCCCTACAGCCCCATTATCCATCTCACCTCCTCCTGGAGAGAAACTTCCCCGTGGGATCCTGATCTCTGCCCCCGGGGGGATGCCAGAGGAGGGTGGTGGGTACGGTCACCTGGCACTGAGGCCCTGCTGTGTCCCCACAGTGGCATGGCAGAGAGGAACGCCAACTTCGAGGCGCTGCCGGAGGACTGGCGCGCGCGGCTGAAGCGGAGGAAAACCGCCTCCAGCACGTGAGGCCCTGCTCCTGCCTCTGCTGCTTCTGGCTGTTGGTTCTTTTTTTTTTACAGATGTACAGTTCCAAACCCCCCACCCTTGACCCTTGTCCAATAAATTGTAGCAGTTTGGGAGGTGCTGGCTGGTGGTGCGGGGGTTGTCCCTGCTGTGCATGGTGGCCTCGGCTTGGGATTAGGCTGGGGAGGGACACCCTGTTGTGTCCCCTGGGTGTCTGCCCGGATCACAAAATCCCTCTGGCTCCTTTCCCAGCTCCTCCCTGTCCCTCCCCTCTGCTGGAGGGTTGCTCAGCAACCGCGTCCCAGCTCCTTGGTGCTGCTGGGACCAGGGAAAGGTCTTGCAGCAGCCATGCAGCCCTCGGGAGACCCTTCTGCCCCAGCTGGGAAGGGGGCTCTAGGGGGGCATGTTGGGGGGCTGGTCCATGAGCCCTACGACAGCTTCATCCGCAGCCACCTGCGCCACTATGGCTATTTCCGAGGTGAGGCCTGGCCCTGCCTTGGGGGATTGGGTGGGTTTAGGGGTGTCCCCACTCCAGCCTGGACTCCCCCTTCTCTGCCAGAGCCGTGCTGTGGAGCTGGGAATGCACCAGAGCCCCCCGGCCCCTCCGGTCCCCTTGCAGCCCCTGGGGTGCTGGAGCCAGCCCCCTTGGTGCGACACGGCGTGTTCCTAGGGGAGCCCCGGGCTCTCCGCGCCCTCCCCTCGGCTCGGGGTCCCCTCCCTGCTCCCCACTGGCCCATCGAGTGTGAAGTCATCAAGGAGCACATCGAGCACATCGGTGAGGACACACTCTGGTACTGTGTTCTCCCCCCCTTGCCAGTCCCCCACCCTGCCCACCACCCTCGTCTCTGTCCCACCCCCAGAGTGGGTCCCCCCTGAACCGGAGCCCTTCTGCCAGCCCACGGGTCCTGAGCAGGCCCCACCCACCCTCGGGGAGGAGACAGGCACCATCGTCTACCACCTCCACCCAGGTAGCAGGGAGTGGGCAGCACCCCCGGGTGCCCCCTAGGTCTCCCCAAGCCCCCACCACCATGTCCCCCCCTCCACAGCACCCGCAGGCTCCCGCTTCACCCGCGCACGGGTTGGGGGGGCCCCAGGCCCCCTCTCCTCACCAGCAGCCCCCTTGGAGGGTCCCCAGGACACCACACTGCTCTTTGAGTCCCGCTTTGAGAGCGGCAACCTGCAGAAAGCTGTCAAGGTGTAAGAGAGGGGCTGGGGCAGGGGGGGGTCAGGGGGGCGGTCGGTGGTGCCGGTGCCGGAGCGTGGCCCGTTCCCCCCGTGCAGGGGCCCCTACGAGTACGTGCTGTGGCTGCGGCCGGACCTCTACACCACCAGACACACCCAGTGGTTCTACTTCCGCGTCCAGAACACGCGGCGAGCCCCCCTGTACCGCTTCACCATTGCCAACCTGGCCAAGCCCACCAGCCTCTACACCCAGGGGCTGCGCCCGCTGCTCTACTCCCAGCGTGACGCCCAGAGCCGCGGCATCGGCTGGCGCCGCGTCGGCACCGACGTCCGCTACTACCGGGGGAGCGGGGACCCGGCAGCTCCGGCCTCTTTCCGCCTCTCCTGGACCTCGCAGTTCCCCCACGACGGTGACACGTGTTTCTTCGCCCACTCCTACCCCTACACCTACACCGACCTGCGGCGCTACCTGCGGGCGCTGGCAGGCGACCCGTCGCGCTCGCGGTTCTGTGCAGTGCGGGAACTGTGCCGTAGCCTGGCCGGGAACGCTGTCTACCTGCTGACCATCACCAGTCCCGCCGGCGGCGCCGGGGCCAAGCGGGGGGTGGTGGCCACTGCCCGTGCCCACCCTGGGGAGAGCGGCGGCTCCTGGGCCATGCGGGGCTTCCTGGACTTCCTGCTGGGCAGTCACCCCGACGCGCGGCTCCTGCGCCGGCTCTTCGTCTTCACCGTGGTGCCCATGCTCAACCCCGACGGGGTGGTGGTGGGCAACTCCCGTTGTTCCCTGGCGGGACGTGATCCCAACCGGGCCTACGGCACCGGGCTCCAGAGAACCTTCCCAGGAGTCTGGCACCTGCGGGATGAAGTGGAGAGGTGAGCAGGGAGATGGCAGGAGGGTGCTGTCCAGGGTGGCCCTGTCCCAGGGGCTGTATCCCAACAGCCGTATCCCGGTGGCCACATCCTGGTGGCCATATCCCAGGAGCCTATCCCAATGGCTGTGCCCCAACAGCCTATCTTGGCGGCCGCATCCCAATGGCCATATCCAGATATCTTTATCCCAATGGGCATATTCTGGTGGCCATATCCCAACAGCCATATAGCAATGGCTGTATCCAGGTGGCCATATCGTGGTGGCCACATCCTTATCCCAGCAGCCATATTCCAGTGGCTGTATCCTGATGGCCATATCTCAGTGGCCTTATCCGGGTGGCCATATCCCAGTGGCGTATCCCGATGGCTGTATCCCAGGGTGCTGGCAGAGCGGGAGGTGGTTTTGTACTGCGACTTCCATGGGCACAGCCGGAAGAACAACGTCTTCATGTACGGCTGCGACAGGGCCGGGGCCGGGCCGAGGCTGCACCAGCGCCTCTTCCCCTTCATGCTGAGCAAAAACGCTCCTGACAAGGTGGGAGCTCCAGAACCCACCCTGGAGCCACCGCGGTGTCCCAGCAGGTTTGGGAGGAGAGGGGATCCCCCCTCTCCCCTGCCATGCTGACCCTGCTCTCTGCCTCTGACCCCTCCCCAGTTCTGCTTCTCCAGCTGCAAGTTCAAGGTGCAGAAGAGCAAAGCAGGGACGGGCAGGGTGGTGATGTGGCGCATGGGCATCTCCAACAGCTACACCCTGGAGGTGGCCTTTGGTGGCTCCACGCTGGGTGAGGGGACACTGGTGGGCAGGGGGCGTCCCCGGGCTGGGAAGCAGCTCCTTGTTTCCTTCTCCCCTGTCCCTTCCAGGTGGGAGGAACTCACACTTCACCACGGAGGACATCAAGTCCTTGGGTTACCTCCTCTGTGACACCCTGCTCGACTTTTGTGACCCCCATCCCGCCAAGGTGGGAGGCAAGGTCCCAGCGGCCGGTCCCGGCGCCGTAGGGGGGACTGCGGTGACACCGGCTCCATCCCACAGTTCCAGCAGTGCCTGTCGGAGGTGGAAGCGCTGCTGTGGCAGCGTCTGCGCTGGGATCCGGGCTCTGGCGGCAGCTGGAGCGACGTGTCCCCCTCGGAGCTCGAGTCCAGGTAGGTCCCGGTGGCTCCGGAGCCCCGCGGTGCCGGTAGCGGCTGCAGGTGATGTTCTTCCCCACCCAGCACCAGCGGCTCCGACAGCTCCGT
The DNA here is from genome assembly GCF_020740795.1 of Apus apus. NCBI lineage: Eukaryota > Metazoa > Chordata > Aves > Apodiformes > Apodidae > Apus > Apus apus. The sequence goes on along the minus strand of NC_067286.1, from coordinate 1,170,877 downwards.
GTCTGACGAGCCCCCGGGGAGCCCCCGGGGACAGGAGGGACGCGGCGGGAGGGGTGTCCGGCTGCAGGTGCCCCCAGCACTGCGCTGCCCGCCGGCACCGCGGGCACCACGGAGGAGGAAGCGGCTGCGGAGCCGGAGAGCCAGGAACGTCCAGCGCCGGAGCCCGGTGAGCCGGGGGGTCCCCCCGTTCCCAGAGGGGACAGCTCTGGAGGGACGCTTGTCCCCAGTGCTGTCCCAGCCCGGTGCCAGCAGGATCACCCCTTTTTCTGCCAGCCCCCCCAGGCCGGACCGGGGTCCCCCAGGCCCCAGCAGCAGCCGCCAGCTCAGCCCGGAGCCAGCTCCAGCGGGGCCCTTCCCGGCACGGCTGGGGCCGGGGCTGGTCGCCGTGTCACCGCGGGGCGGGCTCGGCGGGATGGCGGCACGAGGTCGGTGCCACCCCTTCGGCCGAGCACCCTCCGCCGCGGCACCGCCGGGGATTCCTCCCGGGACAGGGCCCCGGGAGGCAGCACAAGCTCATCCCGGCAGCGGAGCGTCCAGGCGGCGGCTGCCCGAGGGGCCCGGCCCCCCCTCCCCGGGCCCGGCAGGGCCTCGGCCCCCGCCGCCCCGCGCTGCCGCGCCTGCGCCCGGGATCAAAGCCGCCCGGTGCCCCGCCGGTGCCGCCTGCTCCCCGCGCCGGGCCCGGGGCTGCCCCGCCCGCACGGCCGGGCCGCGGGCCCTGCGGGACCCGCTGGTGCCACAGGCCGCGAGGTCACTGTCGCCGCGACGACCCCTCGGGCCCCGTCCCGCCCCGGGCCCGCAGGCCGCGGCAGAGCCTCAGGCCCCGTTGCCATGGCGACGCCTCAGGCCCTGTCCCCACGGTGTGTGTCCCCCCCCCGCCCGTTGCCCCGGTAACCCCGCGGGGGCCACCCCGCCCCTCCACTCCGACCGGAAGTGCTTAGCGGGAGCGCCGGAAGTACCGGGAAGGGCGGAAGCGGAAGCGGCGGCGGCGGCGGCGGTGTCCTTCGGGGGCCGTGGGGCCGGGGCGGCAGCATGGCGGACGCGGCCTCGCAGGTGCTGCTGGGCTCGGGGCTCACGGTGCTCTCGCAGCCCCTCATGTACGTGAAGGTGCTGGTGCAGGTAAGGTGGGCAGCCGGTAACGGAGGGCGGCGGGGGTGGGGGCGGTGGCCGGCGGGCCCGGTGCCGGCTGCAAGGGCCTCCTGTCCCCGCCGCAGGTGGGTTACGAGCCGCTGCCGCCCACCCTGGGGAGGAACATCTTCGGGCGCCAGGTCTACCAGCTGCCCGGCCTCTTCGCCTACGGTGAGTCCGCGCCCCCCGCCCCGCCTGGGGGGTCCCCCCGGGTGGCGGGACGTGACGTGACGTGGCCCCCCGGGGCCGTGACACGTCCCCGCTGTCCCCAGCCAAGCACATCGTCAAGGTGGACGGGAAAGCGGGGCTCTTCAAAGGCCTGGCCCCCCCGCCTCTGCTCCAGCGCCATCGGCACCGTCGTGCACAGCAAAGTGCTGCAGGTACCGGGGGGAGGGACGGGCCCGCCGGCCCCGGGGGGGGCTCTGCCCGCGGGACCCCCGGGCTGCCCGCTGGGCCCCCCCGGCCCCGCTCACCCCGGCCCTTTCCTTCCCAGCAGTACCAGGAGGCTGAGCAGGCTGAGGTGGGTGCCAGGCTGTGTCCTCCCTTCCTCCCTTCCACTCCCTCCATTTTCTGCTCTCTCTCTTCCTCCTTTTCTCCATCCCTGCCTCTCCATCTTTCTTTCCTTTCTTCCCTCCCTCTCCATCTCTCTCTTTTCCCCTCTATCTCTTCCTCTCTCCGTCTCTCCTTCCCTCTCTCTTTTCCTGTCTCTCCCTTCCTCCATCCCTCTTGCTGGCAGAGTCTCCCCAGCACCAAGTGCCCCCCCTGGGACAACCCCACAGCACTGAGGGCTCCGGGGGGTCAGGGTGTGGGTCTGGGGGCTGCCGACTGGGGGACAGACACACAGATCCTTTTTGGGGGGTGTGTGGAGGGTGCGGGGCCTTCTTGGGCGGGCTCTTCCCCTCCTAACTCTTCCTTCCCTCTCTAGCCTGGATCCAGCAAGAAGGAGCAGGTGGCCTCCCTGGAGCAGGTCCTCAAGGAGGTGAGGAGGAGGGTGCTGGGGTCTGCTGGGATGGGGGGGCTTGGGGTGTGCCCCCCCCTCCCCTGACAGCCCGTTTCTCCCCAGACCTCCCGGGAGATGGTCGCTCGCTCGGCCGCCACCCTCATCACCCACCCCTTCCACGGTAGGTGACCCCCTCCCTGCAGCTGCTGTGTGCCAGGTCTGGTGACCCCGGGGGTGACAGGTTCCTGTCCCCCCCCACCCCGTGTCACCCTGGGGTGTCCCTGTGCCCCCCCCCTTGACCCCCCCATCTCTGCCCGCAGTGATCACCCTGCGCTGTATGGTGCAGTTCATCGGTCGGGAGACCAAGTACAGGTACAGGGTGGGGGGCTGCAGGGGGGGTTTAGGGGGCTGGGAAGGGCTCAGGGGGCAGTAGGGGGGGGTTAGGGGGCTGGGGGGGGGCGCTGCCTGCCTGCCAGGCCCCCCACCCCCCACTCTTCTCTCTCTTCCTCCCCTGCCCAGTGGGACACTAAGCGCCTTCACCACCATTTACCGGGAAGAAGGCATCCTTGGCTTCTTTGCGTGAGTGCTGGGGGCACAGCAGGGGGGTCTCTGCCCAAAATCTGTAGGTGTTGCTCCTCGTTCCCTCCCTGAGGGTCTTCTTGGCATGGATCCAGCAAGGGCCCTGCCTCCTAGGGTGACATTAAGTCAGCAAAAGTGGGGTGACCCCTCCCCGGGACCAGCGGCTGGAGGGAGAGGTTGGATCCGCTCCGTGTGTTCCCAGCTGGCCCTTCCCCTCCCGTTTCCCAGCCATTCCCAGGTCTCCGTGCAGCTGGATCCGGATCCACCCCAGGCTGACATTCCCTCTTCTCTTGCAGCGGCCTCGTCCCCCGGCTCCTCGGGGACATCCTCTCCCTCTGGCTCTGCAACATGCTGGCCTACCTCATCAACACGTACGCGCTGGAGAACGGGGTACGGGCTGAGCTGGGGGGAGCCTGGGAGGGCTGGGGAGGGACAGGGAGTGTTCCAGAGGGGACTTGGAGGTGACCACCTGGGGGCTGATGGTGGCTTTTCTCCTCCCACAGGTCTCTGCCATGACTGAGATGAAGAGCTACTCCCAGGCTGTCACCGGAGTGAGTACGGCCAGGGCGTGTGGCTCCTTCCCACGGAGCCTGGGGGACAGGGATTCCTCCCGGCATTCCTGAGGGATATTCTGGGGAGCAGGGCGGGGCATCCTGGTGTGCTGCTGCTGAGCAGCACCCCCTCTCCCTTGCAGTTTTTTGCCAGCATACTGACCTACCCCTTCGTGCTGGTCTCCAACCTGATGGCCGTGAATAACTGCGGGTGAGTCCAGGGGGGCTGCAGGGACCTCCCACCGGGTCCCCCCATCCCAGATCCACTCCCAGAACCACCTTCCTGAAGCTCCTGCTTGGCAAAGAGCTTTCAAGCTCACTGGGGGGTCATTGGGCTGTGATGGGGGGGGTGTATGGGGTGGGCCCTGAGATGGTCACCAGCCATCCTGGGGGTCAGCCCAGCGCGGAGCTGTGGAGGGGATGGGTCCTGGATGGAAATAATTCCTGTGGGATCTCCCTTCCTTTCCCCAGGCTGGCCGGGGGTCTCCTCCCCTATGCACCCACCTATGACTCTTGGCTGGATTGCTGGAGCCAGCTGCACAGGGAGGTAAGTGGCTGGAACTGGGAATACTGCTGGGATGCACCGGGAATACTGCTGAGATGCACCGGGAATGCTGCACGGGTGCAGGGAAGAGCCATCTGGGAGCCCCAAGGGGGCCACAGCAGGGCTGGGGGCAACCCCCACTCAGCTGGTGGTGACCATCTCCCCCCTTCCAGGGCAACATGAGCCGAGGGAACAGCCTGTTTTTCCGCAAGGTGCCCACAGGGAAGCGCTACGTGTGGGACGAGAGGAGGTTCCGCTGAGGCCGGAGCCGGGAGCGGGAGTTTTTTGGGATCTGGAAGGAAGGAATGACGAGCGAGTGGTGATTTCTATACAGTTGTGTTATTTTTTTTTTTTTTAAATCACATAATGCTGAGAGACAAAGGGGAGTGTGTCCAGTCTGTGCGCCCACAGAATTCCTGCCGGGAGCCTTTTCCCGGCCTCGGACCCGGTTTCGACAGAGGAAAATCCCCCCTGGGAGATGGAGGCGCCTGGAACTGCGTGTGTGTGTGTCCCTTGGAACCAACCCCTTGGTTGAAAGGCCCTGTACAAATGTCACAGATGTGTCACCCTGTCACCTCTGGGGTTGGGGGCTGGGGATAATTATAGGGGGGTGGCAGGGCCCTGGGAGGAGAGTGCTGCCCTGGGCCTCCCCCCTTTCCCGTGCCTCAGTTTTCCTCCCCCATTTCCCCGTGCCTCAGTTTCTCCCCCCTTTTCAGTGCCTCAGTTTCCCCTCTCAGGGGCAGAGATAGGATCGATTCTCCCCCTCCCAGGCACCATGAAGGGACGTGGGGCTGGTGACAGGGAGAGGGACGGTGGCACCTCTGGGGTGGGGAAAGGTGGTGGCAGGGGGGTCGTACACCCCCTCAGAGGGTGGCACAGCTGGCTGCAGGGTTGTGCAGCTGGAGGGGGGAGGGGTTTGCACACCTGCTGAGGGGGTTTGCACACCTGGTGTAGGGGGTTTGCACACCTGGTGTAGGGGGGTTGCACACCTGGGGGGGCTGTTGCACACCCGGTGAGGGGGTTGCACACTTGGCAGGGGCTGTTGCCCACCCAGTGCTGGGGTTTTGCACCCCTCTCAGGGGCTCCATCCCCCCCACCCGGCGGTTCCGTTTTCCCCCCCGTGCCCGTTCCCTTCTCCGCCCCCCCCGGCCCCTCCCGTTCCCCGCTTCCCGGGGCCGTGTCCCGCGCTGCTCCCGGGGGCGGTCCCGCGGAGGCGGTGCCAGGGGCGGCCGGTCCGTCCCTTCTTCCCTCCCCCCGGTGCTTCGCCATGTCGGACCCGGACCCGGGCGGGGGGGGGTTCCTGAGCCCCAGCAACGAGCAGCGGTGCCGGGCGCGGCTGGCGGCGGCGGCGGGGAGATCCCGGGCGGCGGCGGTGGCGGCGGCGGTGCTGGTGCCGCTGTGCTCGGTGCGGGGTCGCCCCGCCTTGCTCTTCACCCTCCGGTCCCGCCGCCTGGGCGGGCCCCACAGCGGGGACGTCAGGTACCGGCGGTTGGGAACGGGACCGAGGCGGGGGGGGGTGGAGAAGAAGGGCCCGGCGGTGCCGTTACCCCTTTTTACAGCTTCCCCGGGGGGCGGCGGGACCCGGCGGACACGGACGCGGTGGCCACGGCGCTGCGGGAGACGCGGGAGGAGCTGGGGCTGGAAGTGCGGGCAGCGAGTGTCTGGGGACAGCTGCGGACCCTGCCCGACCGGGTACCGGCACCGGGGGCGGCGGGGCGGGGGGGGCTCGGGGGCACGGAGCGGCTGGGACACCGAGGACACGGGTGACAAGGACATGAGGTGACAAGGGCACAAGGGCAGGTTGGCAGGGACACGAGTGGCAGGGACATAGGGCACAGAGACATGGGTGGTGGGGACACAGGCAACAGGGACAGGGACACAAGGCATAGGAAAACATGCCACAGGGACACGGGTGACAGGGATACAGGTGGGAGGGACACAAGTCAGGGATTTGGGTGACAGGGACACAAGGCACAGGTGACAGTGACACGGGGTACTGGCTGCAGGTGAGGGGGGTGTTGGGTGACACAGGGTTGGTGCCAGGGTGGGCATGGGGGGGGGGGGGCTGGGGCAGGGCATCCAGAGAGTGGGGCCACCGAGGAGATTGGATGTTGGGGACACAGGTGCCAGGGGTGCAGGGTGACAGGGACATAGGGCACCATCTGCAGAGGGTGCTGGGTGACACAGTGGGTGTCAGGGTGGGCACAGGGTGTCTGGTGCTGCGTGTGTGTGTGGGAAGGTGAGTGGTTGGCACTATGGATGGGGGGGGGGTGCAGGACTGTCCCCCTTGTCCCTTGCTGATGCCTCTCCCAGCAGGGACAGCTAGTGGCTCCCGTGGTGGCCAACCTGGGCCCTTTGGAGGACTTGACACTGACCCCCAACCCCGACGAGGTGAGCGACCCCGGGGGGGGGGGGGGGGGCGCAGGGGAACACAACCAGCACCCCCATCCCCATCTCTCCGGGTGCCCCCGTGGCAGCTGTCCCTTGTCACCTCCAACCCCGGGCAGGTGGAGGAGGTCTTCACCCTGCCCCTGGACCACCTCCTGCGGGAGGACAACCAGGGCTACACCCACTTCCGTGCCGCCGCCGCGGGTCGCTACGGGTACACCCTGCCCGTCTTCCTCCACGGGCCCCACCGCGTCTGGGGCCTCACGGCCATTGTCACCGAGCTCCTCCTGGAGCTGCTGGCACCGGGACGGTACCGCAGGAAGACCCACGTGCCGGGACGCAGCCCCCCCGCCTGAGCCAGGGGGGGATGGGGGGAGCAAGTACAGCTGGAGCTCATCCATGGGGGGGACTGCCCCCCTACCACCACCACCGTGGGTGCTGCTGCCCACCGGGCTCCAGGAGCCCACGGGCGATGTCACATGCTGGGATTTAGTAAAACAAAGTTGTGTTTTGAGCCACTTTTGCTGCAAGTTGTGCCACAGGGCGGGGCTCTGGTGCTGGCAGCACGGGGCAGGGGGACTGCCCCGCAGAAGGGATGTGGGGCCTTGTGGGAAAACCAGGCTCTCCCCGCTGGGAGGGGGGGGTATCCTGAAGCTGGTTGGGGGATCTGCCCCCCCCCATCCGATCCCTGGGGATCCCCTGCTCCAGGGGTGGGTGGTCAGGACCCAGAGATCCCTGGAGAGATCCCTGAGGATCTCCAGCTGCAGGGAAGGCAGGAACAGAGTCCATGTGAGATCCCTTGGAGCTCCAGGAGGGCACGACCCCCCCCCCCAGCCCCCCCTCAGTCCCTTCCCGCCCCCCCCTCCAGCAGAGCAAGGAGCCTGTCGGCACAGCAGCGTTTATTGAGGACCCCCGCCGTGGCTCCCCCCTCCACTGCTACCAGAAGCCCCTCACCCCCAAGAAGCCCCCCCCCAAAAGGAGGGAAAGGGCAGGGGGGGGGTCACCACCAGCTCCTTAGGCCGAGGCCGCTCGGGCCTGGGCCTCCCCGAAGCGCCGCATCCTCTCCTCCAGCAAGGGCCGGAAGTGGCGGATGAGACCCTGCGGTGACGAGACCGAGTTAACGAGGCAAGAAGCCACCGTAGCCCCCCCCCCCCGGCCCCAGGAGCCGCTGCTGGAAGCCCCCCCCCCCCAACCCCACCTGCACGGGCCAGGCGGCGCCATCTCCCAGGGCGCAGATGGTGTGTCCCTCGATCTGCTTGCTGATCTCCCACAGCGCGTCGATCTCGGCCGCCTGCGCGTCGCCCCGCACGAACCGCCCCATCACCTTGTTCATCCAGTCGACGCCTGCGGACGGGGCGGGGTATGGTGGGGAGGGGGGGGTCTACAGCACAGCCCCCCCCCCAACCTCACAGCCCGCCCCCCCCCCCCCCTTTCACTCACCTTCCCGGCACGGGGTGCACTGCCCGCAGCTCTCGTGCTTGTAGAACTCGATGAGGCGAGCGATGGCTTTAATGACATCGGTCTGGGGGGGACAGGAAGGAGGGGTGAGGGTCCTGCGGGGTGTGGGGGGGTGTGAGGGTCCCGTGGGGCGGGGGGGGGGGGGGCTCCAGCCTTACCGATTTATCCATGACAATGACGGCTGCCGTGCCCAGCCCGCTCTGTGCCTGCACCAGGGAGTCAAAGTCCATCAGCACGGTCTCACAGACGGATTTGGGGAGCAGCGGGGTGGAGGAACCCCCCGGGATGACAGCCAGCAGGTTGTCCCAGCCCCCCCGGACACCCCCTGTGAGAGAAAGGATGGGTTGAGCCGGGCCTGCCGGTGCCTTGGTGGCAGGACTGAGTGGCACTCCCGAGCCTGGTGGCACCGACCGGCGTGTTTCTCGATCAGCTCCTTCAGGGGCACCGACATCTCCTCCTCCACCGTGCAGGGGTTGTTGACGTGGCCCGAAATGTTGAAGAGTTTTGTCCCGGAATTTCGCTCCCGCCCGAAGCCGGCGAACCAAGCGCCCCCGCGCCGGCAGATGGTGGGGGCTACTGACACTGTCTCCACGTTGGCCACCGTGGTGGGGCAGCCAAAGACACCTGGGAGGGAGAAGCAGGGCTCGGTGGTTTTATGCGGTTGCTGCCATCTTGCCTCCATCTTGTCCACCATTTTAGACATGAGGAGGAAATTCTTCCCTGTGAGGGTGGTGAGAGCCTGGCCCAGGCTGCCCAGGGAAGCTGTGGCTGCCCCATCCCTGGCAGTGTTGAAGGGCAGGTTGGACGGGGCTGGGAGCAGCCTGGGCTGGTGGCAGGTGTCCGTAGATGGACCAGATAACCTTGAAGGCCCTTCCAGCCCAAACCCTTCTATGAACCAACGATTCTCTCCCATTTTTCCCAGCGACAGCTGGAAATTCAAGCCCTGAGAGCCAGGGAACCTACCCACGTCAGCAGGGAAGGGTGGCTTCAGGCGTGGCTTGCCCTGCTTGCCCTCGATGGACTCGATCAGCGCCGTCTCCTCACCGCAGATGTAAGCTCCAGCCCCCCTCACCACAAAGACATCAAAGGCATAGCCTGACCCACAAGCATCTTGGCCAAGCAGTCCGGCTTCGTAGGCTTCCCGGATGGCCACCTACAGCAGGCAAGGGGCTGGGTGGGTCTGGGTGGTACCCCTCAGAGCCACCCAGCCCCTTCCCCGCTGCTCACCTGAAGGTTGGAGGCTTCATTGTAGAACTCCCCACGGATGTAGATGTAGGCGGCGCGGGCGCCCATGGCACGTCCAGCCACCAGGCATCCCTCCACCAGCTTGTGGGGGTCGTGGCGCATGATCTCCCGGTCCTTGCAGGTCCCTGGTTCCCCCTCATCTGCGTTCACCACCAGGTATTTGGGTCTGGGGCAGGGGGGGGGAGGTTGGAAGGAGGTGAGGGTGGGGATGGTCCCACTGAGGAAAGGGGGGGGAGTGGGGATGGTCCCGGGTTTACCTCCCGTCCGGGGGTTTGTTCATGAAGCTCCACTTGAGGCCGGTGGGGAAACCGGCGCCGCCACGACCCCGCAGCCCCGAGGTCTTGATTTCACCCAGGATCCAGTCCACTCCCTTCAGCAGAATCTCCTTGGTTTTGTACCAGTCGCCACGGCGAAGGGCGCCCTGCAGCCTGCGGGAAGAGCGTGCCCGGTGGCACCGGGACCACCACCCCCGGCATCACCCCCCTCCCCGGAACCCCCGGTACCCACCTCCAGTCATGCCGCCCATAGAGGTTGGTGAAAATCCGGTCCTCATCCCGCAGCGACCCGAACTGCGTCTTCTTGGGCGCCGTCTGTGGGGGGGGACACACACGATCTCAGCACCGGTAAGACCGGCAGGGCCCGGATGGCGCCGCGCCCGGTGTTCCTGCACACCACACCCCCCCCTGCCCCCCCAAACCCCGCTCACCGAGAAGGAAGCGGCGGGCAGGCGCCGGAGCGCCAGCAGCTGCCGGGCGGCCATACCGGGGGCGGACACCGGGGGCGGGCACCGGCGGCACCGGCACCACCGTCACCTTCAGGCGCCCCCGCCGCGTCGCGCCGCCGGTGACGACAACAGCGAGCGCCGGCGGTGAGGGGACGGCCCGCGGGAAAGGGGGCGTGGTCACAAAGAAGGGGGCGGAGCGATGCTGCGGGGGGGCGTGGTCAGGCCGCGGCGGGGGCGTGGCTAAACCCTGGGGGCGGGGCCAGGCGGGCCCGCGCTGCCACGTGCTCGGCGCGGCTCGGGTTTCGGGCGCTGTAACCGGACCCCCCCCGCTCCCCCCTCCCCGGGACCCCCCGGGGCGCCCCGCTCCCCCCCCCCGGCACCATGCGGGGCCCCCCCGCCCATCCCCCTTGCACCCCCCGGCTCCTGCCCCACCCCCGCCTCTCCCCCTCCCCGCGCCCGGGGGGCACGTTCACCCCCGCCGGCGCTGGCCTCGTCCCGACGAGGGCGCGGGGCCGGGGCGACCGGCGGCGGCGGGCCCCAGGGATCCGGTTTCCCCCGCCGGGGGTGCGGAGAGGGAGTGGGAGCCGGTGGCGGGAAGGGGCGGCGGGCAGCATGTTCCTTCTGCTCCGCGGGCCCCAGCGGCGGGGCAGCGGCAGCCCCTCCACCCCCCCGCGCCGGAGAGCCCCGTGCCTGCACGGCCCCGGTAAACGGGGCACCCGCCGCCTGTGTCCAGCCCCGCGGCTCGGGGGACAGGGCAGCACCAGCACCGCTGGCGTCCCTGGGCGGCTGAGCTGTGGCGGTGTCCCCCCCTCAGAGCATCCATGGGCCACCAAGGAGCCGGGGCCACGGTCGCCCCCCGGTTTTAGGCAGGTAACGAGCGGCGGGGGAGAGCAGCGGGACTCGGCGGGCGCCGGGGGATCCCGAGTGCCCCCACGGGGAGGCCGGGGAACAGCTGGGCTGCTCCCCACATCTGGAGCAGAGCGGCCGAGCAAGAAATAATCCGGGGGATTATGTGTGTGCGCGGGCGCGGCCCCCCCTCCTTCGCCTCCCCCCCCCTCGCTTGCCCTGCATATCCTCAGATATTCCATAAAAACCTCAAATCCCCGCGCAGCCACGGCCGCTCTCACCCCCCCCGGGGCAGCCCCCAGGACCGCGCCAGCCGCCCCCCCCGGGGCCAGGCATGCCCTGCGGCGCGGGGGGGCCCCCCAGCCATGGGCAACTGCACCAAGACCCCTGAGCGGCTCCCCAAGGTACGGATAACCCCGGGGGGGGCCGGGGGGAAAGGCCCGGCTTGTGTCCCCCCCCCCTGCTGCTGACGCCTGCTCTTCCCGCAGGATGGGAAGCCACACTCCGGGTCCCCAAATCCTGGCGGTGGGGACCCCGAGGAGGGGGGGGGAAGCGGCGCAGTCCCCCCCGCTGCAGAACTATTCGGTGCTGCAGGGGCTGGTGGGGCCGGCCTGCATCTTCCTGCGGCAGAGCATCGCCATCACCCAGCTGGTAGGTGCCTCTGTGTGCCCCCCCCCCCCCCCCGGGTTTAAATTACCCCCTGGGCTTTTTGGGGGGTGTCTGGAGTGGGATTCCTAAGAGGAGGACCTTTCCATTGGCTCTTTCTCTTTATCCCAGGACCGAGAGCTGCGGCCTGAAGAGATCGAAGGTGAGCAGGCGTGGGGCTGGGGGGTGTTCACCTCAGGGAGTGTGGGTGGTGACACCATGCTCTGTGTGTGTGTGTGTGTGTGTCCGTCCCCTCCACCCCCCAGAGCTGAAGCAGGCCTTCCGGGAATTCGACAAGGATCGAGATGGATTCATCAGCTACAAGGATCTAGGCGAGTGCATGCGGACCATGGGCTACATGCCCACCGAGATGGAGCTCATCGAGCTGTCCCAGCAGATCAGTAGGTGCTGGGGGGCAGGGGGGAGAAGGCCCTGGGGATCCCTGTCCCCCTCTTCTGGTGACATTTCCACCCCATCCCCATCCCTGCTTCTCCCACAGCCGGGGGCAAGGTGGATTTTGACGACTTTGTGGAGCTGATGGGCCCCAAGATGCTGGCGGAGACGGCGGACATGATCGGGATCAAGGAGTTGCGTGACGCCTTCCGCGAGGTGAGGGGACCAGGGACAGGTCGGTGGGGACAGCGCAGGCGTGGCTCAGGTTGCTGGCACGCCAAGGGGTGTGTGTGTGGGGGGGGGGGTGGCCTCGGCCAACCGGGTGTGCTTTGTGACCGACTGTGACAGTTCGACGCCAACGGGGACGGGCAGATCAGCACGGCCGAGCTGCGGGAGGCCATGAGGAAGCTGCTGGGGCAGCAGCTCAACTACCGGGAGGTGGACGAGATCCTGAAGGATGTGGACATCAACGGGGACGGCCTGGTGGACTTTGAAGGTTAGGAGATGGGGAGGGGGGTGGGGGTGGGAATGTCCCCCCCACCGGGAATATTTGGGATGTTTTGTTATGTATTCTCCCCCCCCGCTTCCTGGCAGAGTTTGTGCGGATGATGTCACGCTGAGGTGCGTGTCAGGATGGGACCCGAGACCCCTCCATGCCTTACCCCAGAGGAGGGGGCTGCGGAGGAGACACGGCGGGGGCCGTGCCGGTGAGGAGAGGGGCGAGACCCCGGCTCCTTCAGCTCCGGAGGTGCTCAAACTCACCCTCAGCCCAGGGCAAACCCACCTCATAGGGCACCGGGGCTGCCACCGCGCCCCTTTTCACTTCAGACTTGGCCCCCATCTCCCCTCTCACCTCACCTGCTGTTCCCCAAAACTCCGACACGCTGGTTCCCTGCGCCCCATCCCGGCCAGCTCATCCCATCCAAGGCCGAGCTCTCCCACGGTGACCCCCCTGCTCCCTCCATTTTGGGCTGACCCCACAACGTAACCAGTCCCCCCATTACCGTGGTTGGAGCTCACAACTTACCCCCCCACTCTCCCTTCCTGGTCCCGGGGACACGTCTCCCTGCACCCCAGAGCTGAGCTGGGGGGCAGCGTGGACCCTCGTCGATGCTCCATCTGGACCCCTGGCCCAGGGGAGACTCTGCAGGGCTTTGGTACCCTGGGGCTGGGACACTCTGGAGGAAAGAAGCTGGGAAAATACAGAAGCCGGGAGTCAAAAAGAAGTCGGGAATCAAGTATTTAGGGAGCAGAGGTGGGAAGGGGAGAGCTGCACCCACCGCCGGGCAGGCTCCCCACCCGGGAGGTAATTTGGGGTAATTTTTTGCACCTCTGAGTTACAGAAATCCTCTGTTTTTCCAAGTGATGCTCCTCAACTGGGCAGGGGCTGAACAAATGTATGAATTTTGTTCACTCTTTACCCTTTCGAAATGAAAATCTCTCTGTGGGCTGTTGTTTGTCCTTATGTTGTATAAACATATATTATGTATAAATGTAATTCCCTTCCTCCATGGTTGCCCCCCACCCCCTGGCACCCCTTCAGTACCCTCACTTCACCAGTACCCCCACCCCCTGGGTACAATTCTGGTACCTCCACCCCCTGGTGCCCCTATCCCCCTGTACACCCTCAGCATCCCCCACCCCTCCGGTACCCCAACCCCTGGTACGATTCTGGTAGCCCCACCCCACTGGGACCCCCACTCACCTGCTACCCCCCTTCCCATCCACCCACCCCCCCAACCTTTTTCTCCCCTCTCAGTGTCTCCCAGCCCCACCCTGCCTCCCCAGGCACCCACCGACCCTCTGCCCGCCCTCCGGAGCCCCCCACCACCCGGGGGGGGGGGGGGCCAGGGGGGTGGCACAGGGTCCCCCGGGGGTCGCGGGTCCCTTGTGCGGCGGAGAGGGGTGTCCGGTGGGGCAGGGCGCGGGGGTGCAGTGACGGGAGCCCCCCTCCTCCCCGCTTTCCCGCCACCCCCGATGTTCCCGCCGTGGGGTGAATGGGGAGGGGGGGGGGGGGGGGGGGCAGGTTGGAGAAGGGGGCGGGGCCGACGCCGCGTAGTCTCCATGGTGACCGGAAGGGGGCGTGGCGAGCGGCGGCGCGCGCAGGCGTCATCAAGGCGAGCGGCGGTGGCGGCGGGAGGGGGGGGGGAGGCGGAGGCGCCGGGTCAGGCCAGGCCAGGCCGCGGCGGGGCCTACGCAGCGCTACCGGCACCGGGGCCGCCACCGGGGCCGCCGCGCTCCGCTCCCCTCTCCCCAGATCGGGGTCGGGTCCGTCGGGCTGAAGAGCGGCGAGACGAGCGGCGAGGCGGGCGCCGGGGACGCTCGCTCACCCCCGCCGCCCTCCAGGCATCCGGGAGCGGCGGGGCGGCCCTCGGGGATGTCCTACAAGCCCATCGCTCCCGCCCCCGTTACCCCCGGAGCTGCTAGTGCCAGCCCTGCCCCGTCGGGGCCTGGGGCACCGTCCGCCGGTGAGCGCCGGTAACCGGGAAAGGAGGGAGGGGGGAGGTACCGGGGAAGGGGAGACGGTGCTTTGGGGGAGGGGGGATATGGAGGAAAGGGCACCGGGGAGGGGGAGATACCGAGGAGAGGGTACCGGGGAGGGGAAGGAGGTTGGGTGTAGCGGGGACGGGGTGTGAGTGCAGCGGGGAAGCGGCACTGGCCGATCGCCCTCCATGTTCACCCAGCCACGAGCGTCCCGTCGCCCTCCGGCTCCGTCCCCGGCGCCGCCGCCCCGTTCCGGCCCCTCTTCAATGACTTCGGGCCGCCGTCCATGGGCTACGTGCAGGTGAGGAGCGGGCCGGTGGGGAGCAAGGGGGGGGGGGGGGGCGGCGGGGACACCCCTCAGCCCCTCTGTTCCCCCCCTTCCCCGCAGGCGATGAAGCCCCCCGGGGCTCAGGGCTCGCAGAGCACCTACACCGACCTGCTCTCTGTCATCGAGGAGATGGGGAAGGAGATCCGGCCCACCTACGCCGGCAGCAAGAGTGCCATGGAGCGGCTGAAACGGGGTACGGGGAGGGAACGGGACGCGGTGACACACGCTGGGGGGGGGGGGGGGGGGGGTGTGTGTGGAAAGAGGCTGATGTGGGGTGTCCCTGTGCTTCTCCCCGCAGGCATCATCCACGCCCGGGCGCTGGTCAGGGAGTGCCTGGCAGAGACAGAGCGAAACGCCCGCACGTAACGGCTGCTGTCACCCGGGACCCCCCTCCCCGGGACCCCCCCTCCGGTGTCCCTGCCCTGCTGGCGGCAGGGAGTGTGTGTGTGGGGGGGGGTGGGGGTGTGTGGGGGGGGGCTGCCGTGCTGCCTGTACCTCCTCCCACCCCCCACCCCCCCCCGCAGCGCTTTCTGCTCTCTTTATAAATGCCTGTTTTTATAAATAAAGGACGTGGTTGGGACTCTGCCTCTGTGGTGGGGGGTCCTGGGGCAGCGCTGCTGGGGGGGTGGGGATCAGGTTTGCTGGTTTTTTTGGGGGGGGTTTGGGGGGGTTGCAGCTGGTAATGGGGACACCGGGGAAGGGCTTTTTTAGCGGGGTCGGGGGGTACGGAGCGGTGCGGGAGTGAGAAAATCCCTCGTTTAAAAAGCCTTTTTCACCTAAAACCCCTTTTTTTGTTGTTTTTGTTACGAGTTCCGGGTGTGTGTGTGTGGGGGGGGGGGGGGGGGTAGAAGTTGAGTCCCGGAGCAGCGGGGTCGGTCCCGGTCCCGGCCCCCGCGGAACGTCCCGGGGCCGCCGCACGCGCCGCCTTCCCGCCTCTGACGTCACGCCCCCACGTCACAACCCGTGGGCACGGGCTGTGACGTCACGCGGCGAGGGGCCGGTCCGGAGCGGCGCAGGTTCGGCGGGGCCGGGGGGGGGGGGGCGGGGGGTCCGCGCCGGGAGGGTGGAGGGAGCCGGAAAGAACCGAAGGCAGCCGAAAGGAGCCGAGCGGGACCGAAATAGACCCGAGAGGAGCCGAGCGGAGCCGAAGGCGGGCGGGAGGAGCCGAACGGGCGGGGGGCTCGTTGCCATGGGAGCGGGGCGGGCCCGGGAGCGCCGCAACGGGCCGGGCCCAGGCCAACCCGGCCGGGCCGATCCGGGCTGAACCGGGCCGAACCCGGCTGAACCGGGCCCGGGCCGGGCTGACGGCCGCCCCCGTAGGCGCTGCCCCCGCCGCCGCTGCCCCCCGCCGCCATGCTCATCAAGGAGTACCACATCCTGCTGCCCATGACCCTGGACGAATACCAGGTGGCCCAGCTCTACATGATCCAGGTGGGGTGCAGGGAGCTGTGAGACTGAGTCTTGGGGGTGCAGGGGTCTGTGGTGCTGAGCATGGGGGGCTGGGAGTGCAGGGGTATGGGGAGCCTGGAGGGTGCAGGGGTCTGCGGTGCTGAGCATGGGGGGCTGGGGGTGCAGGGGTCTGCGGTGCTGAGCATGGGGGGCTGGGGGTGTAGGGGGTCTGCGGTGCTGAGCATGGGGGGCTGGGGGTGCGGGGGTCTGCGGTGCTGAGCATGGGGGGCTGGGGGTGCAGGGGTCTGCAGTGCTGAGCATGGGGGGCTGGGGAGTGCAGGGGGGCTGAGTCCGAGGAGCTGGGGGAGGCAGAGGGCTGTGGGCTGAGCATTGAAGGGTGTAGGGAGGCTCTGGGGCTGAGCACGGTGGGGCTGGGGGCTGCAGGGTCTCTTGTGGTTCAGCGTGGAGCCTGGGGAGGGGAGTGCAGGGGGTCGTGGGGCTGATCATGGGGGGTGCAGGGAGCTGTGGGGCTGAGCGCGGTGGGGCTGGGGCGTCATGGGTCAGTGTGGCTGAGTATGGGGTCTGGGGGAGTGCTGGGGTCTGGGGGGGAGGCTGGGGGGTGCAGGGGTTTGTGAGGCTGATAACAGAGCCTCAGGGGGTGCAGGAGGCAGTGGGGTTGAGCATATGGGGGCTGCAGGGGTCTGTGGGGCTGAGCACAGAGCCTGGGGAGGGGATGTGGGGGGGGCTTGATGCTGACCGCAAAGGATTGGCAGGGCACTGGGGTGTCAGTGAGGTTCGGTGGGTTTGGGGCTGCTGAGCCAAGCAAAGGGGGTCCCGGGAATAGGTGTGGGGCTGAGGGTGTAAGCACATGGGACCTGAGGGGATCCAGGGACCCCGAGGGGCTGTGAATGTGGGGATTTGGGGGCACTGGGTGGGCCTGGTGTTCACCCAGCGTCTCCCCCTGCAGAAGAAGAGCCGGGAGGAGTCGAGCGGCGAGGGCAGCGGGGTGGAGATCCTGGCCAACCGTCCCTACAGCGATGGCCCCGGTGGCAGCGGCCAGTACACCCACAAAATCTACCACGTGGGCTCCCACATTCCCAGCTGGTTCCGGGCACTGCTCCCCAAAGCTGCCCTGCAGGTAGAAGAAGAATCCTGGAATGCTTATCCCTACACCCGCACCAGGTAGGAGCCGGCGAGGCCCTGGGGTGGGCTACAGGAGGGGGGTCTGGCCGTGCTGTGGGGCTCAGCCCTGTCCCCCTGTGTCCCCCCAGGTACACCTGTCCCTTTGTGGAGAAATTCTCCATTGAGATTGAGACCTATTACCGGCCAGATGCTGGCCAGCAGACCAACATCTTCAACCTGAGTGCAGCTGAGAAGAGGCAGAGGATTTTGGGTGCGTGAGGCTGGCTCGGGGTGCGGGGCAGGACCCGATTCCTGGCATTCCCTGAGCTGGGTGCTGTAGCGTGCCATGGCACTGGAGGGGCTCAGCTTCCCAGCTGGGGCTCGGTGTCTGCAGTGCTTTGCTCTCTTTGGGAGCAGTTGGGGGGGCCCCCGGGTAGGGGAAGGCTCCTGTACCCCGAGTTCCCTGCCCTGAGCTCCCTGCCCATTCCCTTGGCAGCACTGCTAAGTTAAAACTCTGCATTAACCACGTTTTGGGGGGCAGTTTT
Source organism: Apus apus (assembly GCF_020740795.1). NCBI lineage: Eukaryota > Metazoa > Chordata > Aves > Apodiformes > Apodidae > Apus > Apus apus. The sequence continues at coordinate 1,153,571 of NC_067286.1, read as the reverse complement.
GCTCCCTGTCCTTTTCCCTTGCTTGTGTATTTGTTTGCAGCCTTTCTCTTCCTGCTGCCAAGCCTGTTTTCATGTCCCAGCCCCTGTCCCATGCCATCTGGCATGGCTTTGCCTTCCCAACCCCTCTCCAGGTGTATGTGGGAACCCACACCAGGCCCCTGCAGGGCGCTGGGGAGTGGGGGGAGATGGAAAATCACGTCCCCGTTTTCCCAGCCCTTGCCCTGCTTCCCTGGCTCCCCGGGGCTTCGCTCCAGATCCAGGCCCCTCTACTCCTTCATGGGGAGACCGGGAGGCAGAGCTGGGAGCTGGGGGTGGGATTTCTCCCTGCCTGCTGTGTCCTCCCTTCCCAACGGTGCCGATCCGGTCGTTTTTAGGCCTGGAGTGCAGAGCGTGACGCGCTGCCTCTTAAAATGGAGGCCTAAAATAGGCACTGGAGGAAATGATTCATCTGACCTATTTCTCTCATTGGCTCTGGTGGCATCGGGGATGTCCGGCTGGGATGCTGGAGCTTTGGGCCAGGGGGGACAAATGGGATGAGCGGGATACCCAGCAGGGCACAGCCCTGTTCCCGCTGCTCTGCCTGGTTTTCCCCTCCTGTGCCCATCCCCTGGGCTTTCCACAGGGCTGCTGCCTCCCAGAGGGAGCAGGACCGAGGTGGAACCGATCCCACCGGGATTTTCTGAGCCAGCTCTTGCTCTTCCCTCCTTGGCCTGTCCTGGATTGAAACCCCATCTCACCTTTCAAAGGTCAGCGGAGCAAATGCCGCTGATTTTCTCTCCGTGGCAAAAGCAAACGGACCTGGCGGGGCTGGAGGGAGCTGCTGGGGGTCATGTCCCAGCTCCTGGAGCTGCTCCCTGGAAAGCTGCTCTCTCAGCCCCTTGGCTACTGATTGAAGGGCTTGTGGTTGCCTTGCTGTCCTGGCCAGGGCTGGGCAGGGGTGGTTTTGTGGGCTTGGAGGATCTCTGGTTTCCATGAGGCGGCTGCTGAGGTGCTTTGCTCTTCACACAGGGATAACTGAGGGGGACATGGGGCTGTCCCAAACTGCCCCCACAACTGTGCCAGCCCTGGGGTGTCCTCTTGTTCTCTCTCACCACACCACTGAGACACCACAGGGCTGCTTGTCCACTCCTCGGTGTGTTTTTCATGCTGTCTCTTGCTTTTTAAGTCCCTTTTTTCCCTTTTCTTTTCAGTCTGAGCTGGAGAAAGAGGCCAGGGGGCACCTCGGGGGGGGCATCAACGGGGGAAAATAAATGCAGGGTCTGGGGACTGGCTGAGGAAGGTCCTGGGGGCCTGTGGGGTGCCCTGGGACTCCCCCCCCCCGCCAAGGACTCCCTGAGACAGAGCTGGAGTGAGCTGACCTGGAGCAGCCAGATAGGAGACTTTGTGCAGGGTTGGGCCCAAATGCCCCTCCCAGGGTCTGTTGGATTATGTGTTCCTGGGTGCCATCCATGAACCCCCCTCCAGTTTTGGGGAAACCACCCCCATGTGGGGAGAGAGGTGAGTGGGACATTGCCATCACACCCCCCTGGCTCTGTGGAAGCTCCTCCCAGGTGGTTTTGCTGAGCTCCATGCCCCATTTCTGGGGGACCCTTGAGTTTTGGGGGGTGGGGGGCAGGTCACCACCTAGCTACTTGATCCAACTGTCCTCAGCACCAGCCCCCACAGCCCCCCCGGGGTCACAGGGGCTGCTCTCCCAGCTGCCAAATCTCCCATCTGATGCTTATGTGTGTGTCGGCCCTGGCTCTCCACACACTCTGCTGCCCCCCAGACCTCTCCCCACCACTCCCAAGCCCCCCCCGCCACCCCTGGTGCTTCTCACAGCCACATCAGACACCCACTCAGGGACAGGATCTGTTGGGGTGCACCCAAGGGCACCTTTGGTATTCCAGCTGTGGGGATGGGGAGCGTCTGCTACCGGCTGTCGGGCAGGTGGCTCCTGGGGACCATTTGTCTGGTTTTTTTGGTGCCTCCATCCCATTTGTGACCAGCCATCTTCCCTCCCCCACACAGATACCATCGACATCGTGCGTGATCCCATCTCCCCTGGGGAATACAAGCCTGAGGAGGATCCCAAGCTCTACCACTCGACCAAGACGGGCCGGGGTCCCTTGGGGGACGACTGGCTGGAGGCAGCTGCTGGTGGCCCTTTGATGTGTGCCTACAAGCTCTGCAAGGTGGAATTTCGCTACTGGGGGATGCAATCCAAGATCGAGCAGTTCATCCACGACGTGGGTGAGTGCAGCAGCCAGCCCTGAGTTTGACCCAGTTTGTCACAGCCTGAAACACCAGCTCCTCGGAGTCCACCGGCATTTCGTCAACACCCGATGAGCTTTTCAACCTCTTCTTGATTGGAGAGGATAAATTAAACTCTGCGTGCTGAACCACCTCAGGAAGGGGTGAGGGTTGGGAGGGAAGGTGTTTATTTCTGGGGGGAGCCCCGGGGTCATGCTGGGCTCTTTCCCCCCCGCCACGGCAGGACTGCGGAAGGTGATGCTGCGGGCCCATCGCCAGGCTTGGTGCTGGCAGGACGAGTGGACGGACCTGACCATGGAAGATATCCGGCAGCTGGAGGAGGAGACAGCCAGGATGTTGGCCAAGAAGATGGCCAAATGTGGGGAGCCTGAGGAACCCCCCAGCGCTGGGCCCAGTGCCCAGGCGAGGCTGGAGCCAGGGGAGACCAGTGGGCAGGAGGGGGCCGAGGCGCCAGAGGTGGCCGATGCCTCCCCTGATGATACTTTTGCCAAGCAGTGGTCAACCTCTTCCCGCTCCTCCTACTCTTCCCAGCATGGAGGTGAGAGATCAGGTCCTGTGTGGGTTGGATGAGGACCCCAACTTCCCCTGGGGGCTGCCTTTCTGTATAGGAGGTGTATTGGGGGTGACTCCGGGTGCTTGTGGGTAGCACTGGGTCTTCAGAGGGACTCTGGGTGGCCCAGAGTTGGACCTGGGTCTTCTGTGAGGGCTCTGGGTGCACCGGGGTTGGCCATGGTTCTCCTGAGGGTGGCTCTAGGAGACCTGGGGGTTGCTCTGGGTTCTCTTGAGGGGGGCTCTGAGTGCTCTAGGGGTGGCTCTGGGTCTCTTAGAGGGCTCTTGCTGCCTCAGAGTTGGCCCTGGCTATCCTGAGGGGGGCTCTGGGTGCAGGAGGAGGGGGAAGCTGTGGGGCAGGAGTGCAGTTTTGTTGCAGGGGGGCTCTGGGTGCTGACCCCACACTGGTGGCAGGGGGGGTGTCTCCTCAGAGCCTGTCTGAGTGGCGGATGCAGAACATTGCCCGTGACTCCGAGAACAGCTCCGAAGAGGAGTTTTTCGATGCCCACGGTACAGCTCAGCCTTTTGCTACTGGGAGGGGTCAGGCACTGGCTTGGGGGGGACTGGAAGCACCTGATTGGGGGGGGGACACCTTGGTGGGCTCCCCACTCATGACCCCCTCCCTGCCACTGCAGAAGACCTGTCTGACAGCGACGAGGTCTTTACCAAGGAGATGACCAAGTGGAGCTCCAACGATTTCTTGGACACTCTGGAACGGCCGGCGGAGCTGGACGAAGTGCTGGGTGAGTGGTGGGGGGGTCCCAGGAGGGGACTGACCCCCTCCTGGACACCCTGGCCGGGTCTGACCCCCACCTGGACACCCCAGCTGGGCTCACCAGGAGCGTGTGCTCGCAGGGGAGGGAGCCAGCGCTGCCAAGGTGGATGGAGAAGGACTGGGGGCATCCAGCTTCCCCGAGGTGCGTGTCCTGCCTGTCTGCTTCCTCTTGCCATGCCCCCCTCCCTCAACCCATGCCCCCCTCCCTCAATCCATGCCCCCGGGCACAGGTACCAATGGCAGCCCCTTCCTTTCCCACAGGGCGACTTGGCAGAGAGCACAGCTCAGACGTGCCGGATCCACGTCCTCTTCCTCATCCTCCACAGCGGGAACATCCTGGACCAGGGGGTGGGTGAGCCGGGCTCCAAGCAGGCAGACGTGCAGACACTGGCAGCCACCTTCGACGCCGTCACCCGTGTCAACTTCCCCGAGGCCCTGGGGCACGTGGCACTGCGCCTGGTCCCCTGCCCGCCCATCTGCGCCGCTGCCTACGCCCTCGTCTCCAAGTACGTTTGGCAGCGCCGTGTGCTGGGGTGAGGGGGGCTGCTCCCCCCTGGGAAACCACCCCCGGGGCTGCAGGAGGGGACTGGGGAGGTGGTGGCCTCGAGGAGAGGACTTTTCTTCTGGTGTGGCATCCTGGAGTGGGGAGGTGATGGCCTGGCGGAGGGAATTTTCTTCTGGTGTGGCACATAGGACCGGAGAGGTGGTGGCTTTGAGGGGGAACTTTGCTTCTCCTAGGATGGCATCTAGGACCAGGGGTTGGTGGCCTCAAGATGGGACTTCCCTTCTTCTAGTGTGGCATCCAGGATGAGCGATGGGATGGGGATAACACCTGGTGCAGCATCTGTGGCGAGCGCGTGTTGTGTGGTGGGATGGGGATACGGAAGCCACCCTGTTTATCCTCCCTACTGTGTCCCTCTCAGGCTCAGCCCCTACAGCCACGACAGGGACAGCTTGTCCAGCAGCCAGGACCACATCCCACTGGCTGCCCTCCCACTCCTGGCCACCTCCTCAGCCAGCTACCAGCACGCTGTGGGTGCCACCATTGCCCGTGCCAACCAGGCGTACGGCGCCTTCTTGCGCTCCGGGGAGGGAGCCGGTTTCTGTGGCCAGGTGAGAGGGAATTTTGGGGGGAAGCTGGAGCTTGGCCCCACCGGGGATCATGTTTCCCTTGTGCTGGAGGGCTTGGAGAATCCATCCTTCCTTGCCCTTGGCAGGTGGTGCTGCTGGGGGACTGTGTGGGTGGCATCCTGGGCTTCGACGCGCTGTGCCAAGGCCGGGCGGGCTCCGGGGGCAGTCGCAGCAGCAGCCGCCGCGGCAGCCTGGTGAGTGCTGGGACCCCAGGGACAGGCAGGGTGGGAAGAGGGTTCCCAGCCTGGGTTGGTGAAGGTGCTGGTGGTGGCTAAGCGGGGAGTGGGTACTTGCTGCCTCTCCCCCCACAGACTGCAGAGCCCATCTCCCCAGAGCTGTGCAGTGGGCGGGATCCGCTGGCTGAGGGGACGGATGGAGCAGCAGGATCAGACCAGGCCAGTCCTGAGCCGTGGGCACAGCAGGGGGACAGTCACCATCACAGCTCCTCATGCGGGTGAGAGCAAGGGGAACGGTGGCCCACCCCTGCTGGAAGGCTGCTGATGTCCCCCCGATCGTGTGCTTTATGGAAAGGGTGAATTTCCCGTCGGCACCAGCCTGGGAAGGAGAATTGCATGGGGGTAGGGGGTGTCTTGCTGGAGCTTCTCCACTTCCAGCAGCTCCTCCGGGCTAACGGGGCCGTCCTGGGCACAACTTTGCCCCTGGAATGGTGGGAGTGGGATGTCACTGTCTATCCCTGTGCCCACTGGCCCTGCTGTCCCAGCCCACAGGCCAGCGAGGCTCCGCTGGAAGTGGAGGCTCCCCAGGGCGGCACCGCGGCGCCAGAGGCTGCCGAAGGCACCAACACCCGCCTGGAGTTCAAGGTATCCGGCTTCTTCCTCTTTGGCTCCCCCCTGGGGCTGGTGCTCGCGCTGCGCAAGACCGTCATGCCTGCTCTGGATGGTGAGCACCTGGTGACAGCCCCCAACCCTCCCCACGGATCCCCAGGTTCTGCTCTCCCCTGTCCCCTGCAAGGCTGAGACCCCTGGGACCTGCCCAAAGACCCTTGCTTGGGTTGGGCCCCTTGCACACCCATCCCTGTCTGTGTGGGTGTCAGTGCTGGCATGTGTCCCCTTCCCCAGCCTGTGCCCCAGCCTGTTCCCTGGTGTCCTGGGCTGGCTCTCCCAGCTTTTCTTCTTGCCAGGTCTTGCCCCCTTGGTGTTGAGCTCCCAGCTGTGCTGCCCCTTCCCCACCAGCCCTTGCCCACCGTGTCCCTGTCCCCACTGGGTTCCTTACCAGGCAGCCCCAACCCCCCTGTCCTCCCCTGGCAGTGGCCCAGCTGCGTCCTGCCTGTGAGCAGATCTACAACCTCTTCCACGCCGCCGACCCCTGCGCCTCTCGCCTGGAGCCCCTCTTGGCCAAGGCCTTCCACGCCATCCCGCCGCTCAGCGTTCCCCGCTACCAGAAATACCCCCTGGGCGACGGCACCTCCTCCCTGCTGGGTGAGCAGCCCCCACCCTGGCCTCCTCCCAGCACCCCGGGGTGTGCTGGGGGCTCTGGGGTACCCACAGCACTGCGGTAGCCTGGCTGGGGTGGGGGGAAAGTGATGTGCAAGCTTTGTCCCCAGCTTTGGGGATGTGCTGGAGGGGGGGCATCCCAAGGTGGTTGGTGCCCCCAGGGGGCTCTGGGTGGCCTCACTTGTCTCTCTCCCTGCAGAGGAGGCCCTGCAGACACACTCTGCTCTATTCCTACCTGAGGTGGACATGGCTGCCCCCCCAACCCCCACCAGCAGCTTTGGGGGCTTCTGGAGGGCCAACGAGCCAGGAGACCTCCCTAACCCCACCAGCACCAGCGAAGTTGTCAAAAGTAAGTGCCATCCCTGCCCATCCCATGCCAGTACCTTGGGATGAGGTCTGGGGATGGATCCATTCCAGCTCTCCCCACAGTCCTGGAGCGCTGGTGGGGCTCCAAGCGCATCGACTACTCGCTGTACTGCCCCGACGCCCTGACCGCCTTCCCCACCATCACCCTGCCCCACCTCTTCCACGCCAGCTACTGGGAATCCTCCGACGTGGTGGCCTTCATCCTGCGCCAGGTAGGGCAGGATGGGTGGCGTGGCTCCCTGGGGCTGGTGGAAGCTGAGCTAGGGCTGTGCTGCTCCGGCAGGTGGTGGAAAAGGAGGGTCCTCAGCCGGCGGAGAGCGAGGAGACCTCCATCTACAGCCCTGCTATCCCACGGGAGAAGTGGCAGCGCAGGCGCACACCCATGAAGATCCGGGTACGTGTGCCAGGGCCAGTGGGACCCAGACCCTTTGCTGGGGCAGCCTTGGGCTCTGGTTGTGCCCAGGCACGGTGGCGTTGGGTTGGTAGTTGGACTCGATGATCTTAGAGGTCTTTTCCAACCTTTATGATTTTATGGTGGGATGGTCCCACAGCCTGGTGGGGCCCATGTGGCACCTCGGGGGCTCCCTCAGGTGCTGACTGCCCCCCCCGTGTCCCTGCAGAACGTGACAGCCAACCACCGGGCCAGCGACGTGATCGTGTGCGAGGGCAAAGCGCAGGTCCTCAGTGGGCGCTTCACCTACGGACCCCTGGACGTGGTGACACTGACTGGGGAGAAGGTACCACCACCAGGACCCCCATCAAATGGAGTGGGGGTGTCCAGGAAGGGACCCTGGGCTGGTTGTCACCCATGGCAGAGGAAGGGATGTGTCAAACAGGACCCTGCGTGGGATGGGGGGAGAGGGATTTAAGGACTTGTAGGTTGGGGATGGGGCAGGATCTGGAGGTTCAGTCCGTGTTCAGCCCTTTCCCCCCTCCCAGGTGGACATCTACATCATGACACAGCCACTCTCGGGGAAGTGGCTGCACTATGGCACTGAGGTGACCAGCAATGGTGGGCGCCTGACCTTCACCATCCCCCCGGACAAGGCTCTGGCCATCGGCATCTACCCCGTGCGCATGGTGGTCAGGTGAGACGTGGGCTGTGGTGCTGCCTTGCTTCCTCCTCCAGCCCTTTTGGTAGAGAGGTCCACTTGCCCTCTTGGCAGCAGAGACCCTCCCTGAGCCCCCCCATGCTCTCCCATCCCAGGGGTGACCACAGCTATGCTGAAGCCTACCTGACAGTGGTGGCCCGGGGCACTGAGTCAGTGGTGTTCAGCATCGACGGCTCCTTCACCGCCAGCGTCTCCATCATGGGCAGCGACCCCAAAGTGCGGGCGGGGGCTGTCGACGTCGTACGGTGGGTGCCCCTCAAATAAAGGAGGACAGTCTCCTCCTCTTGTCATGGTGTGGGGGCAACCCGCCAGCAAGGCTGTCTCCTCCTAGGCACTGGCAGGACTTGGGCTACATGATCATCTACGTGACGGGGCGCCCCGACATGCAGAAGCACCGCGTGGTGGCCTGGCTCTCCCAGCACAACTTCCCCCACGGCGTCGTCTCCTTCTGTGACGGGCTCACCCACGACCCCCTGCGCCAAAAAGCTGCTTTTCTTCAGAGCCTGCGCTCCGAGGTGGGGACAGGGACATGGGCAGGGTGCAGGGAGATGGTGCTGGGGGTGGTGACGAGGGCTGTGCCATGGCTTGTGTCCCTTTCCATCCTGGGGGTTGGAGTGGAGCTGGACCACGCTGCAAGGGTGGTCCCAGCTTGTGGGCATTGTGACCATCACAAAGCAAGCGTGTCTCTGTCCCATGGGAGTGGCTGTCCCCATGGGAAGGGTAATTCCCTGCCCTAATGCTGCTGTCCCTGGCCAGGCTGAGGTCACCATCATTGCTGGCTACGGCTCCACCAAGGATGTCTCAGTCTACAGCTCTCTGGGGCTGGCACCAGCCCACATCTACATCGTGGGACGGGCTGTCAAGAAGTTCCACAACCAGTGCCAGGTACAGGGGCTGGGGACAAGATGGGGCTGCAGGGGACAACTGCTGACCCCACCAGGGTGCTGGGAGCGTGTGCTGGCTGGGGCTGCCAGCTCAGGCTGCCTGTGTATCCCACAGTTCCTATCTGAGGGCTACGTAGCCCACCTGGCTCAGCTGGAGGCGGCAGCAATGACCCACTCCCCCAAGGGACCCCCCCCGGCCCGTGCTGGGCAAAGGCACCTACGGCTGCCCGGCACCCGTCGACTTCCTCCGCAAGCAGAGCCAGCTCCTGCGGTCCCGGGGCTCCAGCCAGGCCGAGCGGGACGGGGGGCAACAACCAGGCTCCTCTGGGCTATCCCGGGCCAAGCCCCGCAGCATCAGCCTCAAGCTGGAGGGTGAGGAGTGAGGGTGACAGGGCTACCATCCCCCCTCTGCCACAGCCTTCATTTCCCAGCCAGGAGCAGCCGGGGCCAGAGCCTGTCATGGGCCCTGAGCTGATAGGAAGGAGATGAGGGTGCTGGGTCCCCCGAGACCCCGGGGCACAGTGCTCTGAGCCACTCCAGGGGTTGGAAGCATCACCTTGGGGTTGATCCACCACGAGTCCCCCCTGCTCTGCCTCCACCCTCTGTGTCCCCCCCCCCAGGTCCTTTGGGGCTGCAGAGCTGCTGCTGGGCAGTGCCTGGTGGGGTTTGCCCACCCCCATGTGGGAGCTGATGTGCTGGGGGAGCCATGGCTGCGCCCCCAGGGCACGTGGCACCTCCCTGCTCCCCATTATTTATTTCCCTTGGGTGTCGCCAGGCACGGGGCAGGGCTGGGACTGGGGCAGCAGTTCCTCTGTTCTCTTCTGTTTCGTGGCGGTGTGAAATAAAAGCGATGTCAAGATGAGGCGCTGGTGCCCACGTGGCTGCTCTGTTCCCACTGGCTGCAGCACTGCCACTTGTCCCCTCCTGCCTCAGCCAAGAGCCCAGGGACACAGCAGCATGCAGGGAGATAGTCTCAGGGCATGGCACTTGGGTCACCAGCAGGGTGACAAGCTGGGGTGGCTCTGGGTGCACCATTGCTCCCCAGCACCGACCCCAAGCCTGCATGGTTAAACCTTTGGTACAGGAGGGGACAGTCGTGATATTGGGGCTTCAGCTGCTTGGCCACCACCCATCACCTTTGGGCTGGGCTCAGGGGCTTGGGCCATAGGGCTGAGGGTGCTGCAGCAGTGTGGGCTCAGCTTTGAGCTCCTGCTTTGAGCTCTGTCTGCCCTAGAGCTGCTTTTACCCCCTGAGCCCAGGACAGAGTGTTTCCTGGGCTCTGCACCTTCACTTGGCAGCTCTAACACAGCCACAGAGCACGAGTCGGGGCTCGGGGCCAGGCCTTGCCAGGCTGCCCCCCTCCCCAACCCCTTTCTGCCCTGTCTGCAGCTTTATTTCATTTACCTCTATGAGCAATTCTTCTAAGCGACCAGCTGCCTGCGAGTAGTTTTACTTTTATCTCAGCATAGCACAACCAGAGTTTCAGACAGATAGCAGTAACGAGCAGTTATTCTATATAAAATATTTCCGACACTGACATGATGCTGGAGAGGAGAGGAAAGGGCCTGGGGGTGATAGCAGCAGCCTTGAGAGGTGACGATGCAGGATGTGGCACCAAGTAGAGGCATGATGGGGTAAGAGGTGGCGCTGAGGTTTGGCACCCGAGCCCTCCCCGGCCGTGAACAGCTCGGCCAGCCCCGGGTGCACTGGCCGAGCCCCACATAAAGTATAAAAAAACACCAAACGATGAATAAAAGAAGTTGGCAGAGAGCAGCAGGCTTGAGCTCGTGTCACCTCGGTGTGACAATGACCATCGTCTAGAGCACGGTGAGGAACGTCAGCCCCGTTCTACCATGGCTTAATACTGTCACTTTTAGTGCTCTGCCGTGGCGAGCGGCCAGGCCCCCCCCCCCAAATGACTTCAAATAAGTAAAATTTGTATTAAACATTAATAAACATCCATGAACATTCCACATGTGGAATATCTAAAAGAACCTGTGGGGCTCTGGGCTGCGGCCACGGGCTCTACTGCGAGAAGATGCCCTTGAAGCGGATCTTGTCCTCGGCGTCCTTCTCCCGCAGCCGGGCTTCCAGGCTCCGCAGCTCCTTGGAGACCACAGGCCGCAGGGAGGGGTCCAGGGCCAGCACCTTGGCAAAGTCAGCGTGGGCCTCTGCCACGTTCCACACAGCTGCGTGGGCCTTTCCCCTCTTGAAGTAGGCTTTGACATTGTCTGGGGGGGGGTGGAGGAGAAGAAGAGTGTTGGGGGGTGTCCCCAGTACCCGCTCATCCCCCCCAGTCCCCACCGGGCTGGCCCATGGCTCCTTACCCTCGTATTTGTTGAGGATGGAGGAGCAGTGATCCAGCACCTCATAGTACTCCTCGCACTGCAGCTTGCACTGGCAGTAGTTTAACAGCAAGGGGGTGATTTTCTGATCCAGCTCGATCCAGTCTGGAGAGCCAGGCTGCTCCTGCAGGATGAGGCGGAGGGGGGACAATGAGGCAGTGCTCCCACCCACCCTGCACCCCAGCTGGAGGGGTGTAGGACCAGGGGGCCAGGAAGCCCCACCTTCATCTGCAGGTTCTTGAGACAGGCGATGGCATCGTAGTATTTGGCAGCTGCCTCCTGCACCTTGCCCTGCTGGAACAGCTCGTTGCCTTCCTTGTGGATCCGAGGTACAGCCTGCAGCTTCTCCTCATCTGTCATGGCCCACGGGTCCTGCTGGTAGGAACCAGGTGCCTCCACCTGCAGACACTTCATCATGAGGGCACAGCCCCAGCACCCTCCTGCCCAGGGCTGGGGTGCTGGGGGCCATCCCTGAGCTCCCCCCAACCTGGGGCTGGGAGTAGTGGGAGAGCCTCCTCCACCCTTCCCCCCACCAGCACCAGCAGGTGCCTCACCTTGAGCACTTCGATGTCAAAGATGAGGGGCTGGGGGTTCTTCTGGAGCTCGTCGAGGTCGGGGTAGCCCAGAGAGTAGTGCTCATGCAGCTGGGCCATGCTGCAGCAGTGCCGCTGCCCCTCCAGAGGGTCCTTCCCCGCCGCGATGTTCCGCAGGCTCTTGGCCACCAGCGGGTAGAGCACCACGTGCTGGGGGGCAGGGGAGAGGCGGTGCTGGGAGCGGGACCGGGATGGGGACAGGGACGATCCCGCCTTCGCACCCGGGGCCGAGCCGCGCGTGGCTGCGGGGCAGGCCCCGCCCACAACATCCAAACCACGCCCCCTAAATCAGGCCCCGCCCACAACTCACAGCGCCCTTTGCTCAGGCCGCGCCCCCGCGCCAGGCCCCGCCCACACAAACCACGCCCCCCGAACATAAAGCCCCGCCCACCTTGGTGTCGCAGCGGAACCGGGCCCGCTCCCCCGCCCTCATCGTCCGCAGCGCCGCCTCCCACACCGGCAGCTTGAACTTCTTGCCGGCGATCAGCTCCATGGGCTTCCCCCGCGCCCGGCTGTCGTCCACCGGCGTCTCCTCATCCCCGCACCGCAGCGTCCGGTAGTGGAAGGTGGCCTGAGGGCGACAAGTAGGCCGCGGCGTCACCATGGCGACACCGGGGAGAAGGGGAGGCGCGCATGCGCGTCTCATCTGCCGCCTCCTCCGCCGCGCCCCGGTGCCGGTGCGGTCTGACCTTGGTGCCGTCGCGGAAATCGGGCAGCGGCCCGGTGCCCTCCCGCACCAGCTCCTTGGACACGCCGTCCGCCCGCAGCTGCTCGACCAGCTCCGCCATCGTCGCCGCGCCCCGCCCCGCTTCGGCCGCCTCCGCCGCCGCTTCGGCTCTTTCCGGACGGCCTCGGCCCCGCGGCGGCGCCCTCTGCCGGGGGGAGGCGGCAGCTCCGGGGCGGGGGGCGGAGGCGGCGGGGTCGGGTCTGGCCGCGCCCGGAGCCCCCGAGCGGCCTTGGGACGGGATGCCGGCACAAACCCGCCTCGGGACCGCCGGTCACGGGCCTGCGCGAGCTCTGGGCCGGCAGTGGCGGGGAGGAAGGTCGAGCTGCCGTCGCCTCCATCGCCGGCGGCTGCCCGGGGGCCGTGGCAGGTCCGCGCTGAGCCCTGGGAACATCCCGGGTGACATCAGGGACTGGGGCACCCCCAGCACCCCGGGATGGCGAGACAGGGGCGTTTGCGGGTGGCCCGTGGCAGGGAAGAGGAGGAGGCAGCGTCCCTGGCAGTGTTCAAGGACAGGCTGGATGTGGCACTTGGTGGCGTGGTCTGGAGATGTGGGGGTGTTGGTCACAGGCTGGAGCTGATGATCTGAAGGGTGTGTTCCAGCCCTGGGGCTCCTGTGAGTCTGTGGCCCCTCAGCTCACGGTGCTGCCTGCAGGTCCCCCTGCACGTCTGCATCCCCAGGGGCTGCACCTCACACGGGCCCTGGGCCACCTGCGTTTCCCGTCCCCATGGGCGTGCGGAAGCCTGGTGTCCCCAGCGCCCCCGCAGGCGGCCAGGGAGCCCGTGCGGTCGGTGCCAGTGGCGGGGGGTGGGGGACACAGACCCGCCTCCTTCCTGCCGGCGCAGCGAGGCAGGCGTGGTGGCACACCTGCTGGCACCGCCATGTGCTGCCAGCCTCGCCGAGGGGCCGGGGATGTGCCACCTGCGAGTGCTGTGGTGAGCCTGGGGGCTGCTTGCAGCTCCTCTTCCCCCCGCCCCGGGCTCTGCAGGCACCCGCGGGAAGCAGAGCAGCCCAAGGAGGAGTGCTGGCAGGCTGCAGTCTTTGTGCTCTGCCCCGTGCTGGTGCTGAGGGAGGCCCTGCGCAGCCTTTGGGGTGGCTGCTGTCGCCGTCAGGATGGGGCTGTTGCCAGGCTGTGGCAGTGGGGTCAGCCCCGCGAGGGGACACGGCTGGGATGAGCCCCCCGGGCGGGCCGTGCTGGTGGCAGGTGAGCTGGGAAGGGGGGCTGGCTCCCCTTGGGGACATCCGGCCCTGACCTGCTGCAGCGAGGGCTTTGACGGCAGGAGCGCAGCCGAGCCTCATATTTGGGCACAGAGCAGATTATTGGAGGCGAGGGGAGATAACCCACCTGATAAGGGCTCTGAAGGTGCCGCCTCCGCTGGCTCCCGCCTGCAGTGCTGCTGATAGACATCCCCCAGCCCGCCCCGGGGGGCCTGGGACAGCAGGATGGTGCCTGTGAGGGAGCTGGGGCTGCTCCTGTGCCTGCAGCTCTGTGGGGGTGAGCAGCGGGGCGCGGGGAGCCCGCGGGGGAGGGAGCCCCTTGAGCCCCGTGCCGGGCTCAGCACCCTCGTGGCTGCAGGCACCGAGGAGCTGCGGCTGGTCGGCGGCGGCGGGCGCTGCGCCGGGAGGGTGGAGGTGAAGCACGAGGGCCAGTGGGGCTCGGTCTGCAAGTACGACTTCGGCTGGGATACCGGTTGGCCCAGCGTGGTGTGTCGGAAGCTGGGCTGTGGCCCGGTGGCCAGAGCGTCTGTCTATGCCCCATTTGGACAAGGCACCGGCAGGATTTGGCTCCATCTCTTCCACTGCCAGGGCAGCGAAAATGCGCTGCAGGAGTGTCAGTCTGCAGAACGGGGACAACACTTGTGTGGCCATGACCGGGACATAGGGGTGACCTGCGCAGGTGAGAGGAGAAGGGTGAGGGGTGTCAGTGCCAGGAGCACCGCCGTGTGCCGGGGCCAGGGCTGAGGTCGCGCTGGTGCCCGGTGCAGAGGCGGTGGAGCTGCGGCTGGCGGCGGGCAGGGGTCCCTGCGACGGGAGGGTGGAGGTGAAGCTGCAGGGACGCTGGGGCTCGGTGGCAGACAACGTCTGGACCATGAAAGATGCTGAGGTGGTTTGCAAGCAGCTGGGCTGTGGCTTGGCTGTTGGTGCCCACCATGTCATAAAAACCTATGGAGAAGGGGACGGCCCCTTCAGCCTGGCTCTGGTCGAGTGCCGGGGGGATGAAGCTGCACTCTGGGACTGCAAGATCGAAGGCTGGGGACCCTACACGTTTTTCAATAGCTATGACGCTGTCGTTGTGTGCCAAGGTAGGAGGCAGGAGTCCGGGTGGGCACTCGCTGGTGCATCCCTGAGGGCTCAGCCGGCTCTTTCCCGGCAGGGTTTAGCCGGCTGGTTGGTGGGGACGGTGCCTGTGCCGGGAGGCTGGAGGTGTGGCAGGGCCAAAGCTGGGCCAGCGTCTGCCAGGACGAGGTGGACATGGAGGCTGCCCGGGTGGTTTGCCGGGAGCTGGGCTGCGGCGCGGCACTTGCTGTCCCGCTGTGGTCTGAGGAGGGAGCGGGGCCGCTGTGGCAGGGGGGCTTCAACTGCAGCGGCCACGAGTCCCTCCTGTCCAGCTGCGCCCGGAGCCCGCCCCGCAGCCAGGGCTGCGCTGGCCACGCCGGCATCGTCTGCTCCCGTAAGTGCCGGGGACACCGGGGGGTTCCCCGCCGTCCTGTGTCTCTGTGTGTGCGTGTGTGTCCCCAGCCGGCCTTCCTGCTGCAGCCTACACAGGTTTTCGTCTGGCGAACGGCAGCTCGGGCTGCGCCGGGCGGGTGGAGGTGGAGACGGGGGGGGGCGTGGGGGTCCCTGTGTGCCAGCGGCTGGGACCTGCGTGACGCCCACGTGCTGTGCCAGCACCTAGGCTGCGGCCCCGCCAGCGCCGTGCCCCCAGCGGGCTCCTTCGGTGGCGGGAACGGGACAGTGTGGAGGGACACGTTCCGCTGCCAGGGGAACGAGCGGCACCCGGGCGAGTGCCTGACGGCGGCGCTGGGGGAGCCCGCCTGCCCCCCCGGCCACGCTGCCGCTGTCAGCTGCTCCGCGCTGGAGGGTAAGGGGCGGGAGAGGCCTGGAGGGGACCCCCCCCGCCGCTGGGGGCCCTTGGGGGCTGAGGGCCCTTGGGGGCTGGAGCGGGGCCCCGGCACGGGCTCAGGACCCCCGCGGGGCTGCCGCTGCAGGTGTTGAGAAGCCCCTGCGGCTGGTGGAGGGGCAGAGCCGGTGCGACGGGCGGCTGGAGGCGGCCACGGGCTCGGGGGCTTGGGCCCGAGTGGCGGAGGGGCCCGCGGGATGCGGGCCCGGTGTGCCAGCAGCTGGGCTGTGGCGAGCTGGAGAAGGTCCAGGCCGTGGCGGGCTCGGGCAGCGCGGCGCTGCGCTGTGGCAGCAGCCGGGACAGCCCGGCCCTGTGCAACGTGTCGGCGAGCCAGGAGGTGGCTGTGGTCTGCTCGGGTGAGTGTCCCGGGCAGGGGACAGGGCTGCTGGCCCCCCGAGTGGCCTCTGCAGCCGGGTCCCCTGGGTGTCCCACAGGCAGCCGGCGGCTGAGGCTGGCGGGCGGCCCCGGGCGCTGCGCCGGGCGGCTGGAGGTCTATGTCAACGGCAGCTGGGCCGGCGTCTGCCAGGACGGCTGGGAGCAGCGAGATGCCAGCGTCGCCTGCCGCCAGCTGGGCTGTGGCGCGGCGCTGCAGGCAGCGGGCTCGGCTGCCGTGGGTGCCGGCAGCGGGCCGCTGTGGGGCGGATGCCGGGGGCTGTGCCGGGAGCGAAGGGTCTCTGTGGGACTGCCCGGTTCCGGCCCCGCGCGGCTGCCGGCGCGGCGGCGGGGGGCAGCGCTCGTGTGCTCAGGTCAGTGCCGGGCGGCGCCAGATGCGGGGCCCGGGCAGGGGACACGGCGGTGCTGACAGCCCTGCCCGCGCTCCCCCCTTGCAGAGCAGCTTTTCCGTGCGGCTGGAGGGCGGCAGCGGCCGCTGCAACGGGCACCTGGAGCTGCGCCACAACGGCACCTGGGGCCGCGTGTGTGCCGAGGACAGCAGCCGGGACACGGCCACCGCCGTCTGCCGGCAGCTGGGCTGCGGGAACGGGGGGACGCTGGAGGCCGCCCCTGCCAGGAGCCGCCCCTCGCCTGGCTGGCCTGGGTGCGCTGCGAGGAGGGGGCTCGCTGGCTCTGGAGATGCCCCTCGGCACCCTGGCACCTGCAGGCGTGCGGCCCCAGCGGGCACGCATTTGTCACTTGTGAGGGGGACGGGGATGACATCGGCGGGACGGTCACCCCATCCGCAGGGAGCCAGTGCCCGGATGGTGTCACCTGCACAGGTAACCGTGCCCGTGCCAGCAGCCCCCTGCGCTGGGCTGGCTGGGGCTCCTCCTCACTCCGTGTCCCCACAGGCGAGCCCAGCAGCAGCACCGCGGGGACAGCGTCGGTGCCCACAGTCCTGTGCGGGGTCCTGGGGGCACTGCTGTGCCTGGCCCTGGCCCTGCTGGGGTGCCAGGCCTGGGCTCGGCGCCGAGGTGGGTCCCAGAGGTGCTGCGGGGGATCCCGGGGTTCCCCCGCCACGGGGCAGCTGAGCGGGTGGGCAGGGGGTGATGCCAGTGACACCCACTGTGCCCACGACACCGGGTGAGCACTGTTGTCATTTAGGCACCAGCAGGGACACAGATGCCATCCCTGATGCCATCTACCAGGAGCTGGACTACACCCAGGCACCCAACTACGAGGAGGTGCCCAGTGGCTCAGGTGGGTGCAGCCCCCGTGCCCGGTGCTTGTCCCCGAAGCTGGGGGGTTCAGCCCCAGCACAGCACCAGGTCCTGCTGGCGTGGCACCAGCTGGTCCCCATGGCACGGAGGTGTCCCCTGGTGCCACTGTGGCCCTGCTCAGGCTGCCCCAATATCCCGTCCCACCCCTACCAGGGTCCCCGTCCCTGGGGTCAGGGACGAAGCTGCCCTATCCCTCTGGGGACAGCGTGGAGGAGAGTGACCCCCGTGCAGCTCCAGGTAGGGACGTGGGGACAGGCACCCAGCAGGGAGCCCTGGGGACATGGTCACTCCCTAGCCTGGGCCAACCCAGCTCAGCTGTGGCTCCCATGAGCAAATCACCTACCCTGCTGCTAATGAATCCCTGCTGCTAATGAATCCCTGCTGCAGCTCTGGCAGAGCTTGCAGCCTCAGTGCCACCAGCACATCCCCATTGGCCTGGCTGGAGGGGGGTGGCACAGCCAGACCCCTGCCACAGCCTCTGGCTCTCTCCTGCCCACCCAGACCCTCGAGGCCTGCCCGAGCACAGCCTCCAGGATGGCTACGACGATGCCATGGCCGTGCCTGCAGAGTCCCCTGCTCCCAGCACTGGGGACATCATCTCCGGGGAGGTGGCACGGAGGAGCTGGAGCTGTGGCCCAGCCACAGGTAAGAGGGGCCACGGCCACCCTGTCCCCTGCAGAGCCAACTCTGGGGAGGGTTTGGCTGTGGTGGTGGGCAGGGAGCAGGCAGCAAATCCATGCAGCAAGAGCCCGGCCTCTGCTGTCCCCTAAGGTGGGAGCTGCTCCCCCCCAAATCCCGCAGGAGCCACAAGGGACCCACGGGAACAGCCCCCGGGGGACACAGACTATGACGATGTTGGCATCAGCACCCTGGGGACGTCGCTGTGAGGATGGCAGGGCTGGGCCCCGGGAGCCCCTGGGGACACGCAGGGTGCTGGGGTGGCCCTGGCCACAGAGGAGGTCACCTTTCCTTCTGAATTTCTCTTTGCTATTAAAATCTGAAAGCACGAAGTTTGGGACCTGGATCCTGGCGCTGGCACCTGGGTCCTGGGAACATCAGGCAGCCCTCGGGGCTGGGGGGCAGGAGCTGGACCCACAGACACAGCCCCTGGGCAGGGTGGGGACAGGGCTGGGAGGACACAGAACAGCAGCAGGGGGGTCCTGGGACCGGTCCCAGGGTCTTTATTTACACGACACTCTCCGCTGTGCCCCCAAGTGTGCGGCAGGCTCTGACCTCAGCAGCACTGGGAATCGGGCTGGAAAAGGCTCCGTTTGGGGCAAGGAGCTCTCCTAAGGGAGGGCACCTCTCCCGAGGGAGGGGAGCACCTTCCTGCCCCCGTCCCCCATCGCTCCCGGCCGGACCCGCGTGGAAGGCAGCCTGGCCATGGCTCCTGCCCGAGGCACGTCCTGCTCCAGGAGGTATCCGACCTTCAGGTGGGGCCTGAGCTCCTGCAGCGCTTCCTGGGCCAAGCCGGCCGTGCTGAGTCTTGCAAGAGAGGGGAGGAGACAAGGAGAAGAGCTGTTCAGCAGCGCCAGGGCAGCGGGATGGGGGCATCCCCCTCCTCATCCCGCAGCTCCCCAGCCTGCGGGCGGGAGGGGAACAGCCAGGGCCCTGGGCTTGGCAGGGCAGGTTGGCCAGGTGCTCCGGGCGGGAAGGAGGGGACGCTGGCTGTCCCCAGGAGCCCTCCCCGCAGCCCCTGGCACAGCAGCTCCGCGCCGGCGTCGCGCAGCCCCTGGCTGAAGGAGCAATCCAGCTCCTCCAGGCACGGCCCGGGGCCCAGCACGGCCCCAGCTCCTCGCAGCCCCTGGCGCTGCTGAGGCGGGAGCAGCACAGCCGGCCGGGAACCCCCCGGGAAAGGCCCTCAGAGCCAGCCCCAGGGCCACCCCACCGCGGGGACCCCGGGGGCCCTGCCTGGGAGCTCCTCGCCCTGGGACAGATGCCACGGCACAGGGACTTGGCTGGGGAATGTCCCCAGCCATCTGCTCCGCCCGGGGGGTTTGGCTGCCTGGGAGATGCCAGGGATGCCAGGAGGATGCCAGGAGATACCCAGATGTGTTGGGGGGGGATGGCAGGAGATGTCTGGGGGTGCTGGAGTGATTCCAGGAGGTGCTGGTGGATGCCAGGAGGATACCAGGGGATTTGGGGGTTTCTGAGGGGTGCCATGGGGATGTTCAGGGGGGATGCCCAGAAAGTGGTGGGAGCGATGTTCAAGGTGATAGTCATGGGGATACCAGGAGATGCCCAGGGGTGTCAGGGAAGGATGCCAGGCACATGCCAGGAAACACCCAGAGGTGTTGCTGGGAGGGATGCCTGGGTATGCTTAGAGGTGCTGGAGGGGATGCTATGGGGTGCCTGGGGAATGTTTGGGGAGACACCCAGAGTGCGCTGGGAGGATGCCCAGGGATGCTGGGGGTTTGTTCAGGGTGATACTCAGGGGGATGCCAGGAGACGCCCAGAGGTGTCAGGGGGGATGCCAGGATGATATGAAGGGGTTCTGGGGTGGAGATGCCAGGGATGCTGGGTGATGCTAGGAGGTGCTGAGGGGGATTCCAGGGATGCTGGGCGATGTCAGGAGGTTACCCAGGGGGTGCCAGGGGCTGCCAGGGGGATGTCCCAGGGAGCCAGGGAGTAGCAGGTGGTGCTGAGGGCACCCCCGGGTGCTGGGTCCCTCACTGCACCACACCCTCCTCCCAGCCAATCAGCACGGAGGGACCACACCCACATCTCGGCCAATCAGCATTCAGGGACCACACCCACCTCCCAGCCAATCAGCACGGGCAGCCACACCCACCCCCCCAAGAAGGGCCCAGACCCACCCTGCGGGTCCCACAGGCCGCTGCTGGAGCCAGGGAGCTCCTGGGGCCCGGGCCCTCCCCGCAGCCTCCCCAGCTCCTGCCCGCGTCCCACAGGGCCTGGCACAGCAGCTGGGCCGGGGAGCGCGGCTCTTCCCAGCCCTGGCAATGGCCTCCGGGTCCCCAGGCACCGCAGCTGCAGGGAGAAAGGGCCCAGGGGCCTGGGCAGCCCTCACCAGCACCGGCAGCTCCCGGCTTCCCCCCGGCACAGAACCCACCCCAGGCAGAGCTCACCAGCAGCTCCCAGGAGGACTCCTCTGCTGGCACCTCCGGGCCTGGGGAGATGAGAAGGATCACGAGCGCTGTCCTGGAGTTCTCCTGCTCTCGGGCACAGATCCAGGTCCGTTGAGAATTCCTGCACCAGGGATCTCCCCGTGGGATGCAAGAAGGGGGACGTGAGGCCGAGCTGAGCCCTGGGCCCAGAGGGGCCTGTTGGGGCTGGGGTGGTGGGGCCAAGACGCTCCATCTCCATCAGTCCCACCGCGTGCAGGGGATGGAGGAGCCCGCGGGACCCTCCTTCTCCCACGGCTCTCCCCAAGACACGGCAACATCCCGCGCTGAGGAACGAAAGCCCCAGCGAAAGGAGAAGCTGCTGCTGGGGCGGGAGGAGCTGAGGCACCTGGAAGACCTTCTTCCCTTGGGCTGGAGAAGGAGCACCCTGTGCGATGCCGGGCGGCTGGAGCAGAGCAGCGCGGTGCTTGGCAGCTGCCTCCTGCCCCTCGCCCTGCCGGAGCAGCTCGTTGCCTCCTTGGGGATCGGCGGCAGCGCCGGAAGCGCCTCATCTGCCGCCTCGTCCGCCGCGCGCCGGTGGCGGTGCCGGTGCGGTCGGAGCTTGGTGCCGTCGCGGAAGTCGCTGAGCGGCCCGGTGCCCTCCCGCACCAGCTCCTTGGACACGCCGCCGTCGCCCGCAGCTGCTCGACCTGCTCCGCCATGGTGGCCGCGCCCCGCCCCGCTTCGGCCGCCTCCGCCGCCGCTTCGGCTCTTTCCGGACGGCCTCGGCCCCGCGGCGGCGCCCTCTGCCGGGGGGAGGCGGCAGCTCCGGGGCGGGGGGCGGAGGCGGCGGGGTCGGGTCTGGCCGCGCCCGGAGCCCCCGAGCGGCCTTGGGACGGGATGGCGGCACAAACCCGCCTCGGGACCGCCGGTCACGGGCCTGCGCGAGCTCTGGGCCGGCAGTGGCGGGGAGGAAGGTCGAGCTGCCGTCGCCTCCATCGCCGGCGGCTGCCCGGGGCCCGTGGCAGGTCCGCGCTGAGCCCTGGGGGACATCCCGGTTGACATCAGGGACGGGGGCACCCCCAGCACCCCGGGATGGCGAGACAGGGGCGTTTGCGTGTGGCCCGTCGCAGGGAAGAGGAGGAGGCAGCGTCCCTGGCAGTGTTCAAGGACAGGCTGGATGTGGCGTGGTCTGGAGATGTGGGGGTGTTGGTCACAGGCTGGAGCTGATGATCTGTAGGGTGTGTTCCAGCCCTGGGGCTCCTGTGAGTCTGTGGCCACTCAGCTCACGGTGCTGCCTGCAGGTCCCCCTGCACGTCTGCATCCCCAGGGGCTGCACCTCACACGGGCCCTGGGCCACCTGCGTTTCCCGTCCCCATGGGCGTGCGGAAGCCTGGTGTCCCCAGCGCCCCCGCAGGCGGCCAGGGAGCCCGTGCGGTCGGTGCCAGTGGCGGGGGGTGGGGGACACAGACCCGCCTCCTTCCTGCCGGCGCAGCGAGGCAGGCGTGGTGGCACACCTGCTGGCACCGCCATGTGCTGCCAGCCTCGCCGAGGGGCCGGGCATGTGCCACCTGCGAGTGCTGTGGTGAGCCTGGGGGCTGCTTGCAGCTCCGCGTGTGTCCTCCCCGCGGGCTCTGCAGGCACCCGCGGGGAGCAGAGCCCCCCAAGGAGGAGTGCTGGCAGGCTGCAGTCTTTGTGCTCTGCCCCGTGCTGGTGCTGAGGGAGGCCCTGCGGAGCCTTTGGGGTGGCTGCTGTCACCGTCAGGATGGGGCTGTTGCCAGGCTGTGGCAGTGGGGTCAGCCCCGCGAGGGGGACACGGCTGGGATGAGCCCCCGGGCGGGCCGTGCTGGTGGCAGGTGAGCTGGGAAGGGGGGGCTGGCTCCCCTCGGGGACATCCGGCCCTGACCTGCTGCAGCGAGGGCTGTGACGGCAGGAGCGCAGCCGAGCCTCATATTTGGGCACAGAGCAGATTATTGGAGGCGAGGGAGATAACCCACCTGATAAGGGCTCTGAAGGATGCCGCCTCCGCTGGCTCCCGCCTGCAGTGCTGCTGATAGACATCCCCCAGCCCGCCCCGGGGGGCCTGGGACAGCAGGATGGTGCCTGTGAGGGAGCTGGGGCTGCTGCTGTGCCTGCAGCTCTGTGGGGGTGAGCAACGGGGCGTGGGGAGCCCGCGGGGGAGGGAGCCCCTTGAGCCCCGTGCCGGGCTCAGCACCCTCGTGGCTGCAGGCACCGAGGAGCTGCGGCTGGTCGGCGGCGGCGGGCGCTGCGCCGGGAGGGTGGAGGTGAAGCACGAGGGCCAGTGGGGCTCGGTCTGCCAGCACGACTTCCACTGGGATCGCAACTGGGGCACCGTGGTGTGCAGGCAGCTGGGCTGTGGCCCGGTGGCCAGATCATCTGTCTATGCCCCGTTTGGACAAGGCACCGGCAGGATTTGGTTCCGTCTCTTCCACTGCCTGGGAAGTGAAGCGACACTGCAGGACTGTGTCCATTTTGGATGGGGACAACACTCCTGTGGCCATGACCGGGACATAGGGGTGACCTGCGCAGGTGAGGGGAGAAGGGTGAGGGGTGTCAGTGCCAGGGGCACCGCCGTGTGCCGGGGCCAGGGCTGAGGCCGCGCTGGTGCCCGTGCAGAGGCGTGAGCTGCGGGCTGGCGGCGGGGCAGGGGTCCCTGCGACGGGAGGGTGGAGGTGAAGCTGCAGGGACACTGGGGCGTGGTGGCGGACAGCGGCTGGACCATGAACAATGCTGAGGTGGTTTGCAAGCAGCTGGGCTGTGGCTCGGCTGTTGGTGTCCACCATGTCAGGACTGACTATGGAGAAGGGGGCGGCCCCGTCAGCCTGGCTAGGGTCGAATGCCGGGGGGATGAAGCTGCGCTCTGGGACTGCAAGATCTACGGCTGGGGACCCTACAAGTTTTTCAATAGCTATGACGCTGCCGTTGTGTGCCAAGGTAGGAGGCAGGAGTCCGGGTGGGCACTCGCTGGTGCACCCGTGAGCGCTCAGCCGGCTCTTTCCCGGCAGGGTTTACCCGGCTGGTTGGTGGGGACGGTGCCTGTGCCGGGAGGCTGGAGGTGTGGCAGGGCCAAAGCTGGGCCAGCGTCTGCCAGGACGAGGTGGACATGGAGGCTGCCCGGGTGGTTTGCCAGGAGCTGGGCTGCGGCGCGGCACTTGCTGTCCCGCTGTGGTCTGAGGAGGGAGCGGGGCCGCTGTGGCAGGGGGGCTTCAACTGCAGCGGCCACGAGTCCCTCCTGTCCAGCTGCGCCCGGGGCCCGCCCCGCAGCCAGGGCTGCGCTGGCCACGCCGGCATCGTCTGCTCCCGTAAGTTGCCGGGGGACACCGGGGGGTTCCCCGCCGACCCTGGTGTCCTCTGTGTGTGTGTGTGCGTGTGTGTCCTCCACCCGGCCTTCCTGCTGCAGCCTACACAGGTTTTCGTCTGGCGAACGGCAGCTCGGGCTGCGCCGGGCGGGTGGAGGTGGAGGCGGGGGGGACGTGGGGGTCCCTGTGTGCCAGCGGCTGGGACCTGCGTGACGCCCACGTGCTGTGCCAGCACCTGGGCTGCGGCCCCGCCAGCGCCGTGCCCCCCAGCGGGCTCCTTCGGTGGCGGGAACGGGACAGTGTGGAGGGACACGTTCCCGCTGCCAGGGGAACGAGCGGCACCCGGGGCGAGTGCCTGACGCGGCGCTGGGGGGAGCCCCGCCTGCCCCCCCGGCCACGCTGGCCGCTGTCAGCTGCTCCGCGCTGGAGGGGTAAGGGGGCGGGAGAGGCCTGGAGGGGACCCCCCCGCCGCTGGGGAGCCCTTGGGGGCTGAGGGCCCCTTGGGGGGCTGGAGCGGGGCCCCTGGCACGGGCTCAGGACCCCCGCGGGGCTGCCGCTGCAGGTGTTGAGAAGCCCCTGCGGCTGGTGGGAGGGCAGAGCCGGTGCGAGACGGGCGGCTGGAGGCGGCCACGGGCTCGGGGGCTTGGGCCCGAGTGGCGGAGGGGCCGCGGGATGCGGGCCCGGTGTGCCAGCAGCTGGGCTGTGGCGAGCTGGAGAAGGTCCAGGCCGTGGCGGGCTCGGGCAGCGCGGCGCTGCGCTGTGGCAGCAGCCGGGACAGCCCGGCCCTGTGCAACGTGTCGGCGAGCCAGGAGGTGGCTGTGGTCTGCTCGGGGTGAGTGTCCCGGGCAGGGACAGGGCTGCTGGCCCCCCGAGTGGCCTCTGCAGCCGGGTCCCCTGGGTGTCCCACAGGCAGCCGGCGGCTGAGGCTGGCGGGCGGCCCCGGGCGCTGCGCCGGGCGGCTGGAGGTCTATGTCAACGGCAGCTGGGCCGGCGTCTGCCAGGACGGCTGGGAGCAGCGAGATGCCAGCGTCGCCTGCCGCCAGCTGGGCTGTGGCGCGGCGCTGCAGGCAGCGGGCTCGGCTGCCGTGGGTGCCGGCAGCGGGCCGCTGTGGGCGGATGCCGGGGGCTGTGCCGGGAGCGAAGGGTCTCTGTGGGACTGCCCGGTTCCGGCCCCGCGCGGCTGCCGGCGCGGCGGCGGGGCAGCGCTCGTGTGCTCAGGTCAGTGCCGGGCGGCCCCAGATGCGGGGCCCGGGCAGGGGACACGGCGGTGCTGACAGCCCTGCCGCGCTCCCCCCTTGCAGAGCAGCTTTCCGTGCGGCTGGAGGGCGGCAGCGGCCGCTGCAACGGGCACCTGGAGCTGCGCCACAACGGCACCTGGGGCCGCGTGTGTGCCGAGGACAGCAGCCGGGACACGGCCACCGCCGTCTGCCGGCAGCTGGGCTGCGGGAACGGGGGGACGCTGGAGGCCGCCCCTGCCCAGGAGCCGCCCCTCGCCTGGCTGGCCTGGGTGCGCTGCGAGGAGGGGGCTCGCTGGCTCTGGAGATGCCCCTCGGCACCCTGGCACCTGCAGGCGTGCGGCCCCAGCGGGCACGCATTTGTCACTTGTGAGGGGGACGGGGATGACATCGGCGGGACGGTCACCCCATCCGCAGGGAGCCAGTGCCCGGATGGTGTCACCTGCACAGGTAACCGTGCCCGTGCCAGCAGCCCCCTGCGCTGGGCTGGCTGGGGCTCCTCCTCACTCCGTGTCCCCACAGGCGAGCCCAGCAGCAGCACCGCGGGGACAGCGTCGGTGCCCACAGTCCTGTGCGGGGTCCTGGGGGCACTGCTGTGCCTGGCCCTGGCCCTGCTGGGGTGCCAGGCCTGGGCTCGGCTCCGAGGTGGGTCCCAGACGGGGTGCGGGGGGTCCCGGGGTTCCCCCGCCACGGGGCAGCTGAGCGGGTGGGCAGGGGGTGACGCCGGTGCCACCCACTGTGCCCACGACACCGGGTGAGCGCTGGCGTCATTTAGGCACCAGCAGTGACACAGATGCCATCCCTGATGCCATCTACCAGGAGCTGGACTACACCCAGGCACCCAAGTACGAGGAGGTGCCGAGTGGCTCAGGTGGGTGCAGCCCCCCGTGCCCGGTGCTTGTCCCTGAAGCTGGAGGCCTCAGCCCCAGCGCAGCACCAGGTCCTGCTGGCGTGGCACCAGCTGGTCCCCATGGCACGGAGGTGTCCCCTGGAGCCACTGTGGCCCTGCTCAGGCTGCCCCAACATCACGTTTTCCCCCCACCAGGGTCCCCGTCCCTGGGGTCAGGGACGAAGCTGCCCTATCCCTCTGGGGACAGAGTGGAGGAGAGTGACCCCCGTGCAGCTCCAGGTAGGGACATGGGGACAGGCACCCAGCAGGGAGCCCTGGGGACATGGTCACTCCCTAGCCTGGGCCAACCCAGCTCAGCTGTGGCTCCCATGAGCAAATCATCACCTTTCCCTGCTGCTAATGAATCCCTGCTGCTAATGAATCCCTGCTGCAGCTCTGGCAGAGCTTGCAGCCCCAGTGCCACCAGCACATCCCTGGGGGCCTGGCTGGAGGGGGGTGGCACAGTCAGACCCCTGCCACAGCCTCTGGCTCACTCCTGCCCACTCAGACCCCCCAGCCCTGCCCGACCACAGCCCCCAGGATGGCTACGACGATGCCATGGCCGTGCCTGCAGAGTCCCCTACTCCCAGCACTGGGGACATCATCTCCGAGGAGGTGGCACGGAGGAGCTGGAGCTGCGGCCCAGCCACAGGTAAGAGGGGCCACGGCCACCCTGTCCCCTGCAGAGCCACCTCTGGGGAGGGTTTGGCTGTGGTGGTGGGCAGGGAGCAGGCCGCAAATCCTTGAGGTAAGACCCTGGCCTCTGCTGTCCCCTAAGGTGGGAGCTGCTCCCCCCGAAATTCCACAGGAGCCGCAAGGGACCCACGGGAACAGCCCCCGGGGGACACAGACTATGACGATGTTGGCATCAGCACCCTGGGGACGTCGCTGTGAGGATGGCAGGTCTGGGCCCCGGGAGCCCCTGGGGACACGCAGGGTGGTGGGGTGGCCCTGGCCACAGAGGAGGTCACCTTTCCTTCTGAATTTCCCTTTGTTATTAAAATATGAAAACACGAAGTTTGGGACCTGGCACCTGGGTCCCGGGAACATCAGGCAGCCCTCGGGGCTGGGGGGCAGGAGCTGGACCCACAGACACAGCCCCTGGGCAGGGTGGGGACAGGGCTGGGAGGACACAGAAGAGCAGCAGGGGGGTCCTGGGACCGGCCCCAGGGTCTTTATTTGGCACCAGGGAACACCCACGGCCGCTCCCACTCACGTGGGCTCGGACCTCAGCAGCACTGGGAATCGGGCTGGAAAAGGCTCCGTTTGGGGCAAGGAGCTCTCCTAAGGGAGGGCACCTCTCCCGAGGGAGGGGAGCACCTTCCTGCTCCCTGTGCCCCCCGCTCCCGGCCGGACCCCGCGGTGGAAGGGCAGCCTGGCCATGGCTCCTGCCCGAGGCACGTCCTGCTCCAGGAGGTATCCGACCTTCAGGTGGGGCCTGAGCTCCTGCAGCGCTTCCTGGGCCAAGCCGGCCGTGCTGAGTCTTGCAAGAGAGGGGAGGAGACAAGGAGAAGAGCTGTTCAGCAGCGCCAGGGCAGCGGGATGGGGGCATCCCCCTCCTCATCCCGCAGCTCCCCAGCCTGCGGGCGGGAGGGGAACAGCCAGGGCCCTGGGCTTGGCAGGGCAGGTTGGCCAGGTGCTCCGGGCGGGAAGGAGGGGACGCTGGCTGTCCCCAGGAGCCCTCCCCGCAGCCCCTGGCACAGCAGCTCCGCGCCGGCGTCGCGCAGCCCCTGGCTGAAGGACCAATCCAGCTCCTCCAGGCACGGCCCGGGGCCCAGCACGGCCCCAGCTCCTCGCAGCCCCTGGCGCTGCTGAGGCGGGAGCAGCACAGCCTGCCGGGAACCCCCCCGGGAAAGGCCCTCAGAGCCAGCCCCAGGGCCACCCCACTGCGGGGACCCTGGGGGCCCTGCCTGGGAGCTCCTCGCCCTGGGACAGATGCCACGGCACAGGGACTTGGCTGGGGAATGTCCCCAGCCATCTGCTCCGCCCCGGGGGTTTGGCCACCTGGGAGATGCCAGGGATGCCAGGAGGATGCCAGGAGATACCCAGATGTGTTGGGGGGGATGCCAGGAGATGTCTGGGGGTGCTGGAGTGATTCCAGGAGGTGCTGGTGGATGCCAGGAGGATACCAGGGGATTTGGGGGTTTCTGAGGGGTGCCTGGGGGGATGTTCAGGGTGGATACCTGGAAGGTGGTGGGAACGATGTTCAAGGTGATACTCATGGGGATACCAGGAAATGCCCAGGGGTGTCAGGGAAGGACGCCAGGCACGTGCCAGGAAATACCCAGAGGTGTTGCTGGGAGGGATACCAGGGTATGCTTAGAGGTGCTGGGGGGGATGCTATGGGGTGCTGGGGAATGTCAGGAGGTTACACAGGGGGTGCCAGGAGCTGCCAGGGGGATGTCCCAGGGAGCCAGGGGGTAGCAGGTGGTGCTGTGGGCACTCCGGGGGTGCTGGGTCCCTCACTGCACCACACCCACCTCCCGGCCAATCAGCACGGAGCGACCACACCCACCTCCCGGCCAATCAGCATTCAAGGACCACACCCACCGGCCAGCCAATCAGCATTCAGGGACCACACCCACTACCCAGCCAATCAGCACGGGCAGCCACACCCACCCCCCCAAGAAGGGCCCAGACCCACCCTGCGGGTCCCAGAAGCCGCTGCTGCAGCCAGGGAGCTCCTGGGGCCCGGGCCCTCCCCGCAGCCTCCCCAGCTCCTGCCCGCGTCCCACAGGGCCTGGCACAGCAGCTGGGCCGGGGAGCGCGGCTCTTCCCAGCCCTGGCAATGGCCTCCGGGTCCCCAGGCACCGCAGCTGCAGGGAGAAAGGGCCCAGGGGCCTGGGCAGCCCTCACCAGCACCGGCAGCTCCCGGCTGCCCCCCGGCACAGAACCCACCCCAGGCAGAGCTCACCAGCAGCTCCCAGGAGGACTCCTCTGCTGGCATCTCCGGGCCTGGGGAGATGAGAAGGATCACGAGCGCTGTCCTGGAGTTCTCCTGCTCTCGGGCAAAGCTCCAGGTCCGTTGAGAATTCCTGCACCAGGGATCTCCCCGTGGGATGCAAGAAGGGGGACGTGAGGCCGAGCTGAGCCCTGGGCCCAGAGGGGCCTGTTGGGGCTGGGGTGGTTGGGCCAAGACGCTCCATCTCCATCAGTCCCACCGCGTGCAGGGGATGGAGGAGCCCGCGGGACCCTCCTTCTCCCACGGCTCTCCCCAAGACACGGCAACATCCCGCGCTGAGGAACGAAAGCCCCAGCGACAGGAGAAGCTGCTGCTGGGGCGGGAGGAGCTGAGGCACCTGGAAGACCTTCTTCCCTTGGGCTGCAGAAGGAGCAGCCTGTGCGATGCCGGGCGGCTGGAGCAGAGCAGCGCGGTGCTTGGCAGCTGCCTCCTGCCCCTCGCCCTGCCGGAGCAGCTCGTTGCCTCCTTGGGGATCGGCGGCAGCGCCGGAAGCGCCTCATCTGCCGCCTCGTCCGCCGCGCGCCGGTGGCGGTGCCGGTGCGGTCGGAGCTTGGTGCCGTCGCGGAAGTCGCTGAGCGGCCCGGTGCCCTCCCGCACCAGCTCCTTGGACACGCCGTCCGCCCGCAGCTGCTCGACCTGCTCCGCCATCGTGGCCGCGCCCCGCCCCGCTTCGGCCGCCTCCGCCGCCGCTTCGGCTCTTTCCGGACGGCCTCGGCCCCGCGGCGGCGCCCTCTGCCGGGGGGAGGCGGCAGCTCCGGGGCGGGGGGCGGAGGCGGCGGGGTCGGGTCTGGCCGCGCCCGGAGCCCCCGAGCGGCCTTGGGACGGGATGGCGGCACAAACCCGCCTCGGGACCGCCGGTCACGGGCCTGCGCGAGCTCTGGGCCGGCAGTGGCGGGGAGGAAGGTCGAGCTGCCGTCGCCTCCATCGCCGGCGGCTGCCCGGGGGCCGTGGCAGGTCCGCGCTGAGCCCTGGGGACATCCCGGGTGACAGCAGGGACGGGGGCACCCCCAGCACCCCGGGATGGCGAGACAGGGGCGTTTGCGGGTGGCCCGTCGCAGGGAAGAGGAGGAGGCAGCGTCCCTGGCAGTGTTGAAGGACAGGCTGGATGTGGCACTTGGTGGCGTGGTCTGGAGATGTGGGGGTGTTGGTCACAGGCTGGAGCTGATGACCTGAAGGGTGTGTTCCAGCCCTGGGGCTCCTGTGAGTCTGTGGCCCCTCAGCTCACGGTGCTGCCTGCAGGTCCCCCTGCACGTCTGCATCCCCAGGGGCTGCACCTCACACGGGCCCTGGGCCACCTGCGTTTCCCGTCCCCATGGGCGTGCGGAAGCCTGGTGTCCCCAGCGCCCCCGCAGGCGGCCAGGGAGCCCGTGCGGTCGGTGCCAGTGGCGGGGGGGTGGGGGACACAGACCCGCCTCCTTCCTGCCGGCGCAGCGAGGCAGGCGTGGTGGCACACCTGCTGGCACCGCCATGTGCTGCCAGCCTCGCCGAGGGGCCGGGGATGTGCCACCTGCGAGTGCTGTGGTGAGCCTGGGGGCTGCTTGCAGCTCCGTGTGTGTGCCCCCCCCCGGGCTCTGCAGGCACCCGCGGGGAGCAGAGCAGCCCAAGGAGGAGTGCTGGCAGGCTGCAGTCTTTGTGCTCTGCCCCGTGCTGGTGCTGAGGGAGGCCCTGCGGAGCCTTTGGGGTGGCTGCTGTCACCGTCAGGATGGGGCTGTTGCCAGGCTGTGGCAGTGGGGTCAGCCCTGCGAGGGGACACGGCTGGGATGAGCCCCCCGGGCGGGCCGTGCTGGTGGCAGGTGAGCTGGGAAGGGGGGCTGGCTCCCCTCGGGGACATCCGGCCCTGACCTGCTGCAGCGAGGGCTGTGACGCCAGGAGCGCAGCCGAGCCTCATATTTGGGCACAGAGCAGATTATTGGAGGCGAGGGGAGATAACCCACCTGATAAGGGCTCTGAAGGTGCCGCCTCCGCTGGCTCCCGCCTGCAGTGCTGCTGATAGACATCCCCCCGCCCGCCCCGGGGGGCCTGGGACAGCAGGATGGTGCCTGTGAGGGAGCTGGGGCTGCTGCTGTGCCTGCAGCTCTGTGGGGGTGAGCAGCGGGGCGCGGGGAGCCCGCGGGGGAGGGAGCCCCTGGAGCCCCGTGCCGGGCTCAGCACCCTCGTGGCTGCAGGCACCGAGGAGCTGCGGCTGGTCGGCGGCGGCGGGCGCTGCGCCGGGAGGGTGGAGGTGAAGCACGAGGGCCAGTGGGGCTCGGTCTGCAAGAATGACGTGCTCCCGGATACCGGTTGGGCTACCCTGGTGTGCATGAAGCTGGGCTGTGGCCCGGTGGCCAGAACATCTGTCTATGCCCCGTTTGGACAAGGCACCGGCAGGATTTGGCTCCATCTTAAGTACTGCCTTGGCAAGGAAGAGGCTCTGCAGGAGTGTCCACATTATGGATGGGGAGAACATTTCTGTGGCCATGACCGGGACATAGGGGTGACCTGCGCAGGTGAGGGTAGAAGGGTGAGGGGAGAAGGGTGAGGGGTGTCAGTGCCAGGAGCACCGCCGTGTGCCGGGGCCAGGGCTGAGGTCGCGCTGGTGCCCGGTGCAGAGGCGGTGGAGCTGCGGCTGGCGGCGGGCAGGGGTCCCTGCGACGGGAGGGTGGAGGTGAAGCTGCAGGGACGCTGGGGCTCGGTGGGAGACAAGCCATGGACCATGGAGGATGCTGAGGTGGTTTGCAAGCAGCTTGGCTGTGGCTCGGCTGTTGGTGCCCACCCTGCCAGGAACACCTATGGAGAAGGGGACGGCCCCATCAGCCTGGCTGCGGTCGAATGCCGGGGGGATGAAGCTGCTCTCTGGGACTGTGAGGTCCGCGGCTGGGGACCCTACAAAGGCCCACATGACTATGACACTTCTGTTGTGTGCCAAGGTAGGAGGCAGGAGTCCGTGTGGACACTCGCTGGTGCATCCCTGAGGGCTCAGCCGGCTCTTTCCCGGCAGGGTTTAGCCGGCTGGTTGGTGGGGACGGTGCCTGTGCCGGGAGGCTGGAGGTGTGGCAGGGCCAAAGCTGGGCCAGCGTCTGCCAGGACGAGGTGGACATGGAGGCTGCCCGGGTGGTTTGCCAGGAGCTGGGCTGCGGCGCGGCACTTGCTGTCCCGCTGTGGTCTGAGGAGGGAGCGGGGCCGCTGTGGCAGGGGGGCTTCAACTGCAGCGGCCACGAGTCCCTCCTGTCCAGCTGCGCCCGGGGCCCGCCCCGCAGCCAGGGCTGCGCTGGCCACGCCGGCATCGTCTGCTCCCGTAAGTGCCGGGGACACCGGGGGGTTCCCCGCCACCCTGTGTCTCTGTGTGTGTGTGTGTGTGTGTGTCCCCACCCGGCCTTCCTGCTGCAGCCTACACAGGTTTTCGTCTGGCGAACGGCAGCTCGGGCTGCGCCGGGCGGGTGGAGGTGGAGGCGGGGGGGACGTGGGGGTCCCTGTGTGCCAGCGGCTGGGACCTGCGTGACGCCCACGTGCTGTGCCAGCACCTGGGCTGCGGCCCCGCCAGCGCCGTGCCCCCAGCGGGCTCCTTCGGTGGCGGGAACGGGACAGTGTGGAGGGACACGTTCCGCTGCCAGGGGAACGAGCGGCACCCGGGCGAGTGCCTGACGGCGGCGCTGGGGGAGCCCGCCTGCCCCCCCGGCCACGCTGCCGCTGTCAGCTGCTCCGCGCTGGAGGGTAAGGGGCGGGAGAGGCCTGGAGGGGACCCCCCCGCCGCTGGGGGCCCTTGGGGGCTGAGGGCCCTTGGGGGCTGGAGCGGGGCCCTGGCACGGGCTCAGGACCCCCGCGGGGCTGCCGCTGCAGGTGTTGAGAAGCCCCTGCGGCTGGTGGAGGGGCAGAGCCGGTGCGACGGGCGGCTGGAGGCGGCCACGGGCTCGGGGGCTTGGGCCCGAGTGGCGGAGGGGCCGCGGGATGCGGGCCCGGTGTGCCAGCAGCTGGGCTGTGGCGAGCTGGAGAAGGTCCAGGCCGTGGCGGGCTCGGGCAGCGCGGCGCTGCGCTGTGGCAGCAGCCGGGACAGCCCGGCCCTGTGCAACGTGTCGGCGAGCCAGGAGGTGGCTGTGGTCTGCTCGGGTGAGTGTCCCGGGCAGGGACAGGGCTGCTGGCCCCCCGAGTGGCCTCTGCAGCCGGGTGCCCTGGGTGTCCCACAGGCAGCCGGCGGCTGAGGCTGGCGGGCGGCCCCGGGCGCTGCGCCGGGCGGCTGGAGGTCTATGTCAACGGCAGCTGGGCCGGCGTCTGCCAGGACGGCTGGGAGCAGCGAGATGCCAGCGTCGCCTGCCGCCAGCTGGGCTGTGGCGCGGCGCTGCAGGCAGCGGGCTCGGCTGCCGTGGGTGCCGGCAGCGGGACGCTGTGGGCGGATGCCGGGGGCTGTGCCGGGAGCGAAGGGTCTCTGTGGGACTGCCCGGTTCCGGCCCCGCGCGGCTGCCGGCGCGGCGGCGGGGCAGCGCTCGTGTGCTCAGGTCAGTGCCGGGCGGCCCCAGATGCGGGGCCCGGGCAGGGGACACGGCGGTGCTGACAGCCCTGCCGCGCTCCCCCCTTGCAGAGCAGCTTTCCGTGCGGCTGGAGGGCGGCAGCGGCCGCTGCAACGGGCACCTGGAGCTGCGCCACAACGGCACCTGGGGCCGCGTGTGTGCCGAGGACAGCAGCCGGGACACGGCCACCGCCGTCTGCCGGCAGCTGGGCTGCGGGAACGGGGGGACGCTGGAGGCCGCCCCTGCCCAGGAGCCGCCCCTCGCCTGGCTGGCCTGGGTGCGCTGCGAGGAGGGGGCTCGCTGGCTCTGGAGATGCCCCTCGGCACCCTGGCACCTGCAGGCGTGCGGCCCCAGCGGGCACGCATTTGTCACTTGTGAGGGGGACGGGGATGACATCGGCGGGACGGTCACCCCATCCCCAGGGAGCCAGTGCCCGGATGGTGTCACTTGCACAGGTAACCGTGCCCGTGCCAGCAGCCCCCTGCGCTGGGCTGGCCGGGGCTCCTCCTCACTCCGTGTCCCCACAGGCGAGCCCAGCAGCAGCACCGCGGGGACAGCGTCGGTGCCCACAGTCCTGTGCGGGGTCCTGGGGGCACTGCTGTGCCTGGCCCTGGCCCTGCTGGGGTGCCAGGCCTGGGCTCGGCGCCGAGGTGGGTCAGAGAGGGGATGCGGGGGGTCCTGGTTTTCCCCCGCCACGGGGCAGCTGAGCGGGTGGGCAGGGGGTGACGCCGGTGCCACCCACTGTGCCCACGACACCGGGTGAGCACTGTTGTCATTTAGGCACCAGCAGGGACACAGATGCCATCCCTGATGCCATCTACCAGGAGCTGGACTACACCCAGGCGCCCAAGTACGAGGAGGTGCCCAGTGGCTCAGGTGGGTGCAGCCCCCGTGCCCGGTGCTTGTCCCCGAAGCTGGGAGGCTCAGCCCCAGCGCAGCACCCGGTCCTGCTGGCGTGGCACCAGCTGGTCCCCATGGCACGGAGGTGTCCCCTGGTGCCACTGTGGCCCTGCTCAGGCTGCCCCAACATCCCGTCCTCCCCCTGCCAGGGTCTCCATCCCTGGGGTCAGGGACGAATCTGCCCTATCCCTCTGGGGACAGCGTGGAGGAGAGTGACCCCCGTGCAGCTCCAGGTAGGGACATGGGGACAGGCACCCAGCAGGGAGCCCTGGGGACATGGTCACTCCCTAGCCTGGGCCAACCCAGCTCAGCTGTGGCTCCCATGAGCAAATCATCACCTTTCCCTGCTGCTAATGAGTTCCTGCTGCTAATGAATCCCTGCTGCAGGTCTGTCAAGGCTTGCAGCCCCAGTTTCACCAGCACATCCCTGGGGACCTGGTTGGAGGGGGGTGGCACAGCCAGAGCCCTGCCACTACCTCTGGCTCACTCCTGCCCACCGAGAACTCCCAGCTCTGCCCGAGTACGGCACCCAGGATGGCTATGAGGAGATGGCACAGAGGAGCTGGAGCTGTGGCCCAGCCACAGGTAAGAGGGGCCATGGGCACTGTGTCCTCTGCAGAGCCACCTCTGGGGAGGACTTGGCTGTGGTGGTGGGCAGGGAGCAGGCAGCAAATCCATGGGGCAAGACCCGGGCCTCTGCTGTCCCCTAAGGTGGGAACTGCTCCCTCCTCCAACTCCCACAGGAGCCACAAGGGACCCACGGGAACAGCCCCCGGGGGACACAGACTATGACGATGTTGGCATCAGCACCCTGGGGACGTCGCTGTGAGGATGGCAGGGCTGGGCCCCGGGAGCTCCTGGGGACACGCAGGGTGCTGGGGTGGCCCTGGTCACAGAGGAGGTCACCTTTCCTTCTGAATTTCCCTTTGTTATTAAAATATGAAGATACGAAGTTTGGGACCTGGCTCCTGGCACTGGCACCTGAGTCCCGGGAACATCAGGCAGCCCTTGGGGCTGGGGGGCAGGAGCTGGACCCACAGACACAGCCCCTGGGCAGGGTGGGGACAGGGCTGGGAGGACACAGAAGAGCAGCAGGGGGGTCCTGGGACCGGCCCCAGGGTCTTTATTTGGCATCAGGGAACATCCAGGGCCGCTCCCACCCACGTGGGCTCAGACCTCAGCAGCACTGGGAATCGGGCTGGAAAAGGCTCCGTTTGGGGCAAGGAGCTCTCCTAAGGGAGGGCACCTCTCCCGAGGGAGGGGAGCACCTTCCTGCCCCCTGTCCCCCCCGCTCCCGGCCGGACCCCGCGGTGGAAGGGCAGCCTGGCCATGGCTCCTGCCCGAGGCACGTCCTGCTCCAGGAGGTATCCGACCTTCAGGTGGGGCCTGAGCTCCTGCTGTGCTTCCTGGGCCAACAGGGTCGCAAAATCCAGCACTGTGGAGATGTTTCTCCTGGCACGGGGCAGAGGAGAGAGAAGAACACCCAAAGAAATATCTTCGGGGGCTGCAAGCAGAGTGGGAGCTGCAGCCACTCAGGGTAAACTCACCCTGGGGACAGCCTGGTCCCCTCACCGTGGTTTGGCCTGGGGGGATGGTGGGTCCATGCTGTGGTGGGATGGTGGAGCCGTGCTGGGAGGGCTGAGGGACAGCAAAGTTCCTGTCCCACGTGAGGCAGCGTTTCTGTTCTGAATGGCATCCGGCACAGCCTTCCTGCTGCCACCTCCACCAACCCTCCATGGAACTGCCACCAGACCCCTGCAGAAACACCAGGATGGGCAATTTACTACCCAGGGGACTCCCAGGAATGAGCCCGTGAGGGAGATGCTGTTCTGGGGGGAGAAAAGGTGGCTTTGGGACACGGTGCCGATGCTCGCAGCTCACCCTCCTCCTGACAACAGCTCGTGGGTTTGACTGAAAAACCCGGGAGCCCCTGGATTTCAAACCCTTCCATAAGAACCATGCTTAGCTCAGGGCTCCCAGCCTTGTTTTGGGAAGGAAAGTCATGGAGCTGCCTCCTCCTCCTCCCTCTTCGGGACTCTTCATTTCCGGGATCACTCTTCCACCCATTCCCAGTCTCCCGTGTCTTTAGGAGACAACTGCCATCCTGCAGCTCTCCAGGAGCAGATTTGCCTGGAATTAGGTTCCTGTGAATTCAGGAAATCAGAGGGAAGCTGCAGCTTCCTGCAGGGGTGACTGCCTGGAGCAAGGGGAACCTCCAAGGGGGCCCTGTCACACAACCCTGGAATCTGCTCCCAGCCCTCCCAGGTTCCTGGGGAGTCGCTGTGGGAAGATGCTGTGCATCCCTGACCAGGAGCAGATCATCTCTCTCCTGCCCTGAGCCCTGTTGGGAACAAACCCAATTGATTATGGATACAAGTGTCCTTTTCTAAAGAACCCAGTAATGCACCCAAGGTGGGCTTCATCTCTGAGAGCACCAGAGAGGAGCCAGTGAAGAACAGTCCCCTGTGCTGCTGTTAATAGAGCAGGAGGATCTTGTAGGTCTTTTCCAACCCAAACAGTTGGTTCTATTTACCTCTGAGGGATTCAACAAAGAGATGAGCTGCCTACAGCACTGAGCTGAAGCCCGTGCAGGAGACAGAGCAGGAGATGGACCCCCCAGCACTGCTCCAACACGGAGTGAGTGCCCAGGGCTGGGCTTAGAGCCCGTGGCAGAGGGTGGAGAGGCCCCAGCTGAGGCTCATCAGAGTGCTGGGACTATTAATAGCTCCTCAGGGGCAGGTGGGCTTGTGGTTTCACTGCAAGGCTGCTAAGCCAGGTAGCACTTTGGCTGCTGCAGCTGCAGACCCACCCTGGCTGCTGGAGCAACCACTCCACCAGGAGAAGTGTCCTTCAGCCCCTGCCTTGGCAGCACAGAGGTAAGGAGACATGGATGCTGCCCAAATGGCCACGGGTTTTGCTGCTCTGTAGCCTTGTCCTCCATCTCCAGCCAGGGGGTGGTTGCAAATGGGGCTCTGGGAAAGGAGAGAGGTTCCCTTGGGGGTTTCTGATGCCCAGGGGGGGTTTAAGTCATTTCTGTGACCTGTTCTCCTGCTTTTTGTGCTCCATTTTACCATTGGGGTACGTGTGTTCTTGGTGAGGAGGGGGTAAACCTGTGGTGGGGAGGAGAGAGGAGCTGGACTGGGGCATGTGGGGACAGCTGAGGTTGTTCTGAGGTGTGTTGGGTGTTTTAAGGAGAAGGAAAACTAGACTCTGCATTGATAGCACCTTAGCAGCCAGTTGCAAATGGTGCAGGGGCTGTGGGAAGGCTTGTGGGGTGGGTGCCAGGGAACAGGACACAGGCCAGCTGGTTTTTCTGGGGCAGGGCAGAGCTACTGGAAAAGTGGCTCAACCCAAACAATGTCCATTCAGGGCTTCACAGACCCAAAAACGTTTCTGTGGCACCAGGGTGTGAGCTGTGCCCCTCTGGCTCAGTTTCCCTGAGCAGAGCCTGCCACCATCCCATCCTTCCTGCTCACAGGACATGGAATAATTCTGGGGACAACTGCTTCCCTCTGAAAGCACCCAGCATACCATGCTCCTTCCCAAGGCTGCTGCTGCCACCAGCACCCTCCCCCCTGCTCACCACGGTGTCACCAGGGCTGTTCTTATCCCACTAACTCATCCCAGGAGGCATGTGAGCCAGGAGGCCACAGGGAGAAGCAGCAGCACAGCTGCTAAAGGTTCCCACCTGCACCTGACCTTGAAGAAGCTGTTTTCACCTTGCTCTTCCTTGAGCTGCATTGCTGGTGCTGCTGGGGCTCTGCTCCCTCCTCTGCTGCTTTTGGGGTGATGGGCTCCACTTGCTGCAGGGGGACCCTTCCCCTGCTTGCTGGCAGGGGTTCTTCCCCTTGTTTTCTTTTTCCCAGTGCTGCCTAGCTCTGGTGCTGCTTTCCTGGTTTCTCCCTCTCTCTGCAGCAGCAAGGCGGAGGTTATTGGTTTCACAGCTCCTTCCCTTTTTTTTTTTTCCTCCTACATGGGTAAAAATAGTTTTAAAATTCAAAATTGGGATTTTTGAATAGATTCAGAAAGCCTCAGGTACATGAATGTATCATCTGGGAGGTGTTAGGAGGGGAAGCAGCTGCTTGCAGATCATTTCATGGCACGAGTCCCTGAACAAGCAGCAGGGCTGGCACTGCTGGGTGCAGGACCAGACAGGGGAACATCAGCATCAGCCACAGCTAATCCTGCCTGTATCAGCTTCTCCAGGCCAAGCAGGCTCCAGAAGCCAAGGACTATGTCAGGAAAACCTTGCTCATCCCTGCTCTGAGGCAAATCCAGCCCCTCAAAGCATGGCCTTTCCTGGGAGATGTGACTTCTCCCATCCAGCCCCTCTGCTTTCTGCAGTTTCCCCTCAAACTTGGCCATAATTTTTCTTCCTAGTGGGACTTATGCAGCCTGAGGATTTTGAAGCATGTTGGGACAGTTGAGGTGCCACTGGCTTGGCTCTTGTGGGCAGTTTGGCAGAGCCAGGGAGGGTCAGGGAAGAAAATACTGATTTTTCTCTGGAGTTTCTGCCCTCCTGCACTGGGAGTGTTTGTGGCTGAGCTGTTGCTTGGCTGCTGTTCCTGGGAGGGAGGAAGAGACAGTGATCACAGAAGTAAAGTGAGTTAGTCTGCAAACACCTGAGCTTGTTTCTGATGGATTTCTGGGTATAAACCCCTTAGAATGTCTATGCTTTCTGTAAAATAGAATGAAGCTGGTCAGTGGGTCCCAAGTAACTGGATGAAGATGGGCAAGCATCACAATGCCTGCTCAGGAAATAAGGGTTAACAAGCTGTAGACAGGCCCAGAACCTGGCTGCAGTTTGGGGTAGAGAAACATTTGAAGGGAATGATGTGAATTTGAGCCCTGTGCCCTGCTTGGGGAGGTGGGGCTGGGACAGGGGGGCCTCTGCTGTTAACCAAGGTGCTGCCAAGTAGGGCAGGAGGTCGTGTCTGGCACAGCCTGGCTGGGTGCTCCACAGTGGGACCCAGGCTGCCCACAGACCCTCACAGACCTTTGGAAGGGGAGCCAGACCCCTGCAGCACAGGAGGGGGTTGGAGGAGAAGGGAAGCAGAGCTGCTACAAAACTACCCCAAGTTGCAGCATTTTACCTTCCTCCCTCCACCATCCAGACCGACTGTCACACTTGGAAATCCTTTATCCAGGTGGGGGAGCCCCGAAATCCTTTTTTTTTTTTTTTTTTTTCCCTTGTCTGCACACGAGCATCCCAATTTATCCAGCTGCCCCCCTCCCATTTTCCCCAGTGTCGTGCCATCCTCCCCTTTGTGGCTCTTTTCCCTGTAATCCTGCACACCCAGGTGGTTGGAGGAGCAGGGAGGGGGTCTCGGTGCTGCAGGGACATCCCCGAACAACCGGGGGGCTGTGGAGATGCAGCTTCACCTCCCTGCCATCCCCCACCCTCCTTGGCATCTTATCCCAGCCCTTCCCTCCGGATTGGAGCCCTGGCTCCCGCCCCCCTCCCCCCCGGCCCTGTTCTCCATCTTCATGCGGCTTGCAGAGGTGCATTGTGGGAAACTCCCAAGTTTCCCCCCCCCCCCCGCCTCCTCTGCCTCCCTCCCTCCTCTCTGCGCAAGAGGCAGCTCCCGCGGTGCGCCCGCCAGCCGGAGCACGGAAGGTAAGAGCTGCTGCTTTCCTGGGGGGGCGGGGGGGACGACGCTGGGGCGGGGGTCTCCGGCTCTCTGCGCCGTGTCCCTGCTGGGGGTGACACCGCGACCCCCAGCGCTGGCTCTACCTGCTCAAGGTGAGTGTCCCCACCCCGGGCAGCTTCCCCCCACGCAGCTCTCTCTCTCTTCCCTGTTCGGAGGCAATAAAAGTGCACTTGTTTTCGAGCCCAAGCGAAGCCCCGGGCAGCCCCCTCCCCTCCCCAGCCCCTCTTTTCTCCCGCCCCGTGAAGGTCACGGAGACAGAAACGGGCAGACCCGCAGCACCCGCCGCTTTCCTGCCGCCTCCTCCTACCTCTGCTCGCCGCCCTGGGGGGCTACCAGCCCAGCCCAGCCGGGCTGGCCACTGCCCGGGGGGGTCTGGATGGGGCAGGAGGGCCCCGGGCAGGGAGCAGCCGAGCCGGAATGTGCGGGAAGCGGGGCTGTTGGGAGCGCGGCGGGGAAGAGCATCCCCAGCCGGAACCTGCCGGCCGAAAAGAAACCCGGAGCACAGCCCTCCCTGTGAGGGCTCCGAGCCGCTTTCCAGCTGCGGTTCCTCTCCCACCCGCGCCCATCAATGGTGTTGGTTCGCCCTTCGCTCTGCCGGGACGGGTTTGATGACTCGGTGGAATCGGTGCCGGGCGGCAGGCGGGGGCAGGAGGCAGCCCCGGCTCTTGGTGGTCGGCTTTCCCAGCGGGATTGTTCTGTTAGGCAGGGAGGGCTTGACATCGAAGGGATTTCCTTTGCCGTCGCCCCCACCTTGTGCTGGAAAGGGGCTCACAAAGAGAAATCTGCCCCCAAAATGACCGAACTGGAGGGAGGTGACAGCAGCAGTCCTCGTTTCAAGCTGTGGGCAGAAGATCTCGCCGAACGGGAGGGAAGGAGGAGGAGGACACCGGCCCAGGGCTCCTCTTTTATGCTTCCAGGGATGAGATCTGTGATGGGGGAGGGGGGATGGCTCGGGCTTTTCAGCCCGATGTCCCTGCCCCTCTGTGCATCCATGCCCTGTATGTTTGCAGGGACCTGTTGATTTGGTCCCAGCTCCCGCTTAGTTCTGTGACCACCCCCGTAGCTTCTGCTGGGGTTTGGGGGTGGGAAGGAAGAGGATTTTTACTCTTGACCTGGGGTCCGCCTGGCCGAACTTCGGCAGGGGGGCAGGAGGAGGAAGCAGCCCCGTTTTCCTGGGTGGGGCTTGGGCAGGATGCTGTCAGGAAAGGGAGGATGGACTCTGCCGGATTCAGCTCCCTGCTCCAGCTCAGGGACGACCTCCGCAAGTCTGACCTTCACAGGTTTGACCTTCAGCGTTTTCCACCTCTCCTTGCTCAGCCACGGTGCCCAACACCAGCCTCTAACCCGGTGATGTTGTTGGTGAGACAGGGGAAGAAAATCCAGGGTGCCCTTAAATGCAGACGTTCATCCCTCTGCTTCCATCCCCTGCCCTGGCAGGCTGAGGGGAGGGATGGAGCTCTCTGCAATGATTTCTGTGCCAAAGGAGCTTTGAGCATCCTTCTCCACACCCTTCCCAGCTTTCTGCAGGGAAGTTGAGGGCTCTGGCTTTGTCATACAAGGTAAGGGATGAGCTTAGCCCCAGGGAATGACAGGAGCCTCCCTGGAAGGTCAGTGCCTGGTGCTATTGGCCCCTGGGCAGCCTGCAGTGGCTTCTTACGTTTCAGCTGCAAAGCAACAGTTTTTGGGCTGACACAAGCAGATCCAGGGGCTGTTGGATTCAGGACCAGGCTCTGCCTGTGCAGAATTGTCCCTGTCATCTTTTTGCTGGCCACAGCTGAGCCGCCAGGGGGGTGATGCCACCACAGCCTGGTGCATTGGTCAGGAGGGATGGGTTTAGGATGCCTGTAAGATGAGGAGGGCTGTTAAATTGGCTGCTGTTCACTGCAGTGGTTGGGGCTGTTTTATTGTGTCAGAGAGAACCCTTTTTTTTTTTTTTATGTTCTTAATCCATTTTTTGCTTGTGAGTATTGAACTTGAGGGATACAGAACTCGCTGACTTTCAAGAAAAGGCCTTAAAAGCCTTGATCTATTGGAAAGGAAACCAGCCTTCTCTGTCTGGGTATCAGCTCCTGGCAGCTTGGGGGGCAACACCCCACACTGGAAGCATCTGCCCTCTTGCCAAAGGCAGTTTCCCAAGTGCTGGTGTGCTCGGTGTGAAGAGCAGGGCTTTGTGATGGACAGGAGCTGCCCACCCTGCTCCAAGAGGCAGGAACCACCTGCTGAGCCTGCCTGGGCGTTATTCCTGAGGTGGCACCTCAGACCAGTGCTGAGCAGAGGACTGAGACCTTGGCCCATGGCTGGATGTGGAGAATTGCTTATCTGTTCCCTGCAGAGCCCTGAGCCTGTTGGGGGTGGCAGTGACCTCCCTCCTGGAGCAAGAAGCTCTCTGGGAAGGCAGCTGAGCAGAGCTGGAAGCAGTGTGGACCTCCAGGTGATGGAGGAGGGGGATCACTCCTGCTGAGCTCTAAAGCTGAGCAGGAAGGGATGATAATGGGCTTCCTGAGGGCAGGGCTGCACCAGGAGCTGCAAATCCTTTCCTCTGTTCCCCTAGAGCTCTGTCCTGGGGTAAGTGATGCTCAATCCTACCAGCCAGAGGATTAAGCTCTAACACCTCATGATTTTGTGAAGGGTAAAAGCTACCATCTTGTTCCACTGTAGTAAAAGGGAACTAGGGAGAGGAAAAACATGATTTGATTCTGTGTCTGAGGGGGCTCAAACCCAGGATTAAAGCTGGGACAGAGCACAGCAAGGTGAGGTGCTCTGGAATTGTTCTAGTTACGACGCACACCATGATAGGGCCCTGAGGAGCCAGGCTTTGCAGCAGGAGGGTGTTTCCAACCTGATCTCAGCAAAGCACTGTCAGATTCTCTCTGTTTCTAGAAGCAGCTTTGCTGGGAGCTGTGGCTGCACGTGCTGCTGGCACTGGAGTGGATGACCAGACAGGTTGTGCAGCTTTGCCAGGTGTGTCTTCTCCTGCCAACAGCCACGAGCGTCCATGCAGGGGTTAGATCAGTGCCCACCCCTCATCCCTCAGAGCATGGGGAGAGTTTGAGCCAAAAATCTTCTCTTTCCCAAGGTTGGTTTGGTAACACTTCCCTGATTTCTGCTGTGTTGGGGCAGCCATGAGCCAAGGCATGGGAAGGGGGCTGGTGCTGGTTCTGTGTGGGGAGCCAGGCAGAGCAGAACTTGGGTGATGAGTTGTCCCTTTGCGTGGTGAACACTGATGGAGGAGGGGAGGAGTGGGCTTGTTTTTTTTTTTGGCAGCAGCCTGTGTATTTTTAATGGAGTAGTGGGCAGGAATCTGAACTGAGCAGCAAGTGCTTCTCAGCCCGTGTTGCTGCAGAGAAATGGCTGGACTTGTGCCCTGGAAGGTGCTTTTGTGGATGGTGCAGCAGGAAATGTGCACTGTGGGTCTGCTGAAGGGCAGGGTGAGGGGCAGTCAGCTGTCCTGCCCCCCGTGCTGCAGCCAGCCAGGGTGACACCTTTTCTCATGGCTCTTCTTGCTTTATTTTTCACGCAGGGCGAGGGAGGGTAACAGAACAAAAACGGGGAGTGTGTTTTTTGCTCTGTGTGTTGC
Source organism: Apus apus (assembly GCF_020740795.1). Lineage (NCBI taxonomy): Eukaryota > Metazoa > Chordata > Aves > Apodiformes > Apodidae > Apus > Apus apus. Next base: position 1,110,531 of record NC_067286.1, on the reverse strand, counting down.
TGTGTAGGGGCAAAGCACCTGAACAGTGCAGGCCAGAGCTGTGTTTTGGGTTGAAGAAAAATAAAGTGAAGGCCCTGGCAGGAGCCTGGTGTGTGGCTCTGCAGTGTTGCCTCCATCACCCAGCATGAAGTGTCTGCGATCTTCATCCCCCTGGGAGCTTTGGGGTCAGGACAAGTGTGGCTTGCAGAGGTGATGCTTAGCTCACATGTGGTTTCCCCCAAAGGTCACGGTGTAGAAAAGGGCTGTTTGGCCTTATTTGGGGCTGGTGCTGGTGGGGAGTGCACTGGGGTTGGCTGTGGGGCTCCAAAATGCTGCGTCACCCACGTGGGGAGTATGGCAGGGCAGCCTCTGGAGATGACACTGGTACTGGTGTTGCAAGCCAGGACTTTGCCCCATCTTGGGGCAGTTGCTGGCACAGGGGGATGTCCAGGGAGTGCATCCCACAGCCCTTCCCTGTGCTGCTGCAAGGCAAAGCCAGTTTTCCTGGGCTACAACAGTCCATCCTGTTCCCCCTCAGTCTTGCTACCAGGTGTAACCCAGTCCCTGAGCCCGGATGCATCCCCCAGGCTAGGAGGGAGGTGACATGCTTTGGTGGCATAGGGGTTGAGGGGCAGGGTCCTGCAAGGCTGGCCATGGTCAGGGAGCTGTGTGGGTGACAGTGGCAGGTTTTGGTCCTTGCCAGCACCAGTGACAAGAGCATTGGGTCTCGGAGCAGCCGCAGGGCTGACGCAGCTCTGGAGCTGAGGCTTTGCTGGCAGATCCTCCCCCTGTGACAGGGATTTGAAGCTGCTGCTGCCTGTTAAAGTACTTCCAGCATCTGATGACTCTCCACATCAAGAGTCACAGAATCAATCTCAGGGGTTGGAAGGGACCTGGAAAGATCACCCAGCCCAACCCCCCTGCCAGAGCAGGGTCACCCAGAGCACATCACACAGGAACGTGCCCAGATGGGTTTGAATGTCTCCAGAGAAGGAGACTCCACAGCCTCTCTGGGCAGCCTGTCCCAGGGCTCTGTCACTCTCACAGGAAAGAAGATTCAAAGGCCTTGTTTGAGGGGGAAACATTTAATCCAGGGCCTGGGAAAAGGGGAGGGACACGGGCAGCTGCAAACAATGACTTGGGGAAAAAAAGGGTTCATAAACATCTCACCAGAGGGAAGTGGGTCAGCAGCGTTTGCTGCGAGTTGGTGCTGCTGCCTCTGAGGGCTGTGGGGGCTGGAAGCAGAGCTGGCTGCCTGCACAGCCCAGTCCTGCTGCACTGAGCCTGTTTGGAAAGCATCTCTGAGAAGCGGTTCCTGCCGTCACGGTGCTCGCGTCGTGTTTATCCCACGCTGGGCCGGGCTTGCGTCAGGAGGGAAGGGCTGGGATGAAGTGTCAGGGAGCTCAGATCCTCCCTGGGGAGCTGCCCACGGCATAAAGCTGTTCTGGTGCTGCTGGTCCTGCCAGAGAGGTGCTGCATTATCTCATCTGTCTTCACACTGCTGCTTGGAGAGGGGGGCTCTGCTGTCAGCGGTCCCAGGTGCTTGCCTGGCATCTCGCTTCCTTGGAGGGGTTTATTCCCCCCCAGCAGCTCAGAAAGGGGAAGAAGGGCTGTTTGTCCCCATTGGAAGCACTGGGAAAGAGTGCCATGGAATCGTTTGGGTTGGAAAAGACCTTTAAGATCATCAAGTCCGACTGTTAACCCCAGCACTGCCAAGGCCACCACTGAACCGTGTCCCTCAGAACCTAAACGGCTTTTAAATCCCTCCAGGAATAGTGACTTCAGCAAGCAGCTGTGGAGGGACAAATCCTGACTTTGAAATATAGTTTTAGATGTTTTTTGGTGGTTTCCTACATGGTGTTCAGCTGAGCTAGCTAGGACTGCAGTCTGCTCCTTTCAGCCTGTGCTCACAGTCCCTCCTTCTCCGAGTTCCTCCAGGCTGCTTTGTGCTAATTTTTGGAAGAGGAAAGGTCAGGATCTTAGGAAGGACACCCCAAACCCTCCACCTGGGGCTCTCAGAAATGATGTCCTCTCCAGGGCAATGTGCTTGCCCTGCAGCCTTTTTCTTCTTTCACCATAAGATGACAAGTGGCAATGAACCACCCACAGTCCTGTGGCCAGTGCACTTGGACGTCTTTGGAGAAGCCTTAATCTACCAGAGCAGGCTACTTTTTCCTTGGCTCTTTCCTCAGCACATCATGACCTCACCTTAACTGCTCCAGATGGCTTTCCTCTGACCACTTCAGCCCCCTTTGGTGATGGTAGCCCTCCATATGACCATGCTGCCTTCCACCTGAGGCTCTCACATGGGTGAGTTCAGCCCCTTGTATCACACTGATTTGTGCTGAGGAGAGTTTGTGTCCTGCAAAGGTCATGCAAGAAGCCTGTGGCAGCTTTGATACCCCCAGTAACACCCCCAGTTCCTAACAACCTGCTCCCAGTCACTTCAGCTCACAGCTGCCTTGCCTTTTGTAGGCAGAACTCTGCTGCTTTTTCTGTTTTGTTGTGTTTTTTTTTGTTTTTCCCTTTTTGGGAAGTTATTTATTTTCAAGTGGCCAAATTCTAATTTTCCTGCCCCAGGAGCAAAGCCTGCAGACTTCAGCCTAAAATTACCAGCTCTTTACCCACCAGCTGGTGCCAGCTGGGCCGTGATGGGAACTCAATCCTGAGAGCCAGTTTTGGCAGGTGCAAATTGCATTCACCAAAGGGAAGCTGTCTGAGGAGAGGGTCATTTTCTGTCCCTTAAAAAGCTGGTTTGGTTTTAAAAGACCAATTGCAGGCATGGCAGCTGAGACCTGCAGATCCTGCTGAAGGGGCTTGGAGTTAATTGGCATTCAGGCCACGTTCTTCATCTGTGACTCTGAAAACCTTTTGCTGTGTTGGGGTGAGAGCAATTGAGTGAAGAACATGATGAGGACTGTGCTGGGTGTTGTGTGCTCAGGTTCAAGGTCCTCTCTAAGCTTCAAGAAGGAAGAGCTTGGTCCTGAGAGGCACAAGCCATGTCCTCCAGCCTTGCTGAGAGCTTTCAGCTCTCCGACTCCCAGCTCTGTCATTCCAAAGGCAATTGAGAGCTGACTTGGTTGCAAACCTTGTCCCTTTGGGGACAACCTCTGGCCCCAGCCAGTAGGAGTTAAGCAGATGGCTCCCATGCCTGGCTCAAGCAATGTGGAGTTGCAGGATGGTCTTTGCATGGTTGAGGGGCTTCAGGTGAAGGGGTTTGGGGGCTGACAGTCGAGTTGAGGCAGGAAGAAGCATTCATGCTCATCTTGTAATAGGGGACATTTTATTTCTTTGCTCAAAAACCAACACAGGCCACTCTGCTGAGGAGAAGGGGGCTTTGGTACCGAGAGCTCTCCTCTTCACCCTGAAGAGGCAAACTTTCCTTTTTATCCCAGACAGGTGGGAATGACAAAGAAGTGAAGGGGAGATTGGAGAGTAAGGAAGATTTGAGGATAGATAAGGTCTTTTCTGCTATCTCGGACTCTGCACAGCATTGCTATGGGTCAGACATGGTCAGTAGCTATTTCTGAGGCTGCTTTCAACTGGAGGACACTTGGAGTTTGTGGGTGGACTTTTGCAGCATAAATTCAGGTGCATAACCCCACCGTGGTGGCTGAATTCTTTCCTGCTGTCTGGGTGGTGGCTGAGGACCCAACAGAGCTGGTCTGCCCTCCATGAAGGAGGAAACACCTGTGATATGAGCCCTGTGCTGCTGTGACCCTGGGGACATCTATGGGGTGCAGCTTCCCACTAGCCCCCCCCCCCCACCCCCTACCCTGTAGCAAACTGGCAAAGCTGCTGTTTTTTCCTTCCAATTTGAAGCAGGGAGTGGGAAGATGATCAGGCTCAGGGATGGGGCTGGTCCCTGCAGAGGGAAGAGGACCTTCTCATGGTGACATGTTGCAGGAAAGCCAGCAGTGACTCATCTGCTCTGCTCCAGGATTGATGCAGCTTTCATCTGTGCACACAGGAGACAAATGAATTTGCTGATTTGCTGGGGAGGTTGTGGCAGAAGAGGTGCCCTTCAGGGAGCCAAGGAAAGCTGCTCCTCACGTTGGTTCTGTGGCTTTGGCTTGTTGTGGAAACTGGCTTGGAAATCAAGGTATTCTTTAATGAGCTGTTTGTAGGGACCAGGCATAGAGAAGCCTCTGAGCAAAACCAGCTTTCCAGCTTCCAGGAATCTAGAATCCAGACCTGATCAATTGGGGGTGTGAATGAGAGAGGTTATGGATCAACTGAGGTGCTTGGGCTGTGCAGAGTCCCCATTTCTCTGTGATTTAGCTCCATCTCTGTAGGCTGCATGAGGCTTTCTGAGGGAGACCAGGAGAAGCTGGACTCATGGTTCCCATAGAGTGACTGCACAAATACTACAGGGTGTGTGAGCAGCCCAGCTAATTGAGATCAAATTGCCTGAGCAGGCAGTTCAATATTTATGAGATGATGAATCTGACTCTCCCTGCTTTAACCTCTAAGCCTGCTTCAGCCGAGGGCCCCACTTACTGTTTCCCTGTGTCATGGTTGTGTGAGATACAAAATGAGGATAAATTGCTCCCAAAGCAGAAGAGCAGAGCCCTGCAGGCATGCAGCCTCAGCACCTGGGAATGTGCACAGGATTTCTATGGAGCAGAGCAGTGTGAAGACTTGTTGGAGGCAGCAGGAAGGAGAAGGTGGAGCAGGTGGTGTCTACAGAAATCGGGCAAAATGAGCAAGGACAGGAAGATACTCTTGCACTTGGCCAGGACCATGTTTTTATCTACCAAGTCCCAAGCCACAGGGAAGGTCTTAATCTTGGAGACCACTTGGGATGGTGTTTGGGTGGTACAGGATGCCCAAGTGTAGGATGATCTTCAGTGGAGCAGGAGGAGAGAGTGGTGGTGTTTCAGTTTGCCAAAAAGGTTTAATTTCACAAACTCAGAACTGTAAATATTGCCCAGCTGCAGGCAGGGACTCTGCCTGGTACACCAAAGTAGGTCTGGCCCATGTAGAGCTGCCAGGGAAATCTGATTGTTGGTTTGAGACACCTGAAGAGCTGGGTTGGTTTTTATATTTTTTATTTTAAATTGTTATTCCATGGGAAGAGCTTGGGGTTAGACTGAACTGGAAATCTAAGGAAGAGTAGCAACTATCCTGCTTAACACTGGCTGTGAAACCCTGAGGGCAACTTATCTGCCTCTCACCTTCCAGTGGGTTATTTCAAAACTGGCCAGCTGGGATCATCTGAAGCCTTTTGGAGACTTCAGGCTCCATCTCACCAAATACTACCCAGCTGGAATTGCTCCTCTCTGAGAGGTGTTTAAGCTGGGTCCATGGAAAGCCTTCTGGAAGTTCCTGTCCTATCTCCATGCTAGAGGAGGAGCTGGGGCTGTCTCCTAAGCTAGGTGCCAACCTTCCAGACAGCCTCTTCAGTCTGAGGTGTAGCAGTGTGGTGGCCACCACCCCTGGTGCAGCATGTGAGCTATGGAGTTAAATGATTTTGGGGCTGCAGTTTCCTCAGTCAACCCATTGACTTGCTTTGGAGAACATGGTGGCCATCAAACACTGGGACAGCAGGAGGTGGGTTTGGGGGGAGTTTCTATCTTATACCAAGTTATAAGCTGTTGCCCAGCTTTCTTTTGGACCCAAACCTGGCATTTTTGTGAGCAGGTTTTCTCCAGGCCAGCATTTCTGCCTCGATGGAGATTAACCCACCGTGTTTGTTCCCCTTGTTTCCCAGAGGAGGCTTCCTCTGTCCTTTCACTGACCTCTCATTGCTCTGTTTCTTCCTCCAGGCATTGTATCATGTCCAGATAGGACACTGCCAGTGTGACCATCATCCCCAGACAGTTGCTCCAAGGGGCTGGGCTCCCTCTCAGGTGGTTCCCCTGCTTTCCCCAGCAGCCAAGCAAGGGAGAAGAGCTGGGGTAGCTCCACACACGTGGCCTCCAGTCGGTACCTGCAGCACTTCTAGGGATGGATTCCAAAGGTAACGTCCGAAGTGGAAACAAACCTGACGTCAAGACCCCCAGCTCTGGAAAGCCAGAAAAGCCCAGCCCTGGGCCTGCCACGAATGCAGACAAGAAGGAGGTCCCCAAGGAGCAGCCTGCTCCTGCCACCGCCACCAAGAAGGCGGGGGGTGACGCTGCCGTCGCCAACAACCACAGCAACCTGAAACCCAGCCCTGCCGCCACGGAGACACAAGAGGCCACCGGCCAGTCCCCTGACTCTGACCACAAGGGAAACAGCTCCGAGGAGTCACCAGGCAGCATCTTTGACAACATGAAGCCCTTGCTCATCGTGGGAGGAGTGGCAGTGGCCGTGCTGGCGGTGGTTGTGGGAGTGGCCTTCCTAGCCCGGAAAAAATGAAGATGGAGACAGGGTGGGGCTGAGGAGCCCAACCCAGCTGTACAGCTCCTTTTGAGACAAATGCATGCAGAAAAGTTCTATACATACCTATATATATAGATATCTAGAGCGAGCTAGATAGGTCAACAATGCACACCAACTGCAACTGCAAGAGTCTTGTTCAAGACGACTGTGCCAGTTTGACCCGGTGTGGGTAACTCCATGCACTCAGTGTGTTCTTTCATGTAATATATCTTGGCTTATACCACTGTGTATAGATGACAGCTTCTCCTGAGCGGTGTAAATGACGGTGTCCCCTCCCCTCCCCTGCTGTCCTCCCCTGGGAGACGCCCCCACCTCTCCTGCAGTCCCCTGTTTTCGAGTCCAGAGTGTTCTACGTCCCATCCAGAGTCCCCGCTTTGTGTTTTGGTTTCTGTTCGGTTTGTTTTTTTTAAGTTGGGTTGTGGTGAAGAAGATGTAAGGGGAGATGGAGCCTCGTGCTAAGACCCAGTTTGCCTGGCCCTGTGTGTGGGGTTGGTGTTCATCCAGCACCTCCAGGGTAGGAGGAACCCCTGGGCAAATGCAGGCAAGAGGCAGCTTCTTGACCCAAAAAGCAAAGTGTTGTCTCTGGTAGGTGTCTTGTGTACCTGCTTCTGAAAACCCAACTCACAAATGCCCCAGAGGAACCAGGCTGGCTGTGGCTGGAGGCTGAGGCTGCTCAGCAAGGTCATGTGGGCAGCATTTGGGGATGGAGAGACTTTGTTTTGGATCTAGTATTTCCTAAAGGCAGGCTGGGCTTTGCAGGATGCTGTGGCCTCAGCCCAAAATCCCCTGGTCAGCTGGGCTCTTTCTGTTCATTGCTTTGGGCTCTGGATCAGGCCTTTCACCTGATTTTTTTTCCCACTGAAGTCTGTAGTGTCTTGGTACATGAGAAGGTAGAAAAAGTGGAGACATGAGCTGGATTTAGGGGCAGAGAGGACCTGGGATCCCATGAGAATAAGACTGACCTGCTTTATACCCGGGAAACCCTGTTCAAGGGCACTGTCTGTCCCGGGGGGATTCCCTCCCTCTTATGGCAGCAGTAGGGATTTGTGACTCCTCCAAGCTTTGGAAATGGAGACAAATTCCCAGCCTTTGGGAACAGCCTGGTTCCATTGGTGAGAGCCTCAGCTCTGAAACCAGACCTTGTGAAGGGGGGAAAGAAGGCAGGGGATGAGAGAGGGTGTTCAGTGCGTTGGCTTTTCCCCTGACACCAGGAGGGGGCAGGTCTCCTCATTTCAAGCGCTCCCATGAGGCTGCTCCTGGCTGCCGCCTTACAGCAAAGAAGAGTCACACAAAAAAGCCCTTACGTTTTGGTTTTAAATCAGGTCGGAGATGAGAGGAGGTCAGAACTGCAGAGCCTCTGGAGCTCAGCAGCAGCTGCAGCCAGTGGGCAGGGTTTTGGAGTGGTGATTAGCAAGAGGCTGTGACAAAGTGGAGTGAGCTCAGTTAAAGAGCCTTAAATAATCCATCTTTAGCTGAGCCTGGATGTATGAGTTCAGTGGGTGCACGGCCAAAGAAAGGTGTCTGTGTGTTCCTCAGGTACTGCCTTTGCACTGTCTGCTTCTGGCAAGATTCCTGGCTAGGATGGTAGGTGTGTGTAACCTGACCTGGCAATTCTTTTGGCTCATGTCTGTCTTACCTGCCTCCAGATCTGGTCTGCTGACTGCGTACAGCTTCCCCAAACAAAAGGTCTTTTGATGCAGCCCAGCCATTCCTATGGTGACATTTATCATCCTCTTTTTCCCAAGGCTCATAAAATATTCCTAAAGGTGCACAGCCTGTGGGACCATCAGATGCTGCTGCTCTGCTGAACACCAGTCTGCATGTGGCTGGACTTTCCTGTCTGCCTCTGCCTTTACCAGTAGAGACAGGGGCTGGGAGTGTGGGCTTCACAGTGGGTTTTGGGACAAGTGCTACAGTAGCTTAGAGCATCCTTGGAATGTGGTGTGGATGTCTCCTGGAGCAGTGTGTCACTCACAGCCTGGAGAATTCCTCTGGTTTGAAGCAGAGGGGTCCATGGTGGGGTGTGTCTGTAACACCACTTGTATCTCAAGAGCTGATTTTGCAGATGTATTTTGGGGGGGCAGATGGGAGGACAAACAGTGGCAAAGGAAGAGTATCTGGAAAGCAGAGCTGCAGCAGAGAACACAGAGCAGAGCAATGTGTCTGAACTACCAGGGTCTGGATGCAGGGATGGCTGTTCCCAGGCTCCCCCTCCCTGGGGTCTCTGAAGCACAGGGATATTTGCTGTAGGGAAATCTTGCTCCTGTTGCTCATGGGGAAGGAAAATCTGCTGCTCTGACTCGGGTTTGGCCAAGGAAGGGTGGTGATTTTCAGGCTGTGACTTGTCTTTGCAAGTGGGAGGTCTGTCTTCAAGAGATGCTTCCACCTGTCCTGGCTGTTCCCTCTCTCTCAACCCGGGCACATGATTATTTTTTTAGCAGTGTGTGATATTAGAGATATAACATCTATCTATTCTGCCCTGACCAGCATAGATAGATACAGGGGGAGGGAAAAGAAACAATTGCTTCATTTTGATCTCCTGTTTTACTTTCTAAAGCGTTTTTCTTTCCTTGACTTTTAACCTTTGGCAACAGAAGAGGGGAAGAACAGTTCTCAGACAACATGGGCCTTATCCATTCCCATCTGTCTCCAACCCCCCTGCCCTTAGAGCACTGGGTGCAAGGCCAGTAATTTCAGCCAGAAACACCACAGGGGTGGTGATGGGACTGCAGCTCCCCTGGGTGTGTGACCTCCCCAGACACTGGATGTGGTGTGTCCTGTTCCTAAGGGATTTTTCTTACTGTGACCTCTTGACTTTGCTGTCCAGATTCACCACCTGGAACCCACCTCTGGCAGTTTGGTTTGGAAAACACTTGTGTCTGTGTGTGTGTGTGTGTGTGTGGATATGCACCACTCTGCCTTGAAGAATATTCTGCATATGTAGGTATACGTACATAGATGTTTATTTTACTGCAGTTGGGGGGGGAGAAAAAAAAAAGCCAACCTGGAGACACCCCTCCATTTGTCCCCCTGCATTCCCACAAAGTGTCCGTGATGTCACTTTCTGTGCCGTTTCCATCCTGCCATGCAGCACCTGAATTCCTTTTGGGTCCTGGTTTCTTCTCAGTGCAAAGAATGTGTGGCTAGTGAACTGCTGAATGTACCACGTGCCCGTTGTGCTAGAAGCTCAGAATTGCTGTTCCCCTCACTGGATAGTTGTGTGGGCTACTTGCTTTAAAATAAGGCACTTTTAGACTCTACTGGACTGTGTCGTGGCTCTTTTTGAAGTGTGGGTCTAGTGTTGATTTGAGTCAGGTAGATCAAGCATAGCTGCCATGTGAGCTCCCAAGCTGGGGGCAACGCACTTCAGTCCTGACTTGCAAATGACATCCTCTTAGCAAACACCTCCTGTTCTGCCTTAATGTGCCAGGCTGTGCAGTGGCTTCATTTTGAGGAAAATAATAATTAAAAAAAAAAAAAAAAATTAACGTCCAGCGAGAACTAGGCTGAGAAGAGCAAATTTTCACCTCTCTCAGAATTGAAGCAAGGCTGAAACCAAAGTTGTGGAAGCAGAGAAGGCTTGGATGACTGAACTCGCTGTGCTAAATAAATAGTTGTCTTTTCTCGCACCGGAGCACATGCCGTTATTTGCTTGATGTGATTCTTTGTGTGGTGTTTGTGCTTTGAAAGTCCTTCTAGTGACCATCTCCGTGGGGAGAGCAAACCAGTCAGGCTCTGTGCTTGGGGTTTGAAGAGATCTAGATTGCTAGTTTACTCTCTTGATAAAGTCTCTAAATTATGAATTTGCGAACCTGACTTCAAAATGGACTGAAATTCCAGCTCCAATGACTATGCCCAATCTCAGCCTATTTTTAAGGAGCCATAAGTTGTAGCTGAATATAAAGCTGCCATTACGCTCTCTTGGACAACTTAGCAGATTTTTGATGCTTCTTGCTTTAAGAAAGATGAAGCAGATCACACTGCTGCTTCCTCTTTCTTCTGATTTAGGGTGGAAGGGATAAGTCCTGTTATTCCTGGCAGTTTGCAGTGGGATGCAGACAAATCTGGAAGCCAAAGGATAATGCAGCAGCATTTTCAGGAGGGTAAGAATGCCTTCTTGCAGGTGCTCTTCACCTCCCGGGCTCACACTTCAAGCATGAACAATCACTTGCTCTGAAGCACTTCTTAGTTCCCTCAGGATGGGTGAGAAATTAAAAATGGGTTTGTGTCTCTGCTGAATCAGAGTGTAGGGGCTGATCCATAGGCTACAGACAACAAGGGCAATTTTTCCATTGGCTTCACCATGCTCTGCTCAGGCCTTTGAGGAATTATTGGCACCAGGAATAAGATTGCAGGTCATTGTCACATGTAAAATCATCTCGATGGCACGCTGGGTTTGTCGTTTGTTTGTTTGTTGTTTTTTTTTTAAAAAAAAGGCAAACAAAACTGACAAAGCCTTTCCCACGTCCTTCTTCTGAGTAAGGAAAGTCTGTGGTATGAGTGAGGCAGCCCTGCTCACCACCATGCTTACACCTCCATTAATAGTTGTGTATAAACAGCAACAGTGGGACTAAAACCAACTTGAGTTGGGGAGAGATGATTTCTGCCTTAAAAACTTCCATCCCTGGAAATGCCATGGGGGGTTAGAAATCAGCATCCTTCTAACTGTGCTTAGAGTTGGTTGCAAGCGACTGTCCTGAAGATCTGAGAGAATAACTCTTCTTCAAGAAACAAACAAAAATAAGGAAGGCAATGAAAAAGTGTATTTGAAAGGTGAAATTCTTGGCATTTCAATCAGCTCTACAGAAAGCTTCAATCAGTGCTTCTGAGAGGGTACAAGGAACAGGACAGAGAAGTGCAGAGAACAAGAAGCACAATTTCATTATCTTCATTATTTTGGTAAGGACACATTTGCTTTCACTCCCTCTCCACTTCTGCTATTTTTTTATTGGAGAAAAGCAAAAATGACTGATGCCACACAAATTAACCTTCGCTAACTGGCTTTTCCAAATGAATTAACTTTTGCTGGTTCTGCTCAAACTTAAAGGGTTAGTGAAGCAAGAAAAAGCCCTGAAGTTTCCTACAGCCAAATTGGTGGGAATAAAGGAAATGGCAAGCAAGGCACTTGGTCCTTCACTCTTCCAGGGAGAAATCTGCTGATGCTGAAGATGTGACCTGCATGTTTTAGTTCTACGAGTGGCCTTGGGTTGACAACCACACCACAGACAGTGATTGAAGCCTGTGCAGCATCTTCTGGGCCAGGGGATGTGGTACCACCCACCTCATCAGGATTCACACTTTCTGGGTTGCAAAGATGCCAGGGGAGGGAGATGTGAGCAGTGCCTGCTGGATTAAATGTTGCTGCTCTGCTTTCAGCCCATCCTTGGTAGCTAAAAACTTATGCAGTGACTGGGTTACTGTTCTTCTTAAAACCTCTCCTGTACTCAGTTGATTGGAGATTGGTTCTCTCCTGAAGTTCATCTTTTTGAAGTATTGCTTTATCATTAATGAGAAGTTTTTTTTGTTGTTGTTGTTTTTTTTTTAAGTGGCATTAAGGGCAAAGAGCACAGAATAAGGTGTCTTAGTTGTCATGGTGAATATGTGGCATAAAACGAGAGGGTACTTAATTTAGATTCATCAAACTGAAGGTAGCAGACAGAAAGTTGGTCTCCTTGAGCCAGATTATCTTGAATTCAGCAGCCCAGCTGATGACACCAGGTGCTACTGAGGGTACTGCAGTGTAACTGAGACATTAGCTTGGGATATGCCTTCTTGATGCCCACATTCCTAGGCTGGCTGCTCATGCCAGATCTTCAGCTGCTACACACCACGTGGCTCTGCTGGTCTCTGGAGATCTGATTCATTCTTGTCCTTCACTGCATTCCCTTTCCTCTCCCTGCTTTCTTCCCAGGCAGCTCTGCAGATGTGGCCTCTCCCCAGCCAGGCAGAAACCCTGCCCCAAGGCTTGATAAAATAAGGCAAGACCACTGGGCCTTGAATGTTCACATCTCATTCCACCAACCATGGTAAGAGTCACAGAATCACTTGGGTTGGAAAAGATCTTCAAGATCGTTGAGTCCAACCATTAAGAAGCTGATCCCCAAAGCCTCCAGGTCGTGTGGCAGGTCATGGCCATTGGCTTTCCAGATGTTTGGCTCCAGCCTGTGCCGTGGTTCTGCTCCCTGCTTTGGACACTGTGCTCTGATCAGAGGCTCTGGCCTGCAGAACCTGGGGACTTGTGCTCTCTGCTCTTCAAACAAAACCTTTTTTTTTTGGGTGAAAAATACAACTTGGGTTAAATGGGATTTGGATCAACATGTTCCTCTTGCTCCCGTTTCTCTTTCAATTGCTCCCAGGGAAGTATGGACAAGTCCATTCTTTTTTCATGTCTCATAATGCAGAGCCCCAGTGCAGCATTCCAAGAATGAAGTTACAGATTCCATCTGTGGGAGATGGTCCTACAGCACCACCACTCCCAACAGGAGGAGAGGAATCTTCAGTCATCTTTGCATCTGTGCAGACCTGCATTCTATCCCTGATTCTGCCACAGCAGCTTCAAGCAGCCAAGTTTCTAGGGCCTGCTGATAAGAACAAGGGTGCCACACAATTTTTTGTCATGTTAAAACCAACCAACCAACCCAACAAGTGAATAATTTGGCTCTGCTAAGTTTTCAGCAGCCCTTCTGAAGCCTGGTGCCTTTTCCTGACCCACTGGTTAGGACCCTCTCAATCTAAATCTTTAAAAGGTGCAGTCTCAACTCTCCAGTGAAAACCAACTCTCTCATAGTGGTAGGTGCAGGTTGTTTACAAACTTGTGGAGAAACTAAAATTGTCAGGAGGGAACTCGAAGGTCAGATTACAGGGGATTTTTTCTTATTACTTTTGATTTTGCTTAGGTTCTGTTACTTTTCAAGGGACTGATCCAAAGACCCCAGAAGCTCAAACACTGGTGGTGGGGAAATAGCTGCTGCAACCTTGGAAGCTTCAGGTGTCTTTTCCAGCAACATCTGTGGGTTTTGAGTCAGTCCCTGCACTTGTTTTCCAAATGACAGTAATTTTCAGAGCAACACCTTGATTTCTTCCCTGTACAAACAGACCTGCTTGTCACTTACACACATTTACCTGTGTTCAACATACAGGTTTGGTTTCTTTTGCTTTCAGAAAACAATATGCTGCTAGACACATTTCCTGGAGGGAAATGGACACCTACCTACACACAAAGCTACACAGCTAATTTATACCTTGTCGAATTTATAATCTTGTCTATGCTTCTATGGACACTTTGTATGGGCTGCAGCTCAAATCCTAAAATAGTAAAGAATTTTTCCTTTCCCATATAGTATTCTATTTACTTTGACTTAAACAAAAAAAAGCGTATAAATGCAATAATGCAGGTAGACTAGAAATACTAGATTGAAAATTAAAGTAGTTTAGCTTGTTGCATTGTGACTGACAGTGTTGTCTGACACCCAACGCTGTACCCTTACATTTTCCAGGCTTTCTACGTAGCTGAATCTAGTATTAGCTTTGGAAACCCATTGTATGAGTGGTGGGTGGATGGGTTGGAAATGTGTGCTCTCTACACACTGTATGTTACTCACATCAGAAGCTGTATGGCCACTCCATATGCTGTGAAACTGTAAATGATTCCCAATACACCTGTAACTCTTACCAGGATTGTGAGAAATAAACTATATATAGAGATATCTATACACACATAGATATATTGTATAATTCCTCATGTGAGCATCTTTGTGCATGTGGGGGTGTGAGTGAAAATGGCTGCCCTCCCTCTTCACTCCTTGCTCATGTCCATGGTTCCTGCAGGCTCAATGTTTGCTAGGATTAGCAATCCCAGGGAGAAGGGTAAGAAAAAGGCAGCCCTTGCCATGAGGAAACTCCAGCCTGCCCCAGGAAAGCAGGCAAAGGAAGGTAATTGTTATTCCCACACAGGAACTAAGGTGTAGAACAATTAAAGACTTCTCCAGAGCCACAGAGGAAGCCTTTTTGATCCCAAACGATCCCCTGTCCTGCGGGCTGGTCTCCAGGCTGTGCTTCACAGTTGTTTGCTGTGCCCTCTCCCCTGCCAGAGGACGAAGTGCTCTCTGACTTGCTTGGTTTTGCTGGCCCGGGAGCATCCATCCTCAAGAGTAAACCACCCCCTGGGAACCTGGCAGTGTCCCTGGGTGTCCCTGCACTCCAGGGTGAGCCAGGGATTCCCTCTGACCTGTCACTTGATGTTACTGTGAATAGCTGCTGTCACATCACATCAGCTCCAAGCAGGGTTTCTGCAGAAGTCAGGGAGTTAATCTCTTAAGAACTGGGAAGACAAACACTGGAAACCCCTTGGGGTGAGGAAAAAGGGGCAGCCTTTAGTTGCTGGGATTGTCTGGGATTTTTGCTGCAGAAAAACAGCTGAGGAGTCAAGTTTTAACCTGCCTTAATATTCATGAGAGCAAATGAATTATTTTTTGAGTCTGAATCCTGAATCTGAGCAGCTGGGATGGGTGGGTGCCTGGCCCTCCCCACTGCCCCCAGTCAGGGTGTGTGAAGTAGCGCTTAGATTGGGCCAGTGAGGATGGATGAGGTGTGAGGGCAGAGATGGCAACCTCCTGGGGGCTGCGAGAGAGCCTCGAAGCAGCTGAGGCTCTTCTGCAGCTCCTAGGCTGGGGAAATGTGCCTTCTTGCAGGGAGAGCCCGGCTTGTCTCCTCTGAGCAGAGGAGGCTGTGCAGCCACGCAGGGATGGGCCGGCAGCAGGCGATGCTGCAGCTTGGCAGGTTTCCTTGGAGGCACCTGCACAACCTTCTCCTCCTCAGCTGGAGAAGGGGCAGTGCTGCTCACACGCTGGAGAGGAGGGGAAAGAGGGCTGGGGAATCTTCCCCTTGTGTCTCCTTCAGACAAGAAAGGCCTTTCCCTTCTCGCTGCCGAGGCAGGCAGCGATGCAGTCCTGGCGCCAACAGAGAGCTGAGTCCTTCCAAACATGGCTTTGGGTACCTTCCACCCATCCCTTCTCTCTTTCCTCTACTGCTTTCCCTCCGCCTACTTACTTCTCTCAACCCACACATGGCTTTGCCCTGCTCCCTTCCACCCCAGCTGTCCCTTTCCCCACCGAAAACGGCGGTTTCAGAACACACTTTTGGAGAGAAAAGGAGCCTGATGAACAGGTGATCGAAGAGACAGATGAGGAGACTGCTGGCACAAGCTATGTTTCTTTTAGGAAGCCAGGCTAGAAATTAGGTCCTTTCAAATAAATAAACAAAAAATAATGTCAGAATTGTACTGTCTTCATTTGATACCTATCACTTTATAATGACACTGTCTCTATCCACCAGCACCCATCAAGAGATAAACCTATCGAATGAACAGGGGGGTGAAAACTGCAAATCCAGAATCTGAACAAGGTTTACGAAATTACTTTTTTCTCTGGTGAGCCGTGGAGCTGAAAGCAGTGACACCTGCAACAAAGCAACGCTTTTCTCGAAGAATAAAGGCTCGTTAAGGAGCGTACACAAAGAAGGCAGCCTGGCCCAGAGATGAGGGGCGGGAAGGAGAGCTTCAGGGAGCATGACTGTTGTGTTTAGTTTCTAATTCTGAGGCTTGTTGCAGTGGCTCTGGGAAATCACTCTGTAGTTCATCCATGGGTTTTACTAATTTTTATTTATTTATTTATTTATTTATTTATATTTTCCCCAGCAATCTGCTTTTTCACTTCCAAGCTGCAACGGGCTGTCACTGCCTTCCCTTTATCCCAGGCGGGGGGGGTCGCTGTCACGACAGTCTTTTGGGGGGTTTCAGTCCTGCTGAACACGGGACGGGCGCGATAAGGGAAAAAGAGCTAAGACAGAAAAGAAAATCAAAACCCCGGCATAAAACTGAGCGGGGCACGCAGCCCTGCTGCCGGCACAGAGCTCCAGGAAGTTCTATGAAGGGGGAAACCAAGCGCGCTGGGGGGGGGAGGCAGGTGGGACGTGCCACCAGCTGGTCCGCATCGTTCGCCGCGGTGTCCCATGAGGGGTTAAAAGGCACCGCGACCCCCCCCAGAGCCCCTCAGGGCCCCCCGAGCCCCGCAGCTCCTCCCGCCGCTCCCTCAGCGCTTCCCGCCCTTCCCCTTTCCCGCCCTTCCCCGTTCCCGCCCAGCCGCCCGCGCCCCCCACCCCGCGCATGCGCGGCCCCGCGCGCCGCCCGCCGCCCCCGCCGCCCGCCGCCGGGCCGGGCCGCGCCGCGCCCCGCGCCATGTCGGACCGGCTGGCCAAGCCCACCTGCCTCATCGTTGCCAGCGCCGCTGCCGCCGGTGAGACCATCTCGGGGCTTAACCCCCCCCCCCCCCCCGCCCGGCCCTGCTGCCTCCCTTCGGCGCCTCGGTCCTGCCCCGCCTGTGCGGGCTCCTCCGAGCGGCGGGGCCTCCCCGTCCCCTGCGGCCTCCCCGTCCCCTGCGGCCTCCCCGTCCCCTGCGGCCTCCCCAGCCGCGGCCCTTCCCGTGTCTCTGGGGCCCTTTGCCCGTTCATCGATCGCGTGTCCCCCGCTTCGCACGCGGGGCCGTGCTGCCTGGCGCCAACACGCGTGTCCGCGTTGTCGGGGGCCGTCCCGTCGCGCCCGCCCCTCAGCCCCTCCGGCTGAGCTGGGCATCCCGGAGCTGCGTGTGTGTCTGTGGTGTCTGCGTGTGTGTCTGTGGTGTCTGCGTGTGGTGTGTGTGTGTCTGCGTGTGTGTGGTGTGTGTGTGTCTGCGTGTGTGTGGTGTGTGTGTGTCTGCGTGTGTGTGGTGTGTGTGTGTCTGCGTGTGTGGTGTGTGTGTGTCTGCGTGTGTGTGGGGTGTGTGTGTCTGCGTGTGTGGGGTGTGTGTGTGTCTGCGTGTGTGGGGTGTGTGTGTCTGCGTGTGTGTGGTGTGTGTGTGTCTGCGTGTGTGTGGTGTGTGTGTGTCTGCGTGTGTGTGGTGTGTGTGTGTCTGCGTGTGTGGTGTGTGTGTGTCTGCGTGTGTGTGGGGTGTGTGTGTCTGCGTGTGTGTGGTGTGTGTGTGTCTGCGTGTGTGGGGTGTGTGTGTCTGCGTGTGTGGGGTGTGTGTGTCTGCGTGTGTGTGGGGTGTGTGTGTCTGCGTGTGTGTGGGGTGTGTGTGTGTCTGCGTGTGTGTGGGGTGTGTGTGTGTCTGCGTGTGTGGGGGGTGTGTGTGTGTCTGCGTGTGTGTGGGGTGTGTGTGTGTCTGCGTGTGTGGGGGGTGTGTGTGTGTCTGCGTGTGTGGGGGGTGTGTGTGTGTCTGCGTGTGTGGGGGGTGTGTGTGTGTCTGCGTGTGTGGGGGGTGTGTGTGTGTCTGCGTGTGTGGGGGGTGTGTGTGTGTCTGCGTGTGTGGGGGGTGTGTGTGTGTCTGCGTGTGTGTGGGGTGTGTGTGTGTCTGCGTGTGTGGGGGGTGTGTGTGTGTCTGCGTGTGTGGGGGGTGTGTGTGTGTCTGCGTGTGTGGGGGGTGTGTCTTGTGTGTGCAGGAGCCTCTGCAGCACAGCGTGCGGGTCCCCCTGCCCTGCCCTGCCCTGCCCTGCCCTGCCCTGCCCTGGCGAGTGCCTCCTGGCTTTACCCTCTTCTTGAAGTCGCTGGGCTCTGCTTTTCAGGTGTGTCAGCCCAGTCCTTCCTTCACTGCTTCACCCTGACCAGCTCTGCTTTTAATCTGCAAGTCGCGACTCCTGGGGTGAGTGAAAATGGGCAGTTACTGTGATTTTAGTCTGAAACCAATGGATATCTCAGTTGACTAGACAATTATACTTAACTGTTTTTTCAGAGGTGTTTTATTGACTTTGAAGCTTAAGGGACTCTTAAAAATTCTGTTTTCTTAATATTGAACTGAATGCTTGCTTCTCATGGTATGGTTCTGAACTTCATACGGAGAGTGGAGGGAGACCCATTCAGACTACTTCAGTGGGAAAGATGGAAAACTTCAGGGTTTTGAGAGCAAAATTTGCCCCTCAGGAGACACAGTGGAGGTCTGTGCAGTGGTCCTAACCACACTCTCTGAACCAACGTTTTCCCCAGGGGAAGCCCATTGATTTTGTGGATGTGACCGAGAGCAACAGCCGCTGGATTCAGGACTTCAGGATGAAATCGTATGGCAGCCCTGCCAAGCTGGAGTCCATTGATGGTGAGGGCTTGAATGTTGGACAGTGTCACCTCCTTTCTGCAGGGAAACTGCTGCTTTGTATATTTTTATATATATCTTTAGGGAAGAATGACAGATAAGGCATAAAACCTGTGTTTTTAAGAGGAAGCCGGGGTAGCTACAGTTGCTATTTTCTTATTTATCTTGGATTGGTAATTTTCTTTTATTGTAAATACATACACACCATATATACTCTCCTGTATGTGTATATACACACACACTGTATTGCTATTTTTTTAAATAAATGTTTTGCTAAAGTAGAAGCTAGCAGACATTTCAGCTTTAAGCTTTGCTAAGGTAAGAATTAATAATGTATGTTCTTTGTCCTAAAAAGGGCCTTTTTCCTTGCTCCACACAGATCTGTTCTATTTATTTATTTTTTTTACTTCATTCAGTTAATACAGTTTTTGACAGACTTACGTGGTATTGTAATACTTTTGTCAAGTGTGAACTGGGTTTCTGATCAGGCTTTTCTGGGTGTTATTTATATTAGAATTGGTGTCTCCTTTGCAGGTGCTCGATACCACGCGCTGCTGATTCCAAACTGTCCTGGGGCTATGACTGACCTTGCAAACAGTGGGTACCTGGCCAAGATACTGCAGCACTTCAGCACTGAGAACAGTAGGTGAACATCATCAGATGTTTTGTTAAATAAAATAGTACTGCTGTGTGTTTCCTGCAGGGCTGTTGCCTTCCAGTGACTCAGAAATGTTTGCCTCATTCAATACTGTTCAGAACTGGAAAGAGCTGCCTTAGAGAAATTGATCTTCTCTTAAAAAGTGTCCTGTTTATGGAATTTATATAGGAATGTATCAGTAGTTTTTCAATGCCAGTGTCAGGAGAGGGTTCTTTGCCTCACAGTGGTACAGAAATGACTCTCTCCAAGTCATAGGATTCAAGGTTCAGAGCAGAATGTGGAATGAACTAGAATCGTCATTAAGAGTGTGGTTAATCAAGACTTGTGTACTTCTCATTTACCATTTGCACATGTGTTTTTCTCTTTGGTGCTGTCTTTGGACTTGGAGTTAAGATCTCGTTTGCAAGACTGGGGCAATGCTTACTGTTGTGTGCAGGAAAAACCTCACAGCCTGAGGGGGTACAAATAGTGCAGGATGATTTCATTGCAGGAAGGCAATGTGCTGTAACATGGAGGACTCCTGTGTTTCAGCTGTCTGAAGATGCTCACAACTTCTCAAAGAGCCTTTCTTCTTTCTCTAGAGCCCATCTGTGCAGTTGGACATGGAGTTGCAGCTTTGTGTTGTGCCACCAATGAGGATAAGTCCTGGGTGTTTCAGGGGTACAGCCTTACAGGGGTAGGTGGAGCTTTCACCTGTGTTTTGCTGTTTGAGGGCTTTTTTTGCTGTGCAGGGACCTGTGATTTCAGGTGCTAGTGTTCCTGATCTTATCCAAGAACTGCCTACAGGTACAAATCATCAGTTTGGTACCCTTGGTTGAAGTGCAAGATGTGGGGAGCTGTCTTTGGCAAGGGGGCCCAACATGGGGGTGCATGAAGGGAGTGTCTCACTTTGGCTGTCATGTGGAGAGTCTCTTCCTTTGATTGTTCTGTACACTTTACACTGAAACAACAACATGCTGGAAATGACTGCTGCAGCTCCTTGGATTCATAGCTGAGGGCTTTTACAAATTATTTCTTTTTAGTCTCGTGAATGAGATGAGTTACATTTCTCAAGGTGCTCTTTCATTTTAGTAAGTAGAGGAAGCTTAAGGAAAAAAGGCTCTGAGTACAGACTTGCTTGTAACTTGGGAAGTGGGCAGATGCAGTTGGTGTTACTTAGTGTGCAGTTATATCTCTGACCTCACAGACCATTAAAAGGCAGTTTTACCAGGATGATGCAAACCTCTACAGTGCAGCTTCTAGGGTTGACAACTTACATGCAAAATTAAAAAAATTAAGTTTATGGGCCTCACAAAAGCTATCAGTATCCTGATGTGCTTGGATTTACAATCCACGAAAAGATATTTTAAATAAGGCGTGATGTGACCCAGCTGTAGTTGCTGTGGCAACCATAACATTCCATTTCCTCCTGTGCATGCAAAAACTGAACTAAGCACTTCTAATTTTTCACTCTTCATTTCAGCTGTTTCCCACATTCATTCCAAAGGGGAGTTGTGTTACTTGTGCTCTGCAACTGGCACATTGTTTGTGTCCAACAGCCAAATATCTCTGTGCTCTCATTAAGTTAATTGATGTGCAGAAATGTCTTGGTGTCATTCTTTCTCTTCACCTAAGACTTGTCAGTTTGCTCCCTACAGAAAATCCATAGAAGCTGCTTGTGGTTTTATGCTTTATTTCTGTTCCATTCCCTGTATGACAGTTGGAAGAATCGTGGGGGAGCAGAAAAATAAAAGCATGTGTTGGTTTTGCTTGGCTTTTTTTATAAAAAGCAGGACAGACTTACTTGCTCTTGATCTCTTCCAGCCCTCTGTGTATGAACTAGTGAGGCAGCCCAACTTTGCCAGCTTGTCCATTATCGTGGAAGATTTTGTGAAGGATTCTGGAGCTACATTTAGTGGTATGTCACTCTTGTCCAGGGCTTCGTGTTTCTTGGCTGCTTTTTGGAATGGAATGTTTGCCTGCCAGTTTGTCATAGGTGAACAGCATTCTGGTGGTTTCTCTCCTCTTGCATTCATTCCTGTTTTGTGGATCTAAACAAATATTTTAGTCTATTAGAAATATTGAGTGTTCTAAGGAAAAGTGTGTGTGGGGAAGTAGGGCAGCACAACAACACACTGATCTCCATGGTTGTCCACGTGAGCTCTTTTAGTCATATTTTACTCTTAGCTAGATCTGGTTTTATGGTAATTTCTTGTTTTGCTACTAGTAATTTCGCTAATTATTATTAGTTAAAACATAGAAGTTTGACTTTTGAACTGCAAAATCTGAAGTTCTGTCCTACTTGAGAAATTAAAACCATTAAAGCAGGAGAATGTCACTTTTTTCCCAGATTATTTCTGAATGTGCAGGGAAAAGTGTCATTCTTCCTTTTCATGCTGCTCTTGCACTGTTGCAGAGCTACAGGGAGAAATATCTCATGAGCTATAAATGGCTCAATTCTGCAGCTGCAGCTGTCCTTCAGCCTGCTCTTTTGTTAAGTAATTTCTTAGAGTCCTTAAAGAGAACAGTGAGATGCCTGTGGTACTTAAATCTCCCCTTATTTAACAGAGTGATGCCACCCATTGGACTGATACAGTTTGAAGGGGCAGTAATTAGAGATGTAATTAGAGATGACACTTGTGTAGGGAGCAGAACCAGGCTCCTGGTGCTGTGCAACTCTTTTTCACTGCAAAGAAATTCCACTTTTTTACCTAATTGCTGTATGTTCTTTGCTTTATCCTCTCCCATCTGTGCTGCCATTAGCCTGTTTGTGTGATTAAGCAGCATCTTTGTGCTTTTTGAGTGAGCTGCTGCCACCTTCTGCATGATGGGCTCAGGGCTGGTGGGTAGAAAGCTGGTGTCAGTTTAACCTGTTCTGTCGTGCATGTCTGGTGGCAGTGGTGCTGAGAAAATAAGCAAGGAGAGGAAAAGCAAGTGGGGCTTTGAAGGCTGTGAGCCTGGATTTAGACAGTGTGGCTGGGAGAGGGGAAGAAAAGGAGAGCTGTTCATAACTGACAAAATCATGGTTCTCTCTGGAGTGAGGTGACTTAAACATGCTGGTTGGAGTAGTGAACATTTGCTGGTAGATATTCACATGTCAGGGTATTACAACTGGCCAGAAAAGAAGCATTTTTCTGCAGGCTCTTTGTAGCATGGTGATTACAGCTTTGATGTCTTACATAAGAAGAGTTTGTATTGTATTGCAGGGTAATTGCAAGGCTTAAATACATACTCTGAGGGTTTTTTTTTAAATCTCTATACCTGCAGTTTACCCATGTGGTGTTAATGGGATCAAGGGCCCAGTCCTGCTGTCTTTTCAGGGGAGGATGTTTTGGGATTGGGGGCTCAAGATTATATCTCTCTGGGGTTATGGAGCAACATGTCACTCACTCACCCAGCAAATCTGTCTGATGAAAACAGTTCTCTGATAGTTCTGTCAGATGGGACAGTGCAACTGAAGAAGTGTTTGCTAACACAGTGTGTTGCTCTTCCTCCTGTGTTTAGCCAGCTCTCCGGATGCTGTACACGTGGTGCTGGACAGGCACCTGGTGACGGGGCAGAATGAGAATTCCACTCTTCCTGCTGTCCAGAATCTTCTTATCCTTTGCAATGTCAGGTGAGGCAACATGGGAGGGAAGCATGAGGAGCAGTCAGGGGTGGGCATCTCTTAATTTCAGGAATGTTGTCCCCTGGAATAATACTTTTGCCAGGCTTACCTGCTGGACTGTGTGTCGTCTTAGTATGATGTAGCTATTCAGTTGGTTATGTCTTTTGGTAAAAGCATTTGTGATTATTAAAAAAATAAGGTAAAATGGGTTGGGACATGCATGGCTGTCTGTCAGGACTGGTTAAATAAAATGTAGAATAGGTTTCACTGAGCATTTCTGTTAAGAGAAACATCTCTTGTGTGTTGTTCTTTGTGCTTTGCAAAGTTAGGATTTAGTCATCTCTCTGTTAGGGTTCTAGGAATGAACAGATTGAATTTCTCTGGTGGTGGCCTGCCTGTTTGATTGTCATCTTGTCAGAGAGAAGAACACGTATCAATAACTACAAACATCTTCTTTTGTTCAGGTGAATGTGTGTTAGAAGCCCTTTCCTGGCTGTGGACTAACAGGTCGTGTCATGTTTGGATGTGTTTCCTTCAGCAGGAAATGAAGGAGCAGGTCTCTTTGCAAATAGCCTGGATGAAGAGCCAGCAGGCTAAGGAATTTCTTGTCTGTTAACTGGATAAAACATCCCTCCAAAGTTCTGTCCTGGACTGTGAAGTGACTGTGACTGTGAAGTGGCCATGTCAGGTTTTGCATAAATAGAATGGATGAAGGTTGTAAATGAGAAAACTTGGAAGTGCATCACACTTCAGAAGCAGCTGTGAAACCACCTTGCATTTTTGTTGCTGCATCTTTTTTCCACTGCTTCTGTCTAGCCCCTTAAGTTACAGATGTGGGAACTGTGTCTTGGTAAGGAAGCAACCAGTTGTTGCTGTGAATACAAACTGCTGAAGATCTTGCTTTGACTGATGTCAACTGATCCTTAGTGACTGCCCCAAAGAGAGCTTGGGACTCCGTGAACCATCTGATGCTTGTTTCACATCCCCAGATCTACATGTAGAGCTCCTGTGAAATGCAGTTTCAGTTTTGTGCTCACCTTTCCTTTGGTAGGTCACAGAGTTACTGTCTGAACTGTCAGTGTGTCTGAGACACCTGGATATACTTGGAATAGGATGGAAAGTGCTGAGCTAAACTGAATAAAGCAGAGCCAGTTGAAGGCAGCTCACTGGGGTGATAGTCTTGGCATCATGTGTCCTTTTTTTTGTTCCTTGTCTGTTCACATTGAACTTTTGTTTAAAAAGTTTGCTCAGCTGTTTTTAAATGGTCCTCTGAGTGGTTTTCTGTTCTCCTTTGTGGTGCTTGTGTTATCATTTTTTGTTCTCTTTGAAATGTTTGAGATATTTCTCTGGCAAGTACATTGTGGTTTTCTCATGTTGGAATGTTACAGACAAAAAGAAAATGTAGGCAGCTAATTTCCATCAGATCTTCTGAGGAGCCAACTGTAAGATGGAATCTGGCCTTCTCTCTCCTTTTGAGCAGCAGATGTGACTTGAAGTTGAGCTTTTTGGCTGTTGCAGGCTCAAACATCCCAAATCCATGGGGGAGTGAGTGGATGAACATGTTCCCTTCATTCTTGGGATGGTGGTGAGCAGTGAGCTGGAGGCAGTACCAGGAGCCTTCCAAACAGCCCAGCCCTCGATGTGCTCACTTTGCCCATCTTCTGCAGTTGATGCCCTTCCCCTCTACCTGGCCTGAGTGCAGCAGTTTGCACACTGCAGGGAGGACAAGCTTTTGGCTGTGCTTGCAAATACTTGGTGTTTCATTGTTTCTGAGATAGTTATTTATAGAAGATTCTGGCTTTTAAATCGCATGACAGGCCCTTTTGTCCCAAAGCCAGAAACTACTTCTCAGACAAATGGAAAGCTTCAGATTCTGGAGATTTTCAGCTCACACAAATCCTTGTTGTTTCAGTGTTGTGCTCTGGAGTGCTTGGTGCTTTGGTCCCTGATATTATCAGGCAGGCTTATTTCCTTAAAAATCTGTTCCTGGTAACATCCAGCTGTGGATTTTTTTATTTAGGGAACCACACACAGAGTGTTAGATCTTGTCTGTGCTTAACACGTGGGACATGTTCTGTGTTTTCCTCTGCTGTTCTTGTGGGCAGACATAGAAGGATCTGCTGGAAGCATCAGAGCATCAGATGCAATACATGGAGCAGACACACTTGTGGGATGAATCCAAAGGGACAAGGGGCTTTCTCAGGTGATTGATTCCCAAGGTGATCTTGCAGCATTTGGCTCAGCTGTAGAGGAACATTCCTCTCTTGCACCCCAGAAAGGATTTCTCCAATGAGAAGACAGTCCTTCTTTCTGCACCCCAGCACCACACCCACCACTAAGTCTGTGTAGTTGATCCCTGCAAGGAAAGGCAGTGGGTATCTTGGAGGCAGTAGGAGCCTGTCCTGGCAGTTTTACACAGAAGTTGTGAAGAGGGAGGCTCAAAAGACTTAACAACAAATTATTTGCAAACCAATACAGCAGTTGGAGTGTGCCCCAAGCCCTCCTTGTGGGTGGGATCTCCACTGTGGTACTTCTTGCATTTTAATTTAAATTCTGGCTGTAACAATGAAAAGATCTGCTTTCTGGTGTCTAAACCGAATGTTCACAGGGCAAAAGAGACGAATGAGTGACAGCAGCCTGGACTTTGTGAGTCCTCTGTGCTACCCTGCCCCTCCTATACCTGCAGTCAGTGGAAGTAGCTCAGATCCTCTGAATCCAGGGAAGGTGTCAGAGAGAACTTGGGCAGACTCAGCTTTCCTGGTGAGAGGAATTGTCCCTGCAGATCACTCACCAAGGCATTTGCATGTTTTAAGGGATCCCTTACAGGATGTTTGACCTCAGGCTGTGTTGCCATCTGCAGCTAATGGTTGTTAGGGATACTGGCATTCCATCAGGGTATTAAAAGGCTAAAAATAAGATTATTTTCATGGAGCTTTCACAGTATAAACTTTTTTAAAAAATAGTAATTTAGAAAAGAGCCCTCTGCATTATTCATCTTAGGTGCTGTGGGATGAGCTGTGCTGTTTGTCTCTGGGTATCAGAGTGCTTTTCTGTTTAAAGTGACTTCTGCTGCTGCTGGAACAGCTCTTGGGTTGTCCCCCTGGAATGCTGAAGGCTGTGTCAAAAGCTGATCTGTCACCCTGCTGGAACAAAGCTGGTCACACTGGGGTGCTGCTTTCTCCTCTGTAGTGCCAGTGCATTAAAACGAGTATCAGAAGAAATGGAAATGACTGACACTGATTCACTTGAAAATTTTAGATGGTACCTCTCTGCTTCTGCCTGGCTTGTTTACTGTCGTCTGTGGTGGCTGTGTTTGTTAGTCCTTTTAAATTAATCTCTAAGGACTGATTTTAAAGTGAAATTCTACGTTGGGAGGATAAAAATAAATGGATGCACTTAGTGTGCCCGTTCGTGGACCCTAGTGGCTGTTTTCCCAACAGCTCTGCTCTGCTGTACCTCTCCCTTTGTTTCGAGAAAACAGGAGGCACTGGGAGCAGCAATGTGTCTCCCTTAGCACATGGAATGCAAGAGGAAGGAAAAGTTTTGGAGTTTTGTTTGTTGTTTTGGTTTTGTTAGGTTTTTTTACGCCCTCTCAAGCATTGCCTGTTTGCACAGAGCTGGATGTTGGGAAGAGCTGCCTCCCCAGAGAGGCTGATGGGACTTGGAGCCCGGCCCGGGGATGAGTTGCTGCTCCGAATGGTGGGAAGGAGGAGGTGCCGCGGGGTGGTGCAGCTTCTCCACAGGGTGGTGACACTGCTCCGTGCAGACCTTCCCCTTCCTCCTCAGCCACCAGCAAGCTCCGTCCCCAGACAGAGCAGTGTGTCTGAGTGATGTGGGCTGTAGTGAGATCAAAATCCCCTCTGCTTTCTAGAAATGCTGCGTTTCCTTAGACAAACTCTGCTTGGAAGGTGCTGGGATTGTATGGGTTTCCCAGGACAAACAGGGAGACCCTGTTGCAAATACTCACTTGGCATATTCCAAGCACATCTGAGCATACACTGTAACCTGGATCCCAGTAAAGCAAGAAACAAAGTAAAAAAAACCAACCCGACAAACCCAGAGGTCATATTGTGAGCTTCCTGCAGTGAAACAGATCAAAATGCAGCAGCAAAGGCCACAGTGGCCTCCAACAGGCCTCACCCTGACAGCTCAGTGGCCATTAAGCACACAGAAGTCTGTCAGAGTCTCCTGCAGTTGCTGTTTTCCTAGATGTTCACAGAGACGGTGCACATCTCCTCTGGGAGCCCCAGGAGTGCAGCCCTGAGGGACCTGGGGCCTTGAAGAGAAGTGTTAGATGCTGAGGGTCATGGTGTGGTCAGCCCTGCCATTGGCTCACAGTCATGGATTGCTTGCCCTCTCCTGGCTTTCTGAGTGGTGGAGGGGTTTGAGTGATTTTCCCAGCAGAAGCTTATCTAGTGGATGGGGCTCAGGTGTAGAGCAGGTGGTAAAGGGAGAGTTTCTGCTCCAAGGGATTGCAAAGGTTTAGCCTTTGTGGCTTGGAGGGATTGCTGGCTCTGGGTGTGCTGAATACAGGGTAAGGGAATTTTAAAATCAGGTTTTAAAGTGCAACTCTTGGTTCTTTGGTGTTTCCCTCCAGACATACATTTTATTTGCTCCTACTTGCTGAGTCTGAGCTTGTACTTGTGGCTGTGGTAGCTAAAAACCTTGATGGGAGACAACAGACATCTGCTGCTCTCTTAATCTGGGGAGGTATTGGGTTCTGGGAAGCCACTGGGAGTTTGTAAGCTGGGCTGACAGGATCCTGGGAGAGCTCTCTTCATCTCCTGAAGAGAAATGTAAGTTCAGGAAGAGTTACAGGTTGAAGAACATGCTTTGTGTGACTGGGTAAACACATGTATGGGCTGAAGGCTTATGTGGCTCTTGGATTTTTGCTCCGTTTCAGAATGGACGTGGGCTTTGTGACTTAGCCAAGTACATCAGGTACCTCACAACATCTATTCTGTGCTGAAGAGAAGCTCCAGTGCTGAAGTGGGAACCTGCAGTTGCTCCCAGAGCAGGTAGGGGCTCCTGTGGCAGTGAACTTTTTAAGTCTAATTTGTTCATCTCCTGCCCCTCTCAAGCTCTTGAGGGGACCATGTGTCTTTAAGTATGTGGAATAAGGTCTGACTGTTGCTGAGGCACCTTTTCCTGCTCTTTCTTTCCCTTTCACTGCAGTATTTTATTGTCTCTTGAGCAACTTTTGGAATGCTTCAGAGTTGCTTTTGAACCCCCCAGTGTTACTGACTCTGGCCAGTTGTGTCCCAGCTACATGAGATGGCAGATCCTGTTGGTTTCTTTCTGATTGAGAAAGCTCCAGACAAAGGGGCTTGGGGCAAAGTGAAAGGGCAGCAATTTGTCAGACCTTGCCTAGAGAAGACAGGTCCAGCACATTTGTCACTTTGAGCTACCAGGTACCCATATGACACTAAGGAGATGGGTACCCTCTTCAAAGACTTCCCTGTCTTCTCATCCTGTGACAGTTCACCCCTGTCACTGACAGGGCTTTTGTCCTAGAAATCATCAACCAAATCCAGAATCTGAGACATGGTATCAAATATGACATATACACATGATGGCATTTGCAGCTTGAAGTCCATTGGTTTTGATTGCAGGATTTTTGATGGAGCAGTGGGTCTATAGTGTGTTTGGAAAAGTCTGAGGGGTCTCTGTTGGAATTCTCTTACAGTAAGAGGAAGAGATGCAAAACAGGTTGAACTGGGAAGGGACCCATCTGGGTTGTGTTCTCAGAGGAGGAGTCCAGGCTAAAAGGATCCCAGGTATGAGGCACACAGAGGGTGTGCTCCCCAGGGCAGCAGGATTATCCACAGAGGAGAGACCAGGCACCTTCCAGGCATTTTCTAAGCTATTCAGTAGCCACAGAAATCAAGAGAATTGCTTCCTGATGGGAATGGCTTGATTCCTGACTGAAGTGCAGGATGGAGGCATCTGGCAGGTGAGCTTATGGTGGTGGCTTCAATCCATGGACTGAAATAGCTGCTTCCCCTGGCTCTGGGCTGTTTGAGGGCTTGGATTTGGCTGTTGAACAGAGGTCTTGGGGCTCTGATTGGCACAACCTCAGTAGGGAAGAGGAGTTGGCAGTTAGCCAGAAGTGTGATGTTGTTAAATTGTAAAGAGAGGCTCCAGGCAGCAGTGTCCCACCTCGCAGCTCAGCAGAGGAGTTAGAGAGCTGTGGGTGGTCAGTGTCAAGTGGTGGGCTAAAGACATGGATGGTGGAGCTGGGTCAGTTCATGGTCACATCCATGTGTCTACATGGTGCTAGAGTGTGAGAGAGGCAGCAGTAGCAGGGAAGAAACCCACTTAAGAACTCTGTAGGGTACTTGGTAGGACTGGGGGAGATGATGAAAGCAGCTCTCGGGTGAATGACTTTGGATACTTCATTATTAGAAGACAAGTCACTTGGCAGAGGTGGCTCCAGTGTGACAGTGCACCTGGACACGTGGGTCATGTTTATCTGGGTGAGGGGTTGGCATCTTCAGGAACTGAGTATCACCTGTGCTGTGATGCTGGGTGTGTAAACAGCAAATATGCTGATGATGGAGAAAAATCCCATTTTTCATGCAGGCTGAAAAGACAGCAGCAGCCCACCTGCAGAATGGAAGTCAGAGTAACCCTGGATTCCTTCAGTTCTGGTTTGCTTCCTAGTTCTTGTAGTGAGAGAACAAGAGGTAATGGATCCAAACTGGAAGAGGGGAGATATGTAGGTTGGATACTAGGACAAAATTCTTCCCTGTGAGAGTAGCAAGACACTGGAACAAGTTGCCCAGAGAAGCTGTGGCTGCCCCATCCCTGGAAGTGTTCCAGGCCAGGTTGGATGGGGCTTGGAGCAACCTGGTTGAGTGGGAGGTGTCCCTGCCCGTACAGGGGTGTTGAGACTAGATGATCTTTAATGTCCTTTCCAACCCAAACCATTCCATGATTCTATGGTTTCAGTGGAGCTCTGCCTGTATTCACCAGGCATGATTTGGCAGGTCTTCCTGAGAAGATCTAATACAGAATCCTGTGAAACAGCAGCATACACATTCTGCAAGCAGAGTGGGAGGAAGGGCACTAGATTGCAAAGAGTTTTTGGAGCAAGATTAATCCCTAGATAACTACCATCCATTTGGGGTGTGTCCACCAGGTTGTGTTCCTGGGAGCCAGTCTTGGTCCAGATGAAATGAGTTGGTTTTGGTTGTGAGAGAAGAAGCTCTATCAAAGAGCTATTGTCAAATCCAGCTGCTTCTGGATTTGTCCCTTTGTTAGTTTGAGGTTGAAGCCCAGGACAGTTGGAGGGAAATGGTTGTACATCAGCTGCAGATGCACAGCTGAGCTGTTTGGAGAAACTGGCATGTAGCTCTCCCTGTCCTGCAGAAAATAGCTGCTGGTGCCTCAGGGCTGTCTGGCAGCACTGCATTGCTTTGGGATTCTTATTTCTTTTAAAATGCCAAATAGGTACAAATTTCAGAAGAGTGATTCAGGTAAATGAACCAACAAAAAGATTCCCGTTGATACCGAGGGGTTGGTAAATGAAAAGTTCTCTGTGTCTCACCGAGAAGGGAGCTGGTTTGACGACTGACCAGCCGGGGTCAGTGTGAGCTCGGTTTCATGCAGCACTTTGCATGAGAATCATGCCTGAACCTCCCACCTGTAAGAATGCAGCAGGCCCTAAAATACCTTCTAATTCCTTTGCTAAGAAGTCAGGCATGAGGACATGCCTGCCGTGGTGCAAGACAAGCTGTGGCAGGCTCAGAGTCATCCAGCTGGAGTTATAGGCTGTACCTGTCAGTGAGTGTGAAGAAGGATCTATTTTTCAGGGAGACCATCAGCAACTGCACAGGCCTAGAGAGGCCACTGTTCTGTATTTGCCAATTCTACAGCCCCAGATCTTCCTCTTTAGAAAATGGGACATGCTTAGAGCTCTCCATCAGTGACGTTGTGTTTAATGTTCAGTTTGCTGGATTAAGTGGGCTTGTTGCTGTGGGGAAATATTTTTGTATGGCTGAGTAGTATCCCTGTGCTACCCTGTCATCTGCTCTGAGTGTTGTAATGGCAGGTTTCAGGAGGCACGCTGAAGTGCCAGCTCGTGAGTTGTGTCACCTTTCAGAAGTCAGCTCTGTTGGCTGGGACTTGCCATGGCTCTCACTGGTCTCCCATCTCTGCAGCTGTAAGTCTCACCCTGGTGTTGTGCAGCCTTATTAAAGCTGTGCCAGGGAAATGTAGCTCTGGGCTGGATGAAAGCCTTTTTCTTGCTTGAGGAAGTCATGGCTTCATGCTTTTGTAACTGGTAACGGTTGGAGCCAAACTTGTTTTGGAAATTGTGGTCTGCTAAGAAGCTAGGCCTTTCCTCATCTCATGTTCTGGGGCAGAAAATAGATTTTGAGAAAGCCAGATCCAAAGCCTGCAGACTTGTGCTTGCTGCCTCTGCTGTCCTCGAGGTTCAGTTTGCTTTCCAGCAGGACACAAACTCTGAGCAGTTGTTAATGGCTGTAGTGACCTAGATCACAGCACACATTTGGACTTGTGATGGTGGGTCAGGTGGCTGTGGGGCACAGGGGAGGGAGGTGGGGCAGGGTAAAGCTCTTAATGCTGCTTGACCTTTGAAAGGAAGGAAAAAGGTCACCTCCAGCCAGCCCAGTGGCTTCCTACCGTGGCCTGTGTCTCACCAGTACTTACAGGTGTTGGTGATAAATTGTTCCCTTGGCTTTTCTTGTGGTATTTGAGCTGGGATGTAGCATGTGTGTATAAATATTGGAGCCTTAGTGCTGTGGTGTTTGGGGCTTTTTTGAGAGATTAAGTTCAGGCAGCTTAATCAGGAAACAGTTAATTGTGTCGACATACAAACAGGAACCTCTTGCCTATTCTCGATGAAACTGGACCTATGTAAACTAATAACAGACATTTAATTTGCCTTAATGAAATACAGCATGAAATATTATCACATGCATCCCAATTTACCAGAAGGGCCTGTCATTAGTAAGTGCTGCCCTAGGATTAGGTCATTCCCAGGGAAGGCTGCCACCCAGCTCTTTGTCTTGCACAAAAGCAGCAGCTTAAGAACAATGAGGAAAGGAGGGGATGAGAGAGCTTAAAACAAACCAAAAAAAAATGGGGTAGGGCTGGCAGCAATTCCATGACTATTGCATAAAGAAAAGCAGCAAATCCTCAAAAAAAAATATGCAGAGCTCTAACAGACCATCTTGAGTTGTAGCCACATGCTCCCTGTCAGCTCGGATTAACCAGTTGTCAAATTATTTAGTAACAGCTTGAGAGATTTAGTTACTTTATTTTGAAAGTGGAGCCCAGGAGAACATCAAGGCATGTGTAACTTGTGCTGTAATCACAGGGGCATTTTCAGCTTCCATTGGTTCCCTGTTTTTGCTGTTATCTTGTTGCTTTGGGCTCTTGGGCAAGTGGAAACAAAACTGGCATTTGACAAAATTCCTAAAAATCGCTCATGATGCAGCTTTCCTGCCCTGTTCAAAAAGCCTTGGAATACTAATGATGGCAGTTATCAGGGCTGCCAACCAGTCAGTCTCCACTGCTGCCACCTTGGCTGCAGAAAGGGGACAGGAAGGGACTGGAGCCTAGTTGGTTTAGTATGTGAGAGTGTGTGTATATATATATATATTTATTGAAAAAAAATAAATACATATATACACACACACCTCTGTGTGTGTCTTATAAAAGCACTTGTGGGCTTTGTACCAAGGAGGGCTTATGAAACCTGTGTCTTCTCTTCAGCCACAGCAAAACAGCATGAAATACAAAACTGCCTTCCTACTGTGTTAGGTCTGTAGGCTTAATGAGGAATTTAATACAAAAAGACAAATTAAAATACTGTGTCAGGGGTCTCCTGCAGCAGTGAAATGAACACATTACAAGGAAAGTCTGTGTTAATTTGCATATATTGTCAAAAATGCCACCAAAAAAAGTTGAAATTCTATTTGCCCCTGTGCAAATTGATAAAAAAGCATGAGACAAATCTATCCATACATGGCATTAGACTTTTACAGGTAAGACATTTGTACATCTGTTTAACCTCAGGGGAGCCACTCATTCCGCCTGGACCACTTGGGAAAATCCCCATCTTCCTACTTCCCGTTTTCAGCGCTGAACATTCGCTCCTAGAAAGAGAGAGAGGAACAAAAAGCAGCTGAGACGTTGGGAACTGCTTTAGCAGTGCAGACTTTAGTCACTAGCTAGTAGTTGTCAGCCAACAAGTGCCTAGATCAGGTGTACTTGGTGTGTATTTTCCCCCCCAAAGCACACAGATCAATTAATCCCATTGGAAAGCTTCTCCATGAACTGACAGAAGGCATCTACATGGCCTGATTACACTCAGCATATCTGTTCTTGGTGCCTCTTAGTGCCAAGTACAAAGATGATTTATTTCCAGTTGACTACTGAAGATTTATTTACGTGTCTGGTTCTGCTGCTGACAGGTAACGAGTTTAGCCTTAGACTTCAGAGATTCTTCTCTTGAGCAGTAGTGTTGTTATCTTGATTAGCTGCCAGTCTGAATGCTGCCTTGGGCCTCAAACAGCATGTGTGGCTTTCTCCATCTGGCATGTGTAAATTCTTTCCTGAGATGCAGTGAAGTTGACCAAGTTCCCAGTTTGCTGGCTGCCTGTCCCACAGCATGTGTGCTGCCCCTGTGGAAACCTGACCTGACTTGCTCACGGGTTCCTAATCCTTAGCCACAGCAGAAGGCACTGCAGGTTAGCTGCAGCACTTGGAGGAAAATGAAAGGTGACAAGAGGCAGCATGATGTGACATCTACCTTTAACATCCTCTCCAGTTTAATTGCATCTGCAGCAAACTTCCTGATCCCATCAGATAACTTCTCCACAGCCATTTGGTCTTCATTGTGGTGCCAGCGGAATGCCTTCTCATCCAGGTGGATCTTCTCAAGTGTACATGCCTGAGCTGTGAAAGGGAAATGGAAAAAGAAACAAACCATTTTATCAGGTTATTATACAAAAACTCAGGCTTCCTAGAACAGGCTTAAGATTCTAACCTTCTCCAGCTGCTGAAAAATTTCAAACACTGCTCTCAACAGGAGGATGCAACACTGAAAATGCTCCAGGATCTGGTTTTGAGGTGTCAAAGGTAGCCTAGATAATCAGTTTCTCTAAAAATACCATGTTTATGTGTATGTGGTCATCTTGTATCTGCTCCGGATGGGTACAGTACTTTCAGACCTCTGATAAAGAATTCCACAGCAGCCCTGCTGCAGTGAGGCATTCTGAGCAAATATGCTGAACAATTCAGCCTGTGATGCTCTGGCAGGCACCTAACAAGAGCTCAGCTGATAAACTCCTACAGGCCAGCCCCTGTAAGCACCAACCCATGACTACGCAGCTGTGCACAAACCTCATTTCCCAAGTGGTAAAGCAGCATTTTTGTAAGGCTACAGAAAAGGAAGAGTAGTGCAATTGGAACATAATTCAAAGCCATCAAAGCACAGCAGCACTAGATCAAATCACTCCATCGTGCAGATGATTAATTTCTAGAGTTTCTGGAAGGAAAACCAGCCTCTTGGCATGTTTAGAGAGAACTGCATCCCTGATTCAATATTAACATAGGATTAAACCAGGTTGGGCATCTTTGCTAATCCTCAGTAAAATTTCATCCCAAGCCTAAGAAATTTAAAGCTCCTCCTCCTGCTCTCCCTGCCCTCTCAGCAGGGGGTGCACAGTATTGACATGCACTCAAACCCACCACCACTCCAGTTGGTGCAGAAGAAACGGAGGCTGAGCCAGCCTGTGGTACAGAGGAGTGGCCTTGTGTGGACTTACCCTCTTTGACACTGAGTGTGGGAGTTAACTTGACGTACTCTTTGCTGAGCTCTGCCAGGAGCTTGGGTGAAATGGTGAGATAGTCACAGCCTGCAAGAGCTTTTATTTCTCCTGTGTTTCGAAACGAAGCGCCCATCACGATAGTCTTGTAGCCAAACTTCTTGTAGTAGTTGTAGATCCTAGTGACACTCTTCACTCCTAAAAATCAATTGGAACGTGCTCAAAACCATTTTTTCATAAGAGGATTTATGCCACTAAACTGCAGTTGGAACCAGTAGCTGTTTTAGTTCCAAAATGCCTATTAGAAGGAAAGCTGACCTGGGTCCTCTGAAGGCTCATAGGCTTTCTTCTCTCCGTTGGCAACATACCAATCCAGGATCCGTCCTACGAATGGGGAAATCAGAGTAACTCCAGCTTCAGCACAGGCAACTGCCTGAGCAAAGGAGAACAGCAAGGTCATGTTGCAGTGAATCCCATACTCTGCTTCCAGAACCCTGCAGACACAGGCTGGCTTAAAACAGCAGTTTGCTCACCTACTGAATTTATATTCTACTAACAAGTTAGCAGGTTCAAACTGCTGCCTTTCTTGAGTTAAATTAGCAATGTGGGACAGTTCATAAGCTTCAAAGTTTTAAGCTAACAGCAAATGTTTTGTGCTGCCAGACTCTGCTTTATTTAATGCTGTTCCTTGAACTCAGTGCAGGGAACTCAGTATTAGATTTCAGGAAACTCCTTGTGGCCTTGTATGAACAAGCCTTTCCTATTTCAACAGGACCCTGCAGCACAGCCCTGGTGACAGGTTTCCGGGGGCAAGGCTTTCAAAACAACTGAGGGCAGAAGGTGTTTGTGGGGTGCCTGTGAGCAGGCAGAAACATGCCATGAATCTGCACACCAGGTACTTACTTGCCAGCCTGGATTCCTTCCCACGTTGAGGAGAGCTTGATGAGAATACGATCTTTACCAATTCCTGCTTCCTTATAAAGGTCAATGAGGCGCCTAGCCCTCTGAATCATTCCTTCCTTATCAAAGGACAACCTTTGAAACAAGAGCAGGATTACTTAAAACTGACCTTTATTTATTTATTTTTTAATGCCCTCCCCTCTCAAGACCCATTGAAAAAAAATTGTCAATTATATCAGCATTTATGTGCCAAGAGTAGGTTTTTCTTCTCAGAGATACTTGCTGGATTGGGAGCCCATCAAGGAGGTGTATGATAGCACTGGTACTCTTTGATTCAGAGCTCAAGATAATTTTCTTTGAGAAAAGGGAGCTGGAACTAGATGGCCTTTGAGGTCCCTTCCAACCCAAACCATTCTATGCTGATGGACTAAAGTTTTCCAAGTTCTTCATAAGGAATGCAGAACTTGAGCATTACTCTGATTCAGAGGATCCAGAGCTGAAGATAACTTTCCTTGAGAAAAGGGGGTTGGAACTAGATGACCTTTTAAGGTCCCTTCCCACCCAAACCATTCTGTGGTTCCATGATTATAGACTGAAGTTTTCCTCAAGTTCTTCATAACAAACACAGAAGCTGAGCATTAGAAGTGAATTGGCAACAAGCAGGTTAACAGACAAATCCTACCCAAATCTTGAAATAAACTGTTCAAACAGATCTGGTAAATTGAGAAGACATTATCACACAGAAGAGAAGGAGCAGGACTCAGTACACTGGAAGCATGAGGATTCTCTTGCTTAAGAAATAAGAAAATTACAAAAAACCCAAGCTCAGCATTGCTTGTTTTCATAAAGTTTTGTCACAGTTATAGTCAAGCAAACTAAGGGAATTCCATGCTCTAATTAAACAAATATTAACCCTTGCTAGTCTGATAAATGAGCTGTCTAGTCAAGAACATCTGTCTCCAACTCACATCATGTCTCTTTTTGTATGTACAAATATCCAGAGTAACCCAGAGGAAAAAGAGCCAACCTTGCATCTACTTCTGTGGACACACGACCAGGTATCCTCTTCAGGATCTCAGCTCCAAACAATACAAACAGTTTGTCAGAGGCATTTTTGATCTGCTCTTCTTCTGACCTGAAAGCCACAAAGAGCAAAATTACTTCCGTAGGAGGGGAAAAAAAGTGCATTGACATGTTGCCATGGATCTGAAGATCACATTTCACAGCCCATTTAACATTAAATTCCAGAGTTCAAATAGCCACTTCTGCTCTGCTGCATGTTTATGTTCTGCCTTCTCCACACCACCAGCAGCTTTTGGACACCATCTCTTGTAATACTGTGTCTTGGGAGTGTTTTCCTGAGCAGCCCTAGAAGGCCACGAGTGAACTACATGGAGATGCACTTCAAAGCACTTCTGAAAGGAGCACTGAGAGATTCTTCTTTAAGGGTTGAGGCTTTTGGGGGCAGGAGATATACCCACAAGTAGTTGAAGGCAAAACCTCAGTACACTGCTAGTAGTACTAAACACTAGTTGTATAAATAAGGCATCTGAAATAGAGATCTACTGAGGTAAAACCAACCTCTCTACTTACCCGCCAAGTTTTTTGCCGTAGGCAACAGCATCATCCACAAGTTTCTGGTAAGCTGGCATCTGAGCAGCAGCCAGTATCAGAGATGGGTTTGTGGTGGCATCCAGGGGCTTGTACTCATCAATAGCTAGGGAAATAAAACCAGCCTGGTGAGGGCAATTGGCAGGCCTGAGCAATTAAAAGGGTTCTTGTGTGAGAACATACACGCTGCTGGCTGTAGGATGGCAGCATGTGATGGAGCAGAGCAGGGCACCACGGGCTCTGAACAGCACTGCCTGAAAGCTCCTTGTGCCACAGCAAGGTTCACACAGCCACAGTAACAAGATACAGCAAAGGCTTCTCACTTGAGCATCACCCAAAATAAATAAACTTGCAGGGATGGCAGATGAAGAGCAGCAGTACCAATTTTCAACTTCTCCATCTGGCCATATCGTATTCACCAGCACAGCCAAGTTCCAGGAATCACAGGAGGAAAAGTGAAGACAAGGGGACCTCCCTTTCTGGCAGCTGGGCGTTTGAGGTGGTGTTTGTCTGAACTGTTAGAACTAGGACAGCAGAACTCATCTGTTAGGCTCTGGCTTTTCTTACTGCATTTTAAAACCTTTTCAAATCGTTGCAGACCATTTCTTGGTGTCTGTTCTTGTGATTTGCTTGTACTACCAGGCTTCTTTCTGTCCAGGAGATACTTGAACCTTTGGCTCACCTTAAGCCCTGGACTACACCTATTTCAGGTGATAGCAGTTGTTTACCAGAGCAGGCTGGGACCAGGCTTTGTGTGGCCCTAAGCACAGCTGAGCTGCCTGGCATGCACAGCCTGACTCAGCAACGGGGGCAGAGCCTCTGCAGGCCCTTCAGCAGTTTCTGCTTTTACCAGCTCTGTCAAAAATAACAAAATATTTATTACCAGCTTGTTTTCCTCAGTGTTTTTGCACGGGGATGAAAAGCCAAGTTAGAGAACACAGCTTTTTATCTTTTTCCACAGCTCCCTCCTAGGCAGGCAGTGATCATGATCCTGGAGCAAGTCCCCTCAGTACAAACAAGTCCTTCAAAACACACGTCAATTCACACGGGTACTGCTTGGAAAAAAAGCAGCACACCAACGAAGATCTGTTCTGAAGCATACCAGTAACTTGAGAGAAGTCTGTTTTGACAGTTTGTTGCTTTTTTTCTGGCCTTGCAGCACTTGAAAATTCTTCCAGGTGGCTGGGAATGTGTATGTTAATCTGGGTAAGTCTGTCACCCAGTCTCTGGGTCTGTCAGAAAGCAGCTGGAAGCCTGGGGGTTAGCTGAGCTCGCAGGGGGGTCTGAGTTTTGTGCCACCTTTCCTCATGGTGAGCACAAAGAAAGCTCGTGGGCTCAGGCTTCTCTGTCACCTGAGCTCCTTAAAGGCAAGTCACAGTTTCTCCCTCACGTCCCATGCAGCCTGACTCTTGGAATCAGACAATCCAAAGCCTTTAAGAGGTACATGGTGCCTGGAGTCAGTGCGAGCAGGTAAATACACACAGACAACATCACCTCTGAGCTGCTGCCACCCCTGAGCCCTCTTAAATTGGCTAATATCGGGCCTTTGACAGTTGCTATTTAGGACTGTTTGTTCACCCCCTCCAGGATTAGGGAAGCAGCGGATTAGCGCGGGGCTCAGTGACGGCAGGGCAGGATTCAGGCAGGGTTGCTCGGTGCAACGCAGAGACATCCAGGGGAGGGATTTTCCAGCCAAGAGCTCATCGGTGTTCTCACCAGCGCCGTGCCGGCGCTGGGGCAGTGACAGCTTGGGGACAAGTGGCTTTCTCATCGAGTGCCCCCTCCCTTCCTGATGTCGGGAGATCGGGAGGACAACAGTAATCCCGCGCTCTTCCCTTCACAACCGCTTTGCTTCCGCCATTTGGAAACCAAACCCCCCCCCACCGAGCCCCAGGGTGTTGCCCCCCGTCCCCCCGGAGCTGCCGCGGGCTCTGGCGCTGGTCAGTGCCGGCACGTGGGGGCGACCACCGGGGGCTGCCCCGAGCACCCACCGGGGGGGCTGCTGGGGGGCAGCCCTGCCTGGGGGGCAGCCCCCCCCGAGAGCGGCCGCGATCTCCCCGCCGGGCACACGGCGATATCCCCCCCGCCCCCTCCCCGGCACTAGGATGGTTTCGCTGCCCACCCCGGGGGGCTGCGGTGCCGGGGCCCACCCCAGCCCTCCCCGCCACGCCTCTCACCGTGGAAATCCCCGGTGTCGGCCACCACGGTGGTGTGGTGCTTGAGCTGGTCCAGCACCGACTCCATCTTCTGCCGCTTCACGGGGGACACGGACATGCTGGGCAGGGCTGGGGGGGCCTGGCGCCGCCTATAAGGAACCCGCCGTGCCCGGAGGGGAGCCGGCCTACGCGCGCTCCCGCCGCTCGCTCCCGGCCGCCCGCCGCCAGGGGGCGGGGCTTGGCCGCCCGCCGCCCAATCGCGTCCCAGCGGCGAGGCGACGAGCCAATCAGGAGCGCGGGGACAAGACGGAGGCGGCCGGGAGGAGCCGGAGCGGGGTGGTGGGAGGAAGGAGGTTTGTGATTGGGTGGCTCGGCGGGGGTCGCGGCGCGGTTGCCACGGTGACCGGGGATGCGCGGCCCGCCATGGCCCCGCGGACAGCGGGGCGGCTGAGGCGGTGGGTCGGGGCCTGGGGGCCCTCCTGCCGCCGGCAGCTCCCGTGGGGCCTTCTCACGGCCGGGCATGGCGCCCGAGCCGCCCCTCAGACACCCGCCCCTCTCTCGGGGCCTCTCCGGGGCTGGGCTCCCTGCGTGACACAAGATGGCGGTGGGCGGGTTGCTGAGGGCGAGGCGTTTGCCAGGCTTAGGGAGAGCCTCCAGACGTGCCTCGCCTGTGGCAACCCTTTGCAGGAGCGTTTCTTCCTCTGACAAGGCTCGAAGTGGCTTTTCAGCCAGGGCTCCTGCACTGCAGTGCCAGGGAGAGGCCCCCAGACCCAGCCAGACACGTTCTCCTTGAGCACCTGCAGCTGTTTGTTTGCCTCAACTTCATTTAAGCTCTAGGGAAGGTGATTTGTGAATGGGGTTGTGCTTCTGACACAGGGAATGGGAGTTGGCTGGAAATGGTTTCAGAATCTCCCAGCTGGCCTTAAAACGGGCTCTTTGGATCATGCTGTTCCCCTCGTTTTGTCTTGTGTTGTTTCAACTGTGGAAGATGTGACAGTTATTTTCCCTTCTTGATATACAAGAATGTACTTTTGTGCAACCTTCTCATGGTTTGTCCAACACAAAGGGAAGATAATGGAAAGAGGGGCTGTGTTTAAGTTCCATTTGAACTCTGTGACTATCCAGGAAATGTGTTCTCATTGTCTCCAGAGCCTTTTGCCAAAGAGTAAAAGTGCCTCCCTTGTAAATCCCTTCCCTTCTCTTTGTTCTCAGCCCAGCATTAGCTGACATTGACCAGGATTGGCTCTCTTTAGCTTGTCAGTACATGATGTGGTCTTGGCAGTATCTGTGTGTGGAAATGCTGGCCTGTTGTCTCACTTGCATGTTCTAGAAGAAGAAAATTGTTTTTAAAGAAAGGGGGTGTTTTGAGTTCAGCTGGTAGCTTTCCCAGCATTTGACTGCTGGGGTAGATGGGCTTTTCACCTACACATTTTGAAACATGAGTGATTATCAGGGCCTTAACGTCCTTCCTGTTGAACAGTAGTTCCCCAGAAACAAAAGGAAACGTGTGGTTTGAGTCACTCTGCTGGGTGTCTTTGCAGACTCACAGTGACAAGGCACTATGAAAAGCCAGCCCTTAACAACTGCTTTCATGTCCTTTAATTTATATCGAAGTGACAGAGACAGAGATGGAGTTACAAGTATAACTTAACTAGTTTAATAAATCTGATACAGTGCATGGTTATATCACTTTATCCTTCAGTTGCATTCCTGTACAGTACATTATAGCATTGCCTGCAGTACATATAGAACAGCTCAGTCATATGGGAATTTTGAAAAGTGACTCCTGCAATAAGGTTTACTGATAGTTTTATTTTACAAAATGCTCCTGTGACTCCCAGCTGGCCTGGACTCTTCTGTTATAATCCCAAGTGACTATAATTCTGTGTGATTAGTTTTCCTTTATACCCAAAGAGAAGAATGGTGGTGTGTTTCCTAGCTCACCATTTGTTTTTATTTTCATTTTAGAAATGATGTAGCCTCCTGTGCTTGTAACACCAATGGATTGCTGGTGTTCACACCTACTTCCCATCTCCACCCCAATTGAGAGCCAGAGCTTCTCAGGTGGATTCTCCTCATCATCCCTCCCTGAGAAGGTGAGTGCCCATTGCAGACTCCAGCCTCATGGCAAGCCAGCAGGCTTGGGACTAAACATATCATCCCCCTCTGTGAGCTTCCTGCCTGCACCCCAGATCTGCTGGTGCTAACAAGGTCCTGTTTCAAGATTAAGAAAAGATATCATTCAGTAGGAATGATTTTGGGAGAACAAAGCCAAACTTGAGGTGCAGTAGGACTCATGCTTAAGACACGTGCTCCCCAGCCCCTGCTTGGCAGCTTTTCCCATTAGATCTGCAAGGACAGGCCCAAACTGGGCAAAGACTCAGACTTGTGCTTAACCTTTGGGGGAGGTGGGACCCTTGACAGCAGGTAAGGAAAGCAAGTGTGTGGGTCTTTGTGGAGTTTGGGCCTGAATTCCCCTTCAACCAAAGTTAATGTGGGAATGAGAAAGACAAAGTCTGTCTGGTCTGTGGGCAGCTCCTGTGCCTGGGCTTGCTTTGCTGTGTCCTTATCAAGTTGGCCTGTAAGTAAAATATAGATAAAAATGATGTGTGTGCCAAACTTGCCGTGGACAGGAAATCTACTCTGTGTTTGCTTGAGCTTTTAAAACTTTTAAGTAACCTACTGGTGTGTAATCACTTAGTTATGAGTCTAGGGAAAGTGATTTATTTCCCCCCCCCCATTCCTATGGATCAGGTTGCCCAGGAAAATTGTGGAAGCCCCATCCCTGGAAGTGTTGAAGGGCAGGTTGGATGGGGCTTGGAGCAACCTGGGCTGGTGGGAGGTGTCCCTGCCTATGCAGGGGGGTTGGAACTAGGTGATCTTTAAAATCCCTTCCAACCCAAACCATTCCATGATGCCAAGGGGGCTGTTTCACTAGGTAGACACATGTATGTGCACATAATAAGAGAAGCAGGAAGTGAAGACCAACAGCCTCTACTACATTCTTTTGTTTTTTTTTTTTTTTTTCCCCTCGTGGCCATTTATTTGGTCTTAAAACAGCCTTTTCTAGTGTGCTTTTGTTCCCTAGATATTTAGGAATCATTTCAGGTTACTCCTTGTCATGGACATGTAATGGTGAGGATGATGTGGTGACTGAAAATGGGAAGGTGGGGACAAAGTGCCAAAGGTCCTGGAAGGTGTTCCCATTTTCAGTCACCACTTCATCTCCACCTTCACATTTTTGGGGCTGGGACAAATGGTGGGGACTTCCCTGCTCCTGGTTTGGGGCCTGGCTTGGACAATTCCTCAACTTTCCACTGCAGGTGCCTAAGAGAAGGGCTTCACAGCTGTCCTGAGCCCCAGCTCTGCCTCAGCAGGGGTGGTGGGGCTGAGCTGCCCTGTTGGCAGTTGAGATCCCATCAGTTATCACTGGGATCTTGCCCGTTCCCAAAGGCAGCACAGACTGGTGCCTGTATTTTGGGAAGGAACCAGTCTCAGGCAACATCTGTTGCCATTCCAGCCTCGCTCAACGAGGGGGCGTGGGTGGAAAGAAGGAGGACAGTGAGTTGTCACAGGGCTGGTGGGCTGCAGGGGGTATCTGCCACAGAGAAGGAAGTG
The DNA here is from genome assembly GCF_020740795.1 of Apus apus. Lineage (NCBI taxonomy): Eukaryota > Metazoa > Chordata > Aves > Apodiformes > Apodidae > Apus > Apus apus. Next base: position 1,067,743 of record NC_067286.1, on the reverse strand, counting down.
AAAATTGGGGGGAAAGGCTCATTTCCATGGTCCAGACTCTCACCACTCGGGCTGGCTGGGTCTGTGCTGCCTGCTGAGCCCTCCCTGCCCCAGCCACACCAGCCAGGGGGTGGGAGCAGGCACAGCCCTTGGAGAAAAGCTTTGCAAGGTCTTTTTTTGCTTGACTCCAGCCCTTGTCACATTCAGACAGGTGTGGATTCTTATGCATGCACATAAAATTTCAGTATAAAATATATAGTTATAAAAAAAAAAATATTTCATGCAATATTAAAACACCTTTCCCAATGGGATGTGGTCTTATTGTTTACCCTTATCAACAGTGTTCAAGAAACTGTCACTTTGATGGCAATTACACCAGAGCCCTGCTGCCTCTTGTCTGGACTGGGGGTCATTGCTTCCATTCCCTTTTTTTGCACTACTATGACTAATAGCTGAAATAAAGCAGATAGATTTTAATTAGCAGCATCAATCCTTTCCTGGCGACGCTTCATGATTTCTTGGAGCTCTGACTCCCCTCTGCTTTTCTAGAATGGAAACAAAAGAGGAATTTTGAATTTTAACTTCAAGCTATAGTTAACGGACAACATTTAAGCAATGCTGTAAGAGTAGAGCAGTTTCAGAGGGATAAGTGAAACCAGCAAGAAGGCAGTTTCATTACTGGAGACAGGGTGATCTGCCTGGCAGATGTGGGGCCTTTCCCTTAAGAGGATTTTTAGGTGGATTTTTGGTTGTGTGGGTTTTTGGTTGGTTTTTTGGTTTGTTTGTTTTATTTAAATTGTGTTTCTTAAACAGTCTGTTTCATGGGATTATCTGACATTGCTGGAACAGGCACCAATCCAGGCAGGGGTTGTCCAGAAAGCTGCTTACCTCCAGTTGGTTTTTCTCCACTGTGATTTTACTGTATACTCTGTTTCCCTCATCTCCACACACTTTCTTCAGCTCCTCTCTGTTGAGGGAGAAGAGCTGAGCTCCAGTAAGGATGCCAAGGTGTTCCACTGTCCTGGGAAGACACAAAGGGAGGAAATGACAATTGTGCTGCATGTGGCCTCTTGCCAAAGGAGAGAAGTCAGAGGTAGGAGCAGCTGATGTGCTGCCCCTGCACCAGGACATGTCACCTGCAGGGCCCTGGGGCTGTGCCAGGGTGGCAGCTCTTGGGTATACCAAGCTCCTGGCAGGGATAACAAGAAGCCATGAGGAGCAGGTGAAGCCATTGTCACCCTGTGTACCCAGCCCCAGGGATTTCACCCCAGTGGCATCACATTTGGGAGCAATCCAGGCAGCTTTTTGGTCCTCCCCTGGTGGCTGGGAAGATCTAGGCCTGGCTGAGGATCTGGCTCATCCTCAGAGATCATTTACAACAGCTTCTCCAGAGACAGGCAGTTGTCTGGAATGTGCATTTCAGGCCATGGGTTTAGTTAGTTAGTTAGTTAGTTAGTTAGTTATTTTTCTCCAAGTTCAGCACTCTGAATGGGCTAACCAGGGCCAGACAAGCACCAGTGGTGGGATGTTATGCAGTGTTTGTGAGCTGTGTGAATAAGCAGGACCATTCCTTGATTTGCAGCTGCTCATTAGGTCTGTAGCTGCACTGCAAGACAAGGTTTATTTGCTGGTGTCTGAGAAAGAAAGGCAGTAAGTTTGGTCTCTGAATGTTCTGGTTTTATAGCCTGGGTTTAATATGATTGAAATCTAATTTGCAACACAGGCTCTTTAAGTAAATGCCAGTGACCTGCAATCCAGCTGAAATGCTGCAAGCTGCCTCCCCCACCCCTTCTCAAATGAAGGACCATGTTTCATACAGAAGTGAAGCAGATCTTACTCTTTGCTGAATGACTTTGCCTCTAGCCAGGCTTTGACTTCCTCAGTGCTGGATTCAAAGGTGAGGGGCACAAAAGCTTCCTGAGGCTTTTCCACTTTGAAATTCCTGTGGGGAGGCTGGATTTTATTGTTTGTGATCTTCTTTAGTAACTCATCATTCAGCTCGTCCATGTGGTGAATAAGTTCTGGGGAAACAAGGTACAAGGAAGAGAGCAGGGAATGAAATCAAGTCTTCAGTCACAAATCCTATTAAATCAGTGTGTGTGAGGGGAAATTAAGAAAGATCAAGATGTGGCTCAGCATTTTATGCACTCTCAATACACCAAAGGAAAGTGCTTGCTTTTATATTTTAGATTTAAAGAACATCCTTAAGTGCTTTTAGAGCAATAGGTTGAGCAATGACAGTTTAACCTTCAAAAACAGTAGGAGAACATTTTGGTAAGATCACAGTGATTTTGTGTGACTGGCCTGCAGCAGGGGCTGGTCAGGGCCTCTATTTTCACCTTATTTCATACTTACATTTATATTGGGACCGACCTTGCTTCTGCTGTCGCTGACCTACCCAGTTCATCCCACCTCATGCAAAGGACAGAAACCCTGCAAGTTTGCTCAGGAGTGTAGAGCCTGCTCTGGCAGAGCTGCTGCTCCCACTGGTGCTGTCAAGTGGTGACAAGGGACAGGGTCCCTCTTCCTTGCTGTCAGGTGGTGTGTTTTTGCTTCAGTTTTGTCATCTTCCTGTTTTTGACTTGCTTAGTTCCCTTTGGGCTACTGAAAAAAGGAAATTACCCTGCAACCTTAGCAGCAGGGAGGGGAAAAAACCCAAACCACATGAGACAGCAGAGGTCGGGGAGGCCTGAGTGCCTGTGTCTGAGAAGGAGGCTCCCATTTTTCTGTGTTGCCTTTTATTTTCATCCCATTGCTGTGGCCTGACGTGGAAGGCCAGTTGTGGGAGTACCTACAATTAGAGTCTAGTTTCTGAGCTCTAGTCCTGCTCCCTCTACTTTTCAGCCACTTGTAATAAGCAACTTGTTGATCCAGGTGCCCAGAACTCCAGCTTTTGCTGGGCAGCTCAACAGAAGTAGCAGGAAGCATGAGCTGGGGGTGAGCAGCACACTCTTAAAACTGCAGTGACACATCCTCTAGTGGCACTTTTTCCATGAAACTCCTGAAGGCTGGGGAGGATAACTCAGTCTTATTAATAGATGTGTATCTGTGGTGCTCATAGGGGACTTTCTGCTGTCCCCAAAGGGCTCCTGCCTCCAGGGGTCCATGGTGGCTGACCAGGGGAAGGGCCCTGGCTGTGGCCTCAGGCAGACAGATTGCTACAGGGTGGGATAAGGGGAGATGAGCAGGGCTCCTGGTCTTTCTCATGCTCTGTCACCCTGTGCAGCACATGCAGGGGAAGGAGTCTCCTGTGGATCTCCTGTTTGGCAGATCTGCTGCCTGGGATCCCTCCAAAACCACATGAAGGAACAGGCCATGTGAGGCAGGGGACAAGAGCAGAGGAAGCAAGAGGCAGTGATTGGCCTGAATGTGGGTGACTGCTTAAAAACACCTAAACGTTTTGGCAGGGAAAGTAAACTCTGTCCTTGGGAGGAAGAGGAAGGTGAAGCTGGAAGAGGGATTAAGGTGGTCACCTTTTTGCCCTGCTTGTCCCAGGCTGCCTGAGAGCCTGGCATGTGAGTCACTGAGCTCCTCAGAGCCGCTCTGGTGGCTGCTGCACTACCTGGAACCTCCTCTGTACAGCTCCAAAAATACTGCTTGTCTCTTGCTCATCACTACCAGGTGCAGTCCCTCCTTGTGCAGAGCCTCAGGAGAGGGAACACACCCAGGTAGGTCTGGTCACATGCACACAGCAACCAAAAACAGTGGACAAACCATTATGGTGAAACCAGAGGAAGAAAGCAAACAGGCAGGACAGAGAGCATGGGCCCACAGGAGCTTTTCAGAAGTCCCAACATGCAAAGCTGTGGTGTGAGGCCCTCTGGCTGCCTGAGGCTGCCCCGTGTGGTGTGGAGGGTCCTGTGGGACCTACGTTCTTTGGCCTCCTGGGGGGAGTTGCGGGACAGCATCTCACTGCCCCACTTGTCCCCGGCGTAGCTGGCAGGGAGCTTGTGAGTTGGGCTGGATGGTCCATATCCCCTGGGGCTCAGCTCTCCTTTGTACTTCTGGTTAGAGCAGGTGAGAAGAAAGAAAAAAAAAAAAAGGAAGAAAAAAAAAAAGTGTAAGCATTTTTTTGCCATTTTACATTTTCTTAAACTTTTTGCCTCCCACCCATGATGGAGGGACAAAGTGCCCTGTTGTTGCTGTGCTGATGTGGCCTCAGGTGGAGCTGCATGGAAGTTCATTTCTGGGGTCTCATGGGAAAGAACAGGACCAAACCAAAGGCTGAAGCTGCATGAAGACATTTGCACCCCTGGGAAACATGTCACAGTTGTCACAGTGAGAGGGGGACAGGTTTCTGCTGGCTTGGTGCTGTAGTGGGTGAGGGCTCTCATGAGAGTGACATGGTCCTTCAGCCTTTTGCTGGGCAGAAATCACTGCTCATGGGGTGTTCTTGGAGGTGGAGAGCAAGGGAGGCAAAAAGAGTTTTACAAGAAGAGAAAAGAAACAGAAATCCCATTTGAAGCTAAAGCATCACTGCTCTGGTAACTGGATGCTGTGGGACCCCTGCCAAGTGCCTGGAGCAGCCTGGAAGGAGTTTGTTTGCCATGTTCTTGATTAAACTCCCAGGCCTTTTGTCTAGAGACCTGCTGAGGCACCTCATGCTTTGAAATAAAGCTGTGAAATACCCAAGTGGGGAGGCAGTTATGTACTTCCTTAGGGCATTTAGAGCTCTCCAGCTCCACATTTTTGTGAGGCAAGGTGCTTGAGGGCAGGCAGGCAGTACTTCACCTGTCCCATAGCCCTGCCTGCCAAGCCCCTTGGCAGCAGTGCTTGGCATCTGGAAGCAGAAGGAAAGCATGAGACTGCCATAGGGATGGGAAGGATGGATCTTGTTTGGGGAGGGGGGAGGTACATGGTGGCAAAATGTGAGAGTTTTATCATAGGAGACTCGGGAATCTCCAGGATCCTGGCTTGTTTGCTTGGGAGGGTTCATCCTGACTTGTGCACAGCATCCTAAGGAATCCAGGGAGGTCTGATTGCAGGATTATTCCCAGAAGCTGGTGATGCCCTGCAGCCAGCTCCCAGTTCAGTATCACCTGATTACAGACCTGTTCCAGCTCCAGCTCCTCCAGTTTCACCACATCCAGGATGTTATAAGGGACGTAGCCAGGCTGCCCGCTCCGGTTGAGCAACTTCCACCACTGCTTGTTGTCTTCCAACACCTGAGAGGGGGGAAAAAAGAAATAAAAGAATAAACTAGCCAGTGAAGTGAAATGATCAGGATAACACCAGACAGATCCACTGCACTCATCTGCCATTCAGGACTGAAGCCTTTCCTGAAAAGCATCAGAATTTACCCTGATGAGGAACAGGAGAGCATCTCTTGGGGGAGACAGACCTGGGGTGTGGAAGAACTCAGAGTTCCTACTTAATTTCCCTGTTTCTCCATCTTTTTAATGTTGGGGGGGTTTGTTTGTTTGTTTGTAATTGTTTTTCCAGTGATTTTGTTTTATCTTTTTGCGTTAAAAAAAACAAACCAAGACTGCCTCCTGAAAAGCTGCTGAGTGTTACCAGACACCCTGACCAGGTGTTACATCTAACACATGGTCACATCACCAGCCTGATGTGGCAAGGAGAGCCCTTTGCTGAGGTACCTCCTGTTGTACCTGCCCTCCTGCTCCTTTCGGCAGGCTTGCTTTTACCCAGAACTGTGTTTTTTGTTTTTTACAAAAGGTAATCGTCCCAGTGTGGATGAGCTTTACTGGCATTTCTCCCATCTCTCATTCCAGCTACACCTTGAAGTCTCTGCCTCAGGTCACAGATGCATTGTGGTCAGTGTGTGGACCAAGTCATGTCCTGCATTTTCCAGCTGTCCACACTGTTGTGGCAAGAATGAGGTTCTGAAAAAGGATGTTTTCATAGATAATAATTCCTTTGGGGTGGGGGCGAGTAGTAATAAAGGGCCCAGCAAGTGGCTGAGCAATGGGGTTTGTTTTCCTTGCTCCTCCAAGCTAATTAAGATGTGACTGATCAGTCAGCTGAGCCCATGGGCACAGCCAGCCTGCTCCAGCTGGGGCATAAAGCTTTGGATCTGAGCAAAGCTTTGTGTTCCTGCTTGGAAAACACCTAGCAAAAGTGAGCTGGAGCTTGGCAGTATCTTGAGGTCTCTGTCCTGTTCCTGGGAAGGGGAGGGGGGCAGAGCTTGAACCCAGCACCTTCACACACCTCCAGGATTTCATCCTTAAGCACTGAGAGTTCATTGGCATTTCGTGCGGTGAAGTCGTAGCGGATTTTGGCATATCTCCTCGGCAGGGCCATTCCCTGGGGCTCAAAATTCCTGCAGGAGGGAAAGAATAATGGAGTTGTCATGGAGGCCCACCTAATAACTAGGGCAGGATAGGTTCACTGGCAAAAGAGGAATGCTGAAGGCTGGGCGTTTGTGTTTGGGGGACAGGGCTTCTTTGCTGCTCTATTTTGAGGAGTATTTTCACCTCTCATTTTATTGAAACATCCTTTTTTTGGGAAAAAAAAGGGCTGTTTAGTTAGTGGCTTATTGGGGGACTGCAAGGTTGCTGCTCTTAGGGTGGGAGAAAAGACCCCTGCCAGCTGGTGCTTTGCAGGGGCTGGGGAGACAAAGCACAACCAAAAGGCTCTGATTGCACCTGCTGTGAAAATTAAGTGTGAAACCTCATGTCCTGCTAAGTGGAACCACCTGCTCCACATGCCCAAGCAGAGGGGAGGCACCAGTGATGGGGAGAGGGGGTTGAAAAGGAGTGGAGGGAGAACTGGGCCTAACTCTGTGGTTTTTTTTTCATTAGGCACTGACTGTTGAGCTGCTGGGACAGGATTCTGCAGGTTCTCAGAAAAGGTGAGTCTGAATGTTTCTATTCTAAGATACGTTTTGGGGGGAAGAGGAATGTGTGTGAGTGTTTTGCTTGGGATTTTCTTACACAAGGGTAGAGAGCTCTCAGTGTTGAACTGGCTTTTCCTTTGGAGAGACACAAAATAAATATGGTGGATTGTCAAAAATGGAAAATGCTGAAAAAGTGGAATGAACGATTTCCTTTGACCCAAACTGAAATGGCTTATTTTTTCATAGGTTGGTTTTTTGTTTGTGGTTTCTTTTGTTTTATTTTGTTTTTTCCTTTTTTTCCTGGCTTAGGAAGACTTTGCAGATCTCATGTTTTTCTTCTCTAGTTAAAATGGGTGTAGGGTTATTTTTCTAATTCCAGAAGTGTTTGCAGGATGGAAAAACTGCCTTGTCTTGTTGTCTAAGGGCAGGTAGGAACTATTTTAATGGACTTTCTGTGGATGTTTCTGCTTCTGACTTGCCAGGGATGCTGTGTGTGCAGAGCCAGGCCCTCCTCCAGTTTGTGTCGAGTTCTGTGTCCCTTAGTGAAGCTGGTTGCTTCCAGCAACTACGGTTTTTAGCCTGATGTTTTTTTTCCATTGCTGAGTTCTTGGGTTTGGTCATTGAATTTTAAATCTGTGATCTGTGGAAACTCAGCTTTTTGTGGAATGCTTCTGAGGCATCTGTAAAACCTGACCTAGAAAAGCAAGCCCCTTGTGCATTTGCTGTCTTCCCCAGGTGGCTTTGGGTGGTCTAGAAGAGGCTGAAGCCACTGGTTCAGTGTTTTGGGATCATGTCTGTGGCTGTAGTGTTGTCTTCTGTTTGCTTGGTTTGGGACAACTCCTGGTCTAGTTACAACCACGTGCAATATCAAAGTTGTACATGTGGTGTGGGCAGCTCGGAGCAGGATTTCAGATAGACGGAAGGAAAGGGAGTGGTGGCTTTACCCAGTAGTGCCCTAAAGGCAGGGATGGAGAGGCAAGCCTGAGTTAGGTAAAAATGCCTTATTTTGTAGCATTCCAGAGGGTGAATGAGTCATGAGGAAAGGGGGCTGGAGGAGGCTGAGGCCAACAAGCACCTTGATTTTACACCTTCGATGATTGTTGTGTAATTGCTTGGGGCTCTCGTGACTGCAGCCAAACCCTGCTGGGAATAACTATACTGATGCAGGGTGTTTTTGTTAATGTAGTTAACTGGTTCAGACTACTCTGAAAAGAGCATGAGTATGGCAGGAAATATGTCTGTCCCAGGACTTTGATCTTGGCAAACATCTGGGCAGACTTGGCAGAGGTCTGCTCAGGACTGAAGAAAGCATCTAAGAACATCCTCAGTTTTGGCATCTGATTCAGTGCCCTTAACTTCCATGTTTTCTTTATGGATAATGTGTAAGGAAAAAAAAACACTTGCTCTGGACAGTCTGAAAGGCAGGCAAAAAGGTGCCCCACTGAGCCCAGGAGGAAACAGATCCTCATCTGTGCTCACACTGTGGTTAGGCTGGTGGTGTCTCAGGGAAACATTCTCCTTGGTAAGAAGACACAGTGTTCATTTGTACTCCAGGGCTCCATACTCTCTTTACACTTTTCCTCTGCTGAGACCAACAGATGAAAAGGTCTCCTTGTATGCATTATCCACCAGTCACTAAAGACAGACTGAAATATTCTAATGTCAACTAAGTTCTCCTGATTTTCCATAACCTCACTTAGAAAAATGCAATTGTAGAAGAGACTTGGTTAGCATCATTTTTGCCCCAGTCTGCACTGCATCTGTGCCATTCTATGGTCCCACCAGGAGCTTTGATGGGGTGAACAGGAAGAGTAAGTTATTTGCTGACAGAACAGAATTGAAAGTATTTTGTTATGAATTTGAACTTTGTAGTAGTAGAGCTTCTAATTGAAATGATTTATAAAACTATGAAAAACCAGTCTGGATTGAAGGTGTTTTCCCAGCTGGCAACAGAAGAGCACCGTGGTTAAGTGCTCTGCTGGGTCTGGGCACCCAGTCTTTAGAGATCTGAAGTTGGTAACTTTGTGTCAAATCACTGCAGAGCAGAGTGGGGTAGAGAATTCAGTTGCAAATTCATCAAAACTCGGAGTTCTCAGAATAATTTCAAAGGCAGAAACTCTTGTAAACAAACAAGCAAGTGAAAAGCCTCTACACTTGGAAGCAAAAGCACTTCCATAAGGATTTGATACCACTGAGTGATGGAAAACTAGCAGTGGGGCAGAGTGTTTGGTTCAATTGTGGAGGAGCCATCCCCTGGAAAAAAGCCTGAAGAGCTGGCCTGGCTGGTTCTGGGCTGGGAGCTGAACTTCCCCAGACTTCTGAGGGAAGGGGAAGAGGTTTTTTTCCCTCACTTTCTGGATTTCATTAAGAGGAGTTGTATGAACTCCTCCCCCCCCCAGCATGAGTTTCCTGAGGGGCAAGCTTGGAAATACATCCTGGTTTAATTCAGCTTCTAATACATGTTTTTCCCTTTGGTTGTCTCAGAAAGCAAAAGGAGGAGCTGCTGCCTCCAGTGACAGAAACTGGCACTGCCTGGTTTAACATAGTTTCTGGGCAGCGCTGCAGGGTCCAGGCTGTCCTTTCCCACCCTGCGTTATTCCACAGCAGGGAGTTGTGTGCTCAGTAGGAACTTTTACTACAAGTTCCTCCTACAAGCAGGTTCTTTCTGTGTGCAACGTGCAGTGGCTCTAGGATGAATGCAGAGGTACTCCTTTAAATGTACGAGGAACTAAAGTGCAGGATCTTTGGCACATGATCCTTAATATCCCTGGGCTGATGTTGTGGAACAGGACATGATTGATATTCCTGCCTCTTGTGGTGGAAAACACACATCACCCGTTTCCTTGTGGAGCTGCTGGTGGTTAAAAAGCAAACAGTGTTTACAGGGGTAATCCCTCATCTGATCTTGGAAGATCTCTTGATCTTATTAACAAGCATGAATTAACAATGGGCAGAGAGTTATCCCAGGGTGCCAGAACATCCTGGCACGATGGGGTGTTGCAGTGGGTGTTTCTGAGGTTAGCAGGGGGGTGCTGATACGTTACCTATTGACATTCTGTTTGAAGTCCCCAGCCTGGGTCTGCTCAGCAGCCTGGCGCTTGAGGGAGGAGTTCCGGTAGGGGTATCCATTGGCTGAGGAGAGCTGGGGAGGGGAACATGGACTGGTCAGCAGGGAAAGGGAAAGGGGAAAGCTGTAGCAGGCACAAGGAGAGTGGGAGATGAATTGTGGCCTGGAAGCTTTTGGTCAGAACGAGGCGCACACCCATGTTCTTTGGGCGATGCTGGGTCAGTGGGGCTCAGTTGTGGTGTAGAGGCTGAGCAACCTGATCTGGTTCAAGAGCTCCCTGCTCACTGCAGGGGGGTTGACTAGAGGACCTCTGCAGGTCCCTTCCAACCCAACACGTTCTGTGATTTCCAGCAGGAGGTGAGGCTGATTATTGCTGCCCTTTTCTGGCCTTACTTGCTTTCTGTATTTAACTGGGGTGACCAGGTCCAGCTGAGTCCTGTTACCACTGCAAACTCCACAGGCCCATCCCTCACTCTGAAAAGGGGTGAGGGAGGGGAAAAGAAGAGAGGGTGACCAGGGCCACAGGACTAACCTCCTCTTGCAAGTGTCCAATGTCTATTTCCCAGGGAGCTCCACGGAAGATTTCAAGGGGTGGTTCCCAGCCGTTGCGGAATTTGGGGATGTAGGTGGGGATGTTTGCTTCTCGGGGCCATTCAGCTCTAGGAAACAAAGTGGGAAAGAGGTGGTAAGAGTCACAACATGGCTCCAAAGTGTCTCAGGGAGAAGCAGGGGCATCAGGGCATCCCTGAGCCTCTGACATGGATACGGGATCAAGCACCCCGTTCTCAAGAGCTTGGTGAGATGGCAGCTCTGTCCTCACCTAGACCTGGTCCATGTCTCTCCCAGGGATTCCCAGAGGGTTATCTCCTTTGGTGTCAGGTGTCCTCTGAGGAAATCTGTGGCGTCTTTAGAAAGCAGTGGGCTGACAACAGACCTGGCAAGCTCAGAGCCACCACAGCTGCTGATGATCTGCATAACACACACAGAAATGAGAGATTTTGCAGGTTTTTCAAAATGTCAAACCAGCACAAACACACATGCAGGAACAGAAATGAAGGAGAGAAAAAATGGGCTCTGATCCTTTGAGGCTCTATGGCTGCCCACTCCAAGGAAGCCAAGATACCTGCTGTGGTTAGTACCTCTAAAACCAAGCTAACTCACAGTAGCCTTGCACTTCCAAAGTTCTCCTCTGTGCCTTCATGTGTTAGGGTGAGATTCCTCAACACAGATTAACTGGGTGGTTTGCTGCTACCTGAGAGGGAGGCTGTGTTCCCCCAGGGTCCCTTTGCTGCCCTCACACTGCACTGATAGTGCTTCATTGGCAGATTTTGTTAAGAAAAGGCAGAGTTCCTGGCTAAGTTCTCCAAGGCATAAAATTAAGGCAGAGGACAAGCCTTCATGCCAAGGGATGGTCTGACTCCTGTTGGCAGCAGCTAATCCTTTGATCAGCTCAGTTGTCTCAAGAAACATCATTCTGAATCTTTGAAGAGCACTGGGCAGTTCAGAGGAACATAACAATTCTTCTATGGCAGTCAAAGCAAGGGCTGATCTAAAATTATTTGTTAGAGGCAGGAGATCTCAAGCAGACATTTTAAAGAATGGAAGATCCCTTGGTATTTCTGTGTCCCTCCTGGCTTTTTTTTTTTTCCAAGTTGGGTTTTCTGCTTCCCATTTTCAGTGCAAATGCTGAGCCATGTTTGCTTGAAGGGGAGATCAGGCAGATTCCCAATGGGAACCACAGCTGGCTTGCACTTTTGTTCCCAGTAACTCTTTTGTTAATGGGGTGGAGAGATTCCTGTTTGCCAGGGTTTGTGTATTTAGTTCAGGCTGGAAATCAGATCAGAGGCCAGAAACACTGAAAGAGCTGCTTCTAGACTTTACTGAGAAAGGTTTATCCAGTTGTGAGCAGAGTTTGAACTCTTCTGCATAGTCTGCCTGCCTGAAAGTGTGAAAGCAATGTTGGAAATAAAAAGTAAGTTCACAGTGAAACCAGTGAGTCAGGATTACCAGTTCCAGTGGCCCAAATAGGAAATGCACCAACTCTGAAGCGCTGGGGTTCTGGATGTGCTTTCTCAGTTTGGCCTGGAAAGAGAGAGGAAACCCAGTTTAATCCTGATTTTGATTTTTGCCTTCTCTTTTCTGTCACACGGAGGGATTCTTGCTGACTAATATTTGCTAGAGTTGATAACATGGCCTAAAAAGTAAGGAAACTTTCCACAGTTCACCTGAAATCAGGGGAGAAGAGTAAGTGTTTGGGGAGTAGGAAACATTTCAGGCCAGGCTGGATGGAGCAACCTGGTCTAGTGGGAGATGTCCCTGCCCATGCAGGGTGTTGGGACTAGGTTATCTTTAAGGTCCCTCCACCCCAAACCAGTCTGGGATTCAGTTTTAGATACTTTTTATGTCCATTTCTAAGGGTGTTGAATTTCAGGGGGCCGGAGGGGGGAGAGGGAAGGGAAGTACCTCCTCTGTTAAAATCAGTCCCTCTGAAGCTATTTGGAGCAGAAGCAGAAAACCTTGGCTTACTTTGCAAGCCTTAGCAAGCAAGGGTCAGGCCTGTTGCTTCTGACTCTTTTCAAGTTGAAAATCCTACTGATTCCCATGAAGGAAAACAGCAGAGCAAGTGTTTTGCAGGGTTCCTCGGCAAATTGCAGATAAGGAAAGATCTTCACCAAGGTCTTGCCTGGAGCTGAAATGCTTGGGATTTGGAGTAACTAGTGGGATGGAGGAGCAAAGGCTTGAGATGTCTGTACTGCCACCTCCAAGACACAGTCCTGGTCCTGAGCAGGGAAAAATGTATGGGAATTTGCTTCTGAAAGAGAAGGCTGGAGCCTGGTGTCCTGCTTTAAGGTTGTTTGCAGCCTCTGTGGTTTCCTTACTAATAATGTCTCGGGAGGGATTTTGTTGGGCTGTGCTTGCTGGGCAAATTTGGTCAGAAGTGGCAGAAGTTCCTTCTGGCTCGTTACCTCCCCTGGTCTCGGGTACCTCCCTAAGCAGGGCAGCACTGGGAACAGCTTTCTGCTCCTGCTTCTCATCCCCTTCCTCAGGGCAGCTCCTCTAGGGAGAAAGAGAAGCCGAGAACCTCAGGGCAAGAGGGGACAGCAATTCTTGTTAATCAGAGACTTCCCAGGCCCTGGCTGGGGCAGCTTTACAGCTGCTCTGTAGACAGAATCAGATGAGAACAATTTAAAGTAGGTAAGACTTTTTTTATATTTGCAATACTCCGTTTCCTGCTTTACAAGCATAACAAGGACTAGAGCTCTCACAAAACTACTTTTCAAGGCCATAACAGGAGTGTCTGGAGGGGGTGTGTCCAGACAAGCCTTTGCACAGCTGCCAGCAAGGTGGGCACAGCAGATCTTGGCTCTCCAAACTCACAGCTCCACAAATGCTTTTGGACAGGACTGTGTCTGAAAAGAGACCTGGGCACTGCAGGCCCCTGGGCTGCTCAGTCCCATCCTGGACTTCATGCTGCTAATTTGAGTTTAACAACTTGGCCCAAGACACCTGCACAAGCCTGACACAATGTTTGGATTCTGAAGGAGCTGGATTTCACAGCCCTGTCCCTTGACAGTGTTTTCAGTACAAATTTCACTCTAAATGCTTTACCTTGTGATTAAAGGGGAAAAGCCCTGTCGCTGCATGGGGTGAAAATACCCTCCATGTCTTACCAAGAGGTTAAAAGCCAGTTTGGTTTTCTGGAAGCAGTCAATGAACTCAGCCTCACTGGGGGGTCTCGCTCGAAGAGTCAGCATGCCCTCTTTTATGAGAAGGTGGAGAGAAAGACACTTTAGTTAGATCATCCCTTTTCAGGAAAGCTTCATCTAGGTGGCAGGCAGAAAATGCAGCAATACTGGGTGTTGGAGACTAGAACTACTCTGAAATCAAGGGTCCAAGAAAAGCCCAAAGTCTTTCGCTGTGTTGGAGTCTTCACTTGTGCTTTGCAAGAAGTCCCCAGAGACCAGCAGCACCTTCCACCTTCCTCACCCTGCCCTTGCTGGGTTGTAAGCTGAGGTCTCCTCCCAGCCTTCACCCATGTTCCCTGTTGGTTCTAGCTGCTGCACTGTACCTGCTGGCCCTTTCTTCTTGTTCTTCTTCCCTTTCTTCCTCTGGTTGAGCTGTTTGAATGCCTCTGCAGCCTTCTGCAGCCTGGCGACAAACACTTCGATGTCATCCAGGGTGCAGTTCAGGATTTGCTGTGAGGACAGAAATGCAACACACCTGGTGAAAGAGCCCAAGCTGCACCCAGCTGGGGAGCCCGAGACCCAGACCTGGCTGCTCTGTGCTGGCATCGTTTCCTGGAAGAATGCACGGGAATGGGGAACCCAGGCATGAAATTAAGCTGAATTCATCACTTTCCAAACACAAAGCTGTGCCTGGCTGTGTACTGTTCTTGTCAATGTGACAAGTGACCCCTGCTGATGGCCATCTGGCAAGTAACCCCAAAACTGGGCTGTGGGCTGTGGAGGAGCAGCCCCCCTGGAACCAGCAGAGCTCCCTCACATCACTGGAGATTATAATGACCCAGTGAAGGAGCTTTGCTGTTGTTCACCTTAGAGATGCCAGTTTAACCATGGCTAGACTGTGCATAAAGGGTATCCTGATGGAGGAGCCCCAGGCTTCCTTCCTCTCTCTCCTCCCTCTGCCTCTGGACCCTGCACCATTCCTGTTACCAACCGTTTCTTTTTCAATCTTCTGTGCCAGGATGGCTCGGGACTCCTCGTGGTCGTGGGAGCTGGAGCTTCGTCGTTCATAGTCTGCAAACAAGGGAGGGGGAGAAAAGGGTGTTTACTGTCAGAGGCTGAAAATAGGCTCTGTGCAACACAGGGACCCACAGGATGGTAATTCCCAGCTTGGTTATTTATTCTGGGTGATGAGAGCACAGAGAGCAGGAGGTGATCAAAGATGCCAATTAAATCCTCCAAGGTGGCAGCACCTGCCTGCCAGCCCTCAGTGTGGATATGCTGCCTTGTTTCAAAGGAAAGCAGGGAAGGAACCATGAGGAGCTACAGGCTGAGACCTGCAAGCCCTGGTCTGCAGCTGCCAGGAGTCTCCCACTCCTTTGCCTCTGATGCATCCAAGCTGACTTACACCTGCAGAGGAGCCAAGAGCTACCGAGTGCATTGCAGAGCCCTCCACAGGTCCATTAAGTGTGATTCCCTGCCCATTGCAGGGGGGGGTTGGAACTAGATGATTTTTAAGGTCCCTTCCAACCCTGACAAATCTATGGTTCTATGATTAGATTAACCCCCAGCTCTCTGCAGGGCCTTCCTTGTCCCAGGGGTACCAGTTTAAACAGTAGTTGAGAAAAAAGAAATGAGACTGAGAAGTGAACACAACTGACACTTGCTAGAAAGCAGCACGGCAGGAATTCTGTGTGACTGATGTTTAGGGCATCCAATGCCCTCAATGCACAAATCAGCATTTTTATACACACTCAGGTGCAGTCTCTTAAGGGTTTTTAATTGATGTTAAAAAAAAAAAAATAAATCCTCCTGCAATAAAAAAAATAAGTATCCCACACAGGCACCTCCCAGCTTCCAGAAGACAGAGACTCTGTGGGGTGGGGGTGATATTTCAGTGTGAGCAATTGCTCATGTGGCCTCTTGTGAAAAGACCAGCATGTCAGCTCAGTGAGATGGGGTTTGAAAGGGCCAGCCCAGCAGGGCTGGTACAGTGGGAGGACTGGGGAGGCAGCTTTGGCAAAGGACTGTGAAAAATGTGCATCATGTCTAGGTGTCAAGCTGAAGTGATGAGTTTTGACAGGTTTTGCAGAAAAAGCAGCAAGGTGTGTTTAAAAGGAGAAGTGATCTCTGCAAACAGGCATCTCCTCAAGGCTTTCTCCTGTCACCTGCTGTCGTGTCAGGCTCTGTGTTCTCAGATCCAGAAATCCTGCCTGGGTGAACGCCCAGCTCTGCTGCTGCCAGCAGCGGGATTAAAGCTTCATGCTGAGCAGGGTCAGGGGTGGCCATTTCCCTAGAAACTCTTGTGCATCACAATATAGATGTTTCTACATGGTCCAGCTCTGAAATATAGACCTTTTTTTCATTTTGTAAAAGGACAGGCTCGCTGAGTGCCCCGGTACCTGGGTTGTGGTGGGAAGGGGGTGCCACCCGGTTCCTGTTCACCCCTGAGCCCCGCGCGTCGTGCTGGATCGGGATGGGGGCCGGCCCTTGTGGCGGTGGCAGGATGGATTGTCTCTGCTTGATCTTTTCTTGGTTTGCTCTGCAAGGGAAGCAAACATCCAACCACCCCATCAGTGGCTGCTGAACCTGACTGAGAGGCTGGTGTGCAAGGGCTTTTTTCCTTGTTTTACTCCGTCTGGATCCTGCAGCACTTACTTGAGTGTCTGTGGCCGTATCTTCTTGCCGTGCTTGTGGTCTGCCAGGGCACTTTCTATGTCCTCATGAACCATCTCCGCCTCAAAGAGAAAACAGGGATGTCTTTAAGGGCCCTGCTTTGGAAAGGACTGAGGGCTCCGAGGGGATGAGGGAGGAAGGGGCTGCCAGACAGCTTGGAGCACATTTTGTTCTGTCCCAGCCCAGCAAGGAGGGCTCTGCTCACCTCCACCTCATCACAGTTGAAGAAGTGGATGTCGGGTTTGTGCTGCTCCGAATCCTGGCACACCAGGAGCAGGATGGAGGAGTAACGCATCTGGTTCAGCACCGTCTGGCAGTGCTGCACTGTGGGCAGAGGAAAGTCCTCCAGCTCCTCCTGGAAGAAAGAGAGGAAGGGGTTGGGCACTAGGGAACTCCTGAGCTGCTGGGGAATGGTCCTGTGTGTGAACCCCAAGCGTCCCTGTTTGAGGAGAGACCTGGCAGAGCTTGTGCTTCTTAGGGTGGTTTGCTGGGCTCTTTGGGGTTGCACACCAAGGTCTGCAGAGGGACAGTGGCTTGGGACTGCAAAGAGGAGAGGGGAGGATGGCAAATAGAGTGAGCTCTTGTTCTCCTCTGGGCCCTGCATGTGGGCCCCAGCTTGAGACTGCAATAACCTGAGCTTTGTTCCTCACCATCATTGTGCTGCTGTGCTCTACCTGCACCAGTATGCTTGTTGTGCATCCCAGCAGAACACTGGGAGGAGAGATTCTCTCTGTGCAGGGCTTACCCCCCACACACTGTCTCCTTGGGTGACCTTGTCCTTTAGTTTCCCATTGCTAAAAAGAGGGCAGCACCATCCCTCTCCCCCTGCCTCTCTCCTCCCTCCCCTCAGATCAGGTGCCTTATATGTATGAACGTGTCACCTGCCAAAGCAGGACCCTGTGCTGGGGCAGGGGATTTTGAGTGGTATTTTAATGCAAGTAAAATGCCCTTCCCTCTCTGCTGATGCTTCATGCAGATCTCTGAACCTGTCTGTCTGCATCACTCCCACGAAAAGCAGTTTTGCTGTTGGCCTGGAGGACAGCTCAAGATATCTTTCATCTGGGCTATCTGTGCTCTGAAGCTGTGAATAAATCATCCCACACCTACCTGCCCTTTGATTTAGAGGCAGCCAGCCCCCGCACACCCAAGGGTGGGTGTTGGTAGAGATCTGCCTTTCTTTGGGTTCCTTAGAAGTGTCCCTGCCAGGCAGAAGAGGGAGGGCACCCACAGCAGCCCGTGTCTGGCAGAGCTCTGGGTACCTGTGACTCGCAGTCCAGCAAGCGGATGGACTTGTCGTTGACTTGCAGCAGCATCTCCTGTGTCCAGATCTTCTCCTTGGAGTTGAGCAAGATGAGTTTCCGGATAGCATCATCCACGGTCACGATGGACTCGCTCTTGTCCATGATGAAGGTGGCCAAGTGCTGAAGGTGTGGGGGGGAAGAAGGAGAAAAAAAAAAAACACAACAAAAAACATTTGAAAGAGCCTTGCTGGTGTGCGCGCTGAAAACCAGCGGTGAAACCATCTCTCAAGGCTTGAGCTATTGTTTGTCAGCTCTTCAGAGCACCAGCAAGAAAGAGCTGCCACAGAAAGTGTCCATTCTGGTTGTTGGTACCAGGCTGTTTGTCGTGGTGACAGGTGAGGGTTTCGTAATGCAGCAAGGCTTTTCACAACGGGTTTTACCACTTGCATATTTATCTCCTCATATGTCAATGCCAGCAGCTCTGGATCCCGTCCAGCAGCGTGTGTTTGCCAGTGCTTTGTACACACGGGTTAGGCCCTGGCTGTTCTGAAACTGGCTTGGAAGTTGAGTTACGGGAGTTGGACTTCACTAACAAGCTAAAGACACTTGCGTTTTGCTCATCTCATGAGGTGGGAACATCCCAGACCTGACTGTCCTCCGGAGCAGGTGACAGCCACTCCGGAGATCCCGGTGACTTCTCTCTGCTGTGATCAGCAGGCAGGGGGAGCTGGCACTGTTCTGGATGGGGAGAAGGTGTGTCTGCCAGCAGAGGGGACTGCAAGGCAGGAGGAGCTGGAGCTTCACCTGCTCAGAGCTGTTTTTCTGTGCCATTGGCCCTGTGTGAGTGACAGCACGGCCAGGCCACCTGTTCAGGTGACAACAGGGGAGGGTAAAAAAGCAGGAAGGAAGAGGAAACGGTCCTGGTTTGTCTTGTTCCCTCTGCTGCCCTGCTGTGTTCCTGGTGAGGAGAAGGCAAGGACAACGTGCCCAACTGGGAAGCAGCTCAAGCTTTTCCCTTTCTCCAGGACAGAAAAGCAGGAGGTTTTTGGATGGGAAAGTTATTGGCCTGACTAAGGGGTCTGTGCCACAGCTAGTCTCATGGTCTACTGCTGGGAGGCTGGTCAGGCCAGGTCCCAACTCTTTCTTTCTTCCCTGGAATATCAATGGCTTATCCAGCAGCACGACCCTCTCACCCACTTCCCCTGCTCAGGGCCTTTTGGGTCAATAACTCATTGCTGCAGAGTCAGCTGTGAGGCAGCTGAGGAGGAGCCCTTCTGGCAGGGACACCCGAGTGCTGTGGGTAGAGCAGATGCTTCAGACCCATTTGCTGTAGGGCTGGGGACAACCCCAGGAGCTGTCCTGAAGGGCACCTGGTGTTTGTGTGGATGTTGGCAGTGGGATCTCCTGCTGGGCATTGAACAAATCCCACAGCCTGGTTTCAAACCCAGAGCTGGAAAAATGGGATGTGGATACAGCAAGCCACAAATGGGGATATGACGTTTGGAAAGGCTCTTTGCTGTCTCTAGCTCAGGGATGAGTTTTGCCTGGCTTTCCTCCCTCTGATCTCTTGTCTTTGCCTTCTCCTAATGTTCAAACACAAACTTTTCAGTGTTCAAGCAGTTTCTTTCTGGTGCTGACTCTGCTACAGTGGTGCCATGTCAGGGTCCAGTGTGGCACAAAAAGACAGTCTGTGTGCCAGGAGATGAGCAAGTAAGACCTGCACAATGCAAGAAGAGAAGGAGAAAGGACTGGGGGGAAGGAATCTATCTGTCCCAGTTGCAGTCTCGGCTCATGAGCTGATTCGGTAACCCCGTGGATAGTGTCCAGAATCAGTGTGTGGGGCATCAGAGGACAGGAGAGTTGCTTGGGAAGAAGTCCTTTCTACCTTTAAAAGCCCAGGGAGATGCAAAGCTGGAAGCAGACTAAGAGGCAGCAAAAGCTGAGGGAGGATTTGTGGTGACCAGTTTGTTGTCAAGGTGGTTGTTGGATAATTCATAAAGGCTGGAAAGAGCACAGGAGAGGATAAGCACGGCAGAGTGTGAGACCCAGCCCTGTGTTCATAAAGCAAAGGTATTGGGTGAGGCACTGTCTAAATAAAACTGGCAGGTATTTCAGCTGAAAGCTGAGATTAACCATGCAATCAGATATGAAAAACATGCTCAGGTATGTTGCTGTAATTGTAAAATAGTGCATGAAAAGGTATTCACAAAGTCAATATTATCTGTGCAGAGGTGACAAGCCCTCTGCTTTGTGAGCAGGGGGGACAATTGGTTTACACCTGGTGACGGGCATTCTTATCTGTTCTGTTATTTTAACTGCCAGGTTTACAATCTTAATAAATTCCTTTGTTGTTTACTGTTAAGTAGGTTAATTTTCATGGAGAGAAAAGTTACTTGTTTAACTTGGACTCTCTTAGAGTATTTTTTTTCTCTTCCGTTTTCCTTAGATACTGGTGGAGGGAGAAAGGAGAGAAGCTGGTTGCTGTCCTTGATTTATCTCATGATTGAGGTGGATATTCAGACACAGCAGCTTTTGTAAGAATGGGCAGTGACTCCCTCCACTGTGAAACTTTGATCAGCTTGTAGGTTGCTTTGAAGGGTGTAAAATGCCTCCTCCTACCTCACTGCCTGCCACTGAAATCCTGTTTGCCCTGGTCAAAGTTCAAGGCAGAGACTGGCAATGGTGGCATATGGCATAATTAAGGAAGAATTTGTGTGCATGTCACTGTTTAAAGTCCCTTCTCTGCTGCCATGAGTGACTTTATTTGGTAGGAGTGACTGATGGGAATGGCTGGCAGGGCCACTGTGGGGCAGCTGGCCCTTGAGTTGGCTTCTCTGAAACCAGTGTTTCCAAACAAGCATCTTGAAAAGTCTCAATTTGATTTTAAGCAACTGAGCAGGCTCCTTTATTTCTAGCTAATTGAGCTCTCTGCCAGACTGGGGTCTTAAACCAGGGAAGAGGGGGCCTTGTCCACTAAATAGGAAACCCGTAAAGTGTTTTCCTTTCTTGCCTTGCCCAGTTTTCAGAGGGGAATGGTCCTGTGGTATAGAGGCCACTGCATGTTGTATTCCAGGGGGGCCTGGCTGGCTCCTCTTCTTGAAGTGGATGTCTGTGACACTGGGAGATGAACTTGGCTTAGTGCCTGCTGTGGTCGAAGGGTTTGGAGTTACTTGAGAGGACAGAGTAGTTGAGGGAGGGCTGAGAGGTGATAGTTGGTGTGGTCTGTGTTATTTGGGCAGATGAGTTCCTGTAATCACCGCTAGAGGCTTGAAATAGTGAGGGGACCCAGCTGGGTCGGCAGCTCGGGAGTTAAGTTTATCTACAGGCATTCAGGGCCAGGAACTGGAAAAAAGATGTCAAGCAGCCTTGCTGTTTGCCTCTCCCAGGGTGTGTAGAGCAACACTTGCTTCATGTAAGAAGCTTCCCACCTCCTCTGTGGCCTCATGAAGGCCCGGGGCAAAGGAAACACGTTGCATTGCCAGCATCTGTCCCTGCCACTGGCCTTGCAGCCCCTCAGTGTTCATTGCACACTCACCTGGACGTGGTACTGTGAAGTCTCGTGCATAATGACATTGGAGTTGGAGTATTTTTTCCTTTGTTCTGCAAAAAGAAAGAAGAAAACAAGCCTTAATTGTAGTGGCTGTTCATTGGTGTGTGAGGGGCTGAGAACAAGAGCTCTCCTGCTGGGCTGCTACAGGCTTCCCATTGTCTCTGAGCTTCAGTTGGAGTGCTGGGGTCAAAAAGAGATATTAATTATATTCACTCTTGTAACAAGGATTGGCAAGTCGGGTGTGCAGGGTACACATCCAGGTGCATCCCTTAATGCTGCTGCTGCTGTGGTTCCTGGAGGTCAGCTCTGTTTGTGGAGGAAACTAAACCTGGTGCAGAGGAGAGCCCCAGGCAGTGGAGGATTAGGGAAGCCCTTGCAGGAGGGCTGTGAGGTGAGGGCTGGCTAGAGGAGGCTGGCAGAAGGCTGTGGCATGCACGTGGCAAGAAGAAAAAAAAATCCACCCACAACCCAGTGGTTTGGACATAAAAGCCTTTTTGAATCATCCTCCAGGAGACACCTCTGCTCTGCTGTGACACTTCCAGTTTGCTTTCTTGCATTTCCTGGCACGCAGTAGGGAAGGGCTGTGGGCACGGGTGGGAAGGGCTGTGGGGATCAAGGCCAGCCAGTCAGAACCCGAGTTTCTTGTACAACATTTTTATGAGGCCACAAATCTTCATTACTTCCTGCATTTCTTACTGGAAAGCAGCAGCAAGGAGCAATTGGGGTAAAAATGCTAGGAATTTAATGAGACTATTGAATATAATCCTATAAGACTTTACCCTGCTAGCTTTTACTTGCTATTTCATTGGTATTTATCCAGGGTTTCCTTATAAATCCCTTGGCTGAATTGCAGAGGAGTAATCCAGGCACGGGGTGATCTGGGAGTACCCAAACTGAAAACATCTTCCTCACCAGCAGAGGACATCCTTGGATCTCTGGTTTGCTCAGAGGCAGTTTTATACATTATACATTTTATACATTTTCACGTTTCTTAAAGCCTGTGTGAGAATATCCTGCAGTCACAACCAAGGGGATTTCATAACCCCTCAAACCCTGGGGCTCCTCGTGTTTTAAAGTAAATATTTATCTTAGTTTATCTGTGGTTTACTTCAAAGCTCTCTCTAATGCCTTCCCTGGGATGTTGGCTCCTCTCTTGCTTTCCCCTTTTCTTTGAAGACAGAACTTGTGGTCTCATTTAACAATTTTCACAGTAAAGGGACTGGCACATAGAAGATGAATCTCCTCACAGGAATTCCCTTGGTTCTTCTCCATATTTTTGGTGCAGTGGTGCCAGACCCAGGTAAACCTTCCCAAGACATTTCTTTCCTTTATATTTTTAGTAAAATCCCATTGTAATTGACAAACACTTCCCAAAGTTTTACAAGAAACACTGGTACTATATTTGATTGTTAAAATCAAAGCTTTCCTTGTAATCAAAAGACTTATTTTTTTAACTGATAAAAAAGATGGAAAACACTGTCCATTCAGTGTGCAGGAGCACAGCAGACACGAAAAGAGATGCTGCTGCTTTTACTGGGAGCCTGGCAGGGGTGGATGGAAGCTGATTTCAAACTGATTTCTGATAAGTGTGTTTTGAAGTGCAGACAGTGAAACAAAGTGAACAGAGCAAAGCAAGGGCAGGGCAGTAACTAGAAGGGGCTGGAGGTGGGAAGGAGCAGGATCTGCTGGATTAGTGACCATCCTGCCCTGCCCTGGGATGGCCTCTGCCCATTGGAGTGGGCTATGGGCAACAAGGGCTCTGGGCAGTCCTTTAGGTGATCATTAAAGAGGATAGCAGCCTAATGAAGGTGCTGGTGATGTACTCCTCCCTGGGGACACCGTGGCTTGTTTGACTTTCCCTTTTGCTGCCCTCTGGGACTGCGAGTGTTTTGCATCCTCTTGGTTGGTTCAGCAGGACCAACATCTGCCTGTGCACTGAGTTCTGCCCTGGTTTGCTCCTGTGCAAATGCTTTCTCTCTGGGGAAATGAGCACAGCTCAAGGGGTTGCAGGAGCTTGAGCAGTAGTTCTGCCTTTACCACTGTTAGTGGCTTGGTTTTCTTGTGGTTTTTTTCCCCCCCTCTGTCCCCTCTGTAAAAGAGAGTGACTGTTTGCTACCTGCTGTTGCTGCTATTGTTCCACTGAAGTTGCCATCCCATGTATTTCCCCTGTGAAGTGCCCTCCCCCCCCTGGCCCCAGCAGGTGGGACCAAGGGGTGCAGGGCACCCACAGGAGGGAAAGCTGTTGTGGTCAGCAGGGTGATGCCTGAAGCAGTGCTGCTCCAGCAGCCTTTTCCTTCTCTTCTGGGTACATCCAGCAAAAAAGCTCTCTGACCCCTTCACCCCCAGAAACTGCAGTCCCCTGGTTGCTCCCAAACCATGGAGTTGTTTTCTACATGATCTACGAAGCCTGTCCTTCCATCTTCTCCAAAGAGAGAAGGCAGTTTGCCAACTCTGATGTGTCTTCTGCCTGCCAGGCAGGAGAGCACTAGCAGGGAGTAATGTAGTGAACAGAGCATCCTGCTGGGACAAGAGCAGAAAACACCCCCCAAAGCACCAGACTGGACCTTTAGCTTAGCCCTGGGACCCTTCTTGTATTCACTTCTCACCTGAATTGCTGTTGTTTAAACCTGTGCAAAGGAAGGAGAAGCTGAACCTGCTGCCTTCCCAGAGAGCTGACAGGAGTTGAGGTGCATTATGGGGATATGTCTCCCTGGCATGGATTGCCAGGATTGCTGCCAATGTCCTTCCTCACCAGCCTGTGTGTCCCTGCAGGTGACATGCAGCTTCATGCCTTGAATTTTCCTGCCTAGAGTGGGATCAGTTTTTGAGCCAACTCACCCAGCCTCTGTGACTGCTCCTGTTCCAGGTTACTTGGATTTAGCTCACACTGAGTGGAAATTTGAGGTTTCTTTGGCTGTCCTAAAATCAGAGCTGGTGGGGAGGGTGGATCAAAGCTGGTGATGGCTGAATGAGCTCAAACCTCTCAGGTATATTAGGCTGCAGGACTTCTGCATTGGTTTCTTGCTGAGTTTCTTGCTCTCACTTCTGTGACCTGCCCTGGTTTGGGGATGCAAAGTGTGCTGGTCAGGCACCAGGGACAGTGGATTGGGATGGGGGATTGAGGCTTGGCTCATGACTTTTCCCCAGCCTCCCTCACATCTCCATCATGTTTTTATTTCTCCTTGGCTTCTGTGGAAGCAGGATGAGAGTGGCCCTGGGCAGTGCCAGCAGATGTCCCTCCACAACAAGCTTGGGCCTGAAGGGCTGCTTTCCTTGGGATTTAGAGCAGGATTTTCACCTTTTTCCTTAGCCAACAGAGAAGAGTTTTTAAACTGAGCTCCTGTTGGTACTTCTCTGAAGACTCAGGGCTGAGCAGTGGCAGCAAAGCTGTCTGTGGGGCAGGAGCACACTGAATGGACAGCAGACACGAAAAGAGATGCTGCTGCTTGCACTGGGAGCCTGGCAGGGGTGGATGGAAGCTGATTTCAAACTGATTTCTGATGCTTTTTAACACTTCTCTGGCAGTCTTGAAGCCCCAGGTGTGCCATCAGCTTGGCAGGATGCCTGAGTACTTTGCACCTTGTGTCTCTGTGACTGAAAACAGCAGTGTGCTTTGCCTCTGCAGCTGATTCCTGGTAGCCCTGGAGTGGCAGCTGGTCACAAGTACAACTCATTTATGTAATGCCTCTGCACACTGGGAGAGGCTTTAGCAGAGACTGCAGATCTTCTACACCAGCAGCACCAACTTGAAGGTGGAGCAAGGATAGTTTGTGGGGAAAGACCTCAGACACCCAGCACAGCTCCCTGCTCAGCCATCAGCTTCCAGAGTGACCTTGAGTAAATTAATATTTCAGCACGGCCACTTCCTACCTTAGGCTCGCATTGAAGGGTCAATGGCATTTTCTGTTTGCTGGGTGTTTTAATTGCAGTCTGTCCTACTTCAAATCTGGGGCAAGGTCTGGAAGAGGGGACAGGGCAACACACACCCCAGGGATTCATGTCTGATGTGAGGAACTTTCTTTTTTTCTCGGTAACCTCAATTTCCTCACTGAGCAGTTCTTGTGTAAATAGATGACACTAATGGAAATGAGAACACCCCATCTGTGTGCAGTGGAGACAAACTGGGATTTTAAGACATCCCATTCCCTCCTTTTTAGAAGGGAGTGGAAAAGGCTGAAGTGGTTGTTCTGAAAATAAAGAGGTTTTACATTAGGACAGGCAGATGTCTCCAGCCCTGGAAGGAAGGGTGCTGAACCAGTCAGGAGCTGGTGGGCCCCAGGGAGGGGAAAATACAGTGGAGGGATGAGGGTGTCAGAGGGAGGCTAAGGTAGGGCTGTTTCTTCTGGTAGAACAGTCTACCAGTCTCTGGGCTGGCTTTCTGGCAGGAGAGAAGCAGCCTGGACCAGCCTGGCTTTCCGGTAGGAGAACAGCCCACAGATCTATTGCAATGGTCAGGGCTGCAGCTGTTGACTACGGACTTTCTGGGGTCCCCTCTGGTGCCTTTGCCCCATCCTCCAAGCTCAGAGAAGCTGCAGGTGTCATGGTCAGGGGAAATCTCTGCACACACCTCAGAAAATGTCTGGAAATCTTGGGGGACCTGCTGGAACCTCGGAGCTCTGCGAAGCCCCTGCTTCCTATCACCTGCCCTCAGGGTTAAGCCAGAGGCCCCTTTAGCCAATTGCAGCTTTTTCCAGCCACAGAAGCAAGCTCCAGGCCAGGGAGAAAATGCAGATGTTTCCCCTCCCTCTGTTGATTCTCCCTGGGGGCATTTTTGCATTACCTTTAAAAGCTGCAGAACCAGAGCAAAGTGCCTGTACTTTGTCTCAGGATGCCATCCCAGAAGCCGCCCAGGGTGAGAAAGGGGGTGTTTCTGCATATTCTCTTTCCTGTCCCTTTCTTTAAGAGGTCTGCTTGTTCCTTCTCCTGAGATCCCTTCAGTCTCATTGGCTTCTACCTGGCCCCCACGCCCATGGAAACTTTTATTTTTGTGTTTCCTCCTGGCATCTGCAAATATAACTGCGCAGCCTAAAAACAGCCGGGTTTTCCGGGGACAGCAGGGTGCCAGGACGCCGAAATCTTCTTTCCTCACATTTAGTTTTGATTTAAACACAGGAAGAAATAAAGACCCAGGCTGCAAATGACTAAGTGGTCAGTCTTAGGCCACATCTAGCTGATAAGCGTGGGGACTTTACAAGAACAAAGGGGGTTTTTTGCTGGTTTACTTCAAAGCAGTGTGGTGAGACGTTGCAGACCTTGCTGTGGGATGCCTGGGCTTAAACCTGGCTCTGGTCCTGCTGGGCTGAATGTGCCACAGAAAGATGCCTGCAGGGAGACTGTGTTTGACTCTGTGGATGAGGGGGGATCCTTTATAGAATCACAGAATGGTGAAGGTTGGAAGGGACCTTAAAGATCATCAGGTTCCAGCCTCCCTGCTCTGAGCAGGGACACTTCCCACTAGACCAGGCTGCACAAGCCTCATCCAACCTGGCCTTGAACACCTCCAGGGATGGGGCTTCCACAGCCTCCCTGGACAACCTGTTCCAGTGCCTTCCTACCCTCATGGTGAAGAATTTCTTCCTGATGTCTAATCTAAATCTCTCCTCTTTCAATTTAAAACTTTGCCCCTTGTCCTGTCACTGCCCTCTCTGGTGAAGGCCCCTCCTCAGCTTTCCTTTAGCCTGCCCTTATGTTGGAGCTGAACTCCTTTGGCCAAGAAACACTCCAGGAGACAGGTCACTTGTCCTGGGTGGCTCTCCCACTGCCCTTCTGCACAGCCCCCTCCTCTCTCTGCTTAATTTTGCATTAATGACCGCTGGCTTATTAGCAGCAGTAGCTAATTTCCTCCTGGTTTATCTGACACCTCTGGTATAAGGACACTTTGCATTTCTACAGCTCTTGCAACAGAGAAGGCCCCAGCTCTGTGGGGTGTTATCCAACCCCCTGCCTGGCCCCAGGAGGCAGAGAATTTGCATAAACCCTGTGCAATAAATAAGCAGGACAGGAATACAGGATTCCTCCCCAGATTAGGTGGCAGCTGCTGTGAGAGGCTGGACACCAACCTGCACCTGAGTTAGGTTCTGCCGTGCCCTTCAGAAGCTGCAGAGGCAGAGGACCCTGGATAGAGCACGAGCTGGGCTATGAAGGGCAGGGAGAGTTCCTGGGCTCTAGCACTAGTGCAGCAAACATCCCAACATGCTAAAAGCTGCCATGAGCCCACAGTGACCACCACTGTCCTTTCACCCTTCTGTCTGCCAAGAGGGCCAAAGAGATGGGAAAACAACACAGCTTTGTCTCTTGCTTTTGGTGTCTGGCAGCAAAAAAACTCTCTCAAAGTGTGGGGATCCTGGCTTGTCTGGAGGGAGGTGGCAGGTGCCTTCTGCTGTGGTGGCCTCAAGAGCTGTGCTGGGTAACTCACAGTCACACCATTGCTGAGCCCAAACGCTTTCTGTAGGACTGGGGTGGGGGATCCAGGAAATTCTGCATGATTTGGGCATGGATGCCATGTAGGACACACACAATTCATTGGATTGTCTCATCTCTTGCCTCTAAGGCCGAGTGAACCCTAAGATGCTCCTTTCAGGGGCAATAAATGTTTTTTTTTCATTGAACAATTTGGCTTTAATCTTGCCTTGGACCCAGAGGTGTGAGGGAAACTGCAGGGATGTTCTCTGTTGCCAGTATCTTATGGATGAGCAGTGCTGTGGGAATCCTGTTTCCCACTGGCACCAGTGGCCACACGAGGAAATGGGAAAAGCTCAAACCACTGCAGAGGGAGCAAGGTGGATTTTATCCGAGGACTCAAAACTGGGTGCTGGGCTGAAATCCCAGTGAGGAGGCTAAAATCTTGGCTGGAAGGTGGAAGGGAGAGTGTCCTCTTTGGCTTTTTGTTATGGAGTGAAAAGGATGAAAGAGTAATAAATGAGGGAGTAGGAGAGCAGGTTTGCACATCCTGGGGGGATGGAGTTAGCACCTTGGTCCAGGAAGCCAAACCCCATCTTTCCTGCCAATTTCCCTCCCCATTTCCAGGCAACACCCTTTCTAGCAGGGAGTCGGGACGTGGCTGTGAGGGCTCCCTGCGGATTGTGCGCAGGAGGGATCGGCTGGCGGGAACAGCTCTGCCCGCTGGGCCAGCTCAGCTGCAATCACTTGGGGGAGGAATAATTTGGGGAGAATTGGAGCCATTCTTCCCTGCAGGTGCTATGCTGAGCTGCAGGGGGGTCCCGGGCTGGATCCTAAAGCTCAGTCCCAAGATCTCTCTCCATCCATTTACATTCCAAACAAACTCTCAACAGAAACTCGCTGGTGCTTGTGCCGTACACCGGGGCCAAAGTCAGTTGTGGTGTAAGCAGGTGCCTCTGTAAGAAGTGCAGCCAGTTGTACCAGCCTCCCCTGCCTTCCCTCCACATCCTTCTCTGATTAATTGGTGAGTTTTATCACATGGGATCCTCCCTCATCCTCCCCCTCTCTCCCCGTGTTTGTTTCCAGCCGTTGCTGGGCAGAAGGCACAGCAGAGGACAGGGGGGATGGACAAGTTGTGTGTGAAGCAGCCTGTGAGGAACCAAAGCTCTGTGGGGTTAGATTTGTTCTCACTGGCAGTACCAGACCAAGGTACTCTCCTTGATTCCCTGCATCCCTGTGACTTCCCTGGCTTCTGCATCCATCAGAACAGCCTAAGGAAGGTCCTGGCTGTTGCCTTCTGGAGCTTGCCAGTTCTTTGTTATCTACACATCATCTAGCAGTGCATGTGCTGTTTATAGTAACCTGGCAGTGCAGCAGGAGCTATTTTCTGTGCCAAACTAACAGGTTAGGACACAGCCCTCCAGAGGAGAAGCAGAGCAGCAGATGCCTCTCTCTGCTAGTGATGAGGATACAGATGTGCTGGGCTGGGGTGATAAAGCAGTGTTAGGATCCAGCCTCCATCCCCAGAGCTGAGCAGGAGCCCGGTCTGAGCTGGCAGTCTGACCCCACAGCTGTGGTCACACAGCTCTGCCCATCCCCCAGGTTCCTGCTTCCTGGTTGGGTAGGAGGATGCTCCAGGTCCTGCAGGGTTAGCCCAGGAGCTGGTTTCAGGCACTGCTGCATCTGAGCTTTCAGCATGGAGACATCTGCAGGTCCATATACCTTGCCTCTGCTCCTGCTCAGGGGTCCCCAAGGCCAGGAGAGCTCCATTTTTAGAAGCATCTTTGCAGTTTCTTAGGAAGCATCAAGTCCCCTGGTTTTCCTGGTAGCACCATGGGACTTTCAGAGCTTGTACGGGTGGCTGTGACACTGGAAATCTTAGCTTAGGGCAGCTGTCACTCATGGGTGGCACGTTGGTATGTGCTCTAGAAGCTCTTGAAGTGAATGAACAGGCTCTCATTGAGGCTGGAGGCAGCCAGAGGTCTGAATGGGCAGTGGCTGCTCCCCTGGTGGCATGTCAGCAGCTGCTGCTAGGTGTCAGGGGGCTGAATTCCTCCTTGACATGTTTAATATTTGCCACTAGCTCAGCCCCAAGTGCTCACATTCCTCTCTTATTAGCTGAAGACACAACCCACTCTCGTAGAGCAAATAAAACCCTGGCCCAGCTTCTGGGTTGTGCAAGGACTGAGGACATCAAGAAACACTGTGTGCTTGTGTCCAGCCTGCCAGGGAGCGTGGACTGCAGCACTCTGTGCTGGGCAGGAACTAAGGGCCTTCCCGAGGAAGAAAATCAGGGTCCTGAGGAGCTGCAGGGGAAGCTCAGGGCTGGAGCTGTTCCTTTTTTTCGTTTACAACCAGAGCTGGAAGAAATGAGCCAAATTATTTTTCACCAGACAATCCAAAGTGGTGTTTTCTGACCTTGCCATGGCTGGTAATGACATTGTTTGAATGTCAGAATACGTTTAGTAAGAGTGGAGGAACTTTGATTTAATTAAATAAACCAATTAATTTGCTTTACTTGAGGACCAAAAGCCTCGTAATTAAAAGTTTCTCATTGTTGCCATGAACCAACAAACGTCTGTTCCCAAGGTACTTGTGCACATCTAACAACCCATTTCCATGTTCCTCTGAACCAGCTCCGAGCAGCTAACTCCATGCAAGGAGAAAAGGAATCAACAGGAATTCTGGCTTCCTGATTTTCTTCCAGCCCTGCCTCCAGTTGGAGTATTAAGTGTCCAAGGCTTTGAATAAAAGGGTCACCCACGACGCAGGGTCGGAGGGGAGCCGGGGTAATCTGAAGCTGGAATCTCGGGTGGGAAAAGGGGATGTGAAGAAAGAAGCTGAAATGGCAGCAAGGGAGCAGTGGGGGAGGAGACCCCTGTTGGGAGACAGGGAGGGTCTGTGCAGACCCCAAGCACTTGATTTGTGACCATTAAACATAATTTGCTCCTTTGCTGTCAACTCTGATGGCAAAACTTCTGCCTAGCCAGTGGCTCCTGGGTGCAGCCATTACCTGTGGTGGCTCCTGTCCCCATAGCTCCCCAAGGAGGTGACACCTGTCCAGGGCTACAGGAATGGCTCTTCTCTTTGTCTTGGTGCCATGTGTCTGGTTACAGCACCTAAGCCTTTCTTGGGTTACAAGGCTGTGCAGTGTCAAGTGATCCTGGCTGCTGAGCGCCACATTTCTCCAGCCTAACTCCTGCCACAGGCAGTTTCTCTTGCTCCAAAATCCCTTTTCCCAGTCCTGTATCCCAACAAATTTAGGTCTTTCCCAGAAATGAGCTTGTAAAGGATGGGGTGGCCAGGTTGGAGGCAACTGGCTGGGTCTCACAGGTTTGGATGTAAGACATTTCAGGTCTCTTGGGCACTTCTGTGTCCCTGCATTTGCAGTGACAAGCAAATACATGCATGGAATTGGCCAGAGGTGCTGGAAAGCAGCTGAGCACGGCAGGGACAGACAGGACAGCCAAACAGAAATGGGCTGCTCTGAGCCCTGCTGCAGAGCCACTGCCTTCCTACAGCCCCCCAGGAAATCCACTGGAGCCATTAAACTGTCCTGGAGTCTGTGCAGCTTCTCCTGGTTATGCTGCCTAACCCCTCACAAGAGACTGAGCAACTAGGAAAGCAGCCCAGATGAACACCTGCAGAAGTCCAGCTGGTGTCACCACAGAAAGAAGCCCACTGTGGGAAGCACTGTGCAGAAACCCTTCTTTCCAGCCCTTCCCTTGGCTTCTGCCAGAGCCACAGTGGTTTCCACCCCCAGGCTCTCATCTAGGTTCAGAACGGACGCCAGTAAGCGGAGAAGCAGCTTAATTTATTTATGGGGTGCATTAACATTTATTCAGCTGGTTGCTGTGCATGGAGGAAGGTGGCAACATGATAGGTGCCAGCCATTCCCCCTGCTGCCAGGGAGCTGGGGCTCGCTCTTTGCAGGCAGCCACAGACTCTTCCAGAACATGGAGCTGAGCAAATGTGATGCTGCTTTGCTAAGGGGGTAGGAAAGGAGGAGTGTCCTGCTCCCATGACAGCCAGGAAGCTCCACCAAGGACAGCTGAGCATCTAGAAAGTGTACCCAGCTCTGACAAGCTCTGGTAGAGGAAGATATCTCAGGGCTTTAAGCCAATTTCTTTGCAGAACTCCCCAGTGACTTTGGTTATCTCTCTGCACCCCTCTGTGCTCCCCACAGTGAAGGAGACACGGTGCCATGCCAGGTACTTGATGATAAGGGCAATTAAAGTAGGCCAAGGGTGACACTAGGGCAGCCACCTTTCCTACCCCTCACAAGCTGTGAAGCTGTGTCCTGTGCAGACCTACGTGGCCCTGTGAGTGTCACTCTGTGTCTTTGAATCCCCCAGAGCATATCCCCACTTGTCATCCAGCTGGCTTTCTCTGCACAGCCTGGAGCTGCTGCTCAGCTTCAGCCTCGCCACAATGCTTTTATTTATCCCTCCCCAGAGTCTCACCTGAGGTGGCTTTAACACTGCCAGTAAATCCCTGTGGATGCTGGGGACACCTTGGCTCTCAGACAGCAGTCATGTCCCTGCAGCTGGCACTCCAGTTGTGTTAGGCCAGTAATGAGGGCTCAGACTGGGCCTGCATGTAGAGCCCAAGTCCCCGAGCTGCTGGCTCAGCACCTGCCTTCCTTCCTCCCATCCCCTGTGGCCAGAGGCACTCACCCTATTGCAGAAGAAACATCTTAAGAAAGGTAAAACTAAGGCCTCATTCACCTGGGGATGATCTTTAGCCATCTGTGTGCATTGGAGCATGTGTGTACCTTGCCCAGTGGGCTTTAAATGCAGGAGATCTCTGTGTGCTGGGAATCTGGGAGTTGTTGCACTCCTTTCTTTGGCAGCATGTACAGGCTGAGGGCCCAGCCTGCTCACACGGGGGGGAAATGGAAGTGTGGAGAGCCCTGTAAGCTCTGAACATCCCTTAGCAGCATCATAATCACATAAGCAAGGCCAGCTTGGCTTGATGTGATTTGTTTTGTTATGAAACATAATTCTCCCTGGAATTTGAGTTCTTGCCTGCCTTCCACCCCCGAGTGTGCCAGCTCACAGCAGAAATTAATGCTGGGGGAGGGAGGATCTGAGTGTGAATACTGGTTTGACAGATGCTGAGTGTCCTGTGACAAAGGCTCCCTGCATGAGTGGAGCAGGTTTCAAGTTCTGCCAAGCAAAACCCCTGTGGGTGTCCTCATGCAGGGCTGGCTGAGCCACCTATTCACACTGGGAATTACTGGAGCCCTTGGAAATCAGCAGTGGCAGGGAAATAACTGGCAGCTGATATGTCCCTCTTGAGGGTTTGGCCAATGGATTTACAGTCCCCATTTAAGGTTTGCTGGAATCCAGTCAGAGAGGTCCCATCCCTGGTGAAATTTGCTTTTTGGGGTGTGTAAAAACGTAAAAGATGGAACTTGGTGTTGAAAAGGACTTATTTGAGAAATGGTGTTTGTTTCCAAGACAATTTCTCAGCCTTGGTGGTGGGGGCTGGTGCTGAGGCACCAAGCCAACCTGGAGCTCCTGGTTAGATCCCACCCCAACACCCTGACAGTTCAGAGCCTTGGGCTGCCTCTGCCCCTGGGTGCCACCCTGCACACGTGCCATGTTCCCAGCGCAGTTTTGAGCTCTCAGTTTCATTTTCACAGGTCTCTTTATGATTCTCTGTTTACCTGGCAACTATTTCCTGCTGCCCCTGGCCAGGCCCACAGCAGCGTTCAGTGCACAGCAGCAGCAGTGCTGCTGCTGGAGGAGCTGATCTGAACTAGCAGTCCTGTGTGCAAAGTGGAGCAGCACCCAAGCATTTCCACATCTCATCCTCTTGATTCTTTCTAGGCTTATCATGTGTCCTTTCACCTCCAGACAAGCGACTCCCACCGTTCAAACCCCCACTTGGCACCTGCCCATCGTGCAGCATCCAAGGCCAGTAGCAAAATGCCAGTAACACCAAATTTCTGTTCTACTTGAATCCCCATGTTTCAATTCTTTGCAGCTAATCAACCTCAACAATGACTTTGTTTAGCACTCATCCATTAAGTAGAGCCCCCACCTTCCCACCAGCATTCACTTCTCCCCAGGCAAGACAAGTCACTTGTAGGACACTGCTCTGGGCCATTCCGCACCAATAAACCTCCAGCCAAAACACCTGCAGCACCCAGAGTCCCTTCCCAGGGACAAAGAGATTTCTGATCAAGTATAAGCTCTCCAACAAGGGGCACACATGGCCTGTTTGCACCCAAAAAGAAAGCATCAACCAGGCAAATCCACAGCTCAGGTGGGAGAGTCTGCAGGCTTGGACTCCCCAAAAGTCACTAGTGTTGTCCCAGACAAAGCCCCATCTTTTTCTCCAGGGAGTGACTGAGGGAGGTGACATCTCAGTGACTTTCTGCTTGTCCTGCCCACCCCACAGGCCAGGTCTTCTTCACCTGGGATACATTAAGAGAGCTGCTGTGATCAGGAATAACTGGTATTGATGCCTCAATGTTCTCTGTGGCTCCTCTGGAGCTGGGCTGGTTTGTAACCAAGCTGCAGCTCAGGCTCTGCACCAGCACCCATCCTGCCTGTTCCCTTCCAAAGAGCCAAAGGGCACTGGAGTTTTTGTGGTTCACTGAGTAGTTAGAAGAGGATAATCATTAACTTGCTGGGGACAGCCTTTCTTTTGTTAGGCCCTTTATCAGGTTATCTTGCTAACATAACTGGAGAGGATCTGGGCGGGTGTGACAGGAAGTTTATCTGTTCCCCAAAATCACAGCTGTCTCCAGGTGGTGGCACAGAGGTGAGCTGTGTTTTTGCTGCCATGCCAGCCCAACCTGTTGCGTGTGGAGGTCTGGATTCACGTGGCTTTGATCGACTTCCAGCCCGAAACTCCCCAACAGCCACATCCAGATCTCCAGAGCTGCTTTTGCTGTAGGAAACCTTAGATGTGCTTGTGGGCACGACTCACCATACAGGTCCTTTGCGCTCAGCTTGGCAGCTCCGTCTGCTCTGCCCATGCTGCCACTGCAAGAGAAGGAAGGTACCAATAACCCATCAGCTCTTGGATCTTTCCAACACCTGCTTTCACACTGCAGCTCATCAGTACAGCAACCCTGCAGCCATCCCCAGGGGAACCAGCCCTGCCCTCCTCCTCACGTCCATCAGACGTGGTACCACTTGGAATTGCCAGGAAAAGCATTTGCTTCTCTGACTGTGCTGGTGGCTCTGGCTGCAACCCAAGCTGTTATCCACACCGTGGGCACGTGTCACTAAACCCAGCAGCCAGAAACAGGAGACAGAGAAGCCCGTCTGGGCCTGTCCCCACTAGAGTTACCTTCACACCCTGTGTCCCCTGGAAGGATGTGGTGGCTTCTGGAGCAGCTGTTTTAGGGACAGCAGCTCCCAGTGACCCATAAATGAGGTTGTTACAGGGGGCAGTGCAGGTAAATGACCCCTCTGTGTGGTACCTGAGGCAGTGAAAGTGCCAAGGTTAAGATTTCTCGTTAATGGATCCTTTTGAGATGTCCTCCTTGAAGGCAGGTGTAGAACATGGTCATATGTAAAAATGCAGAAGGGCATAGTTGTGTTTAAGCACTTGAGTTTTGGGGTGTCAGGTCTCTAAGGGTGGGTGACACCCACTGCAGGGCCATCCCCTTGTGCCTGGGTTGTGCACAGCCAGCAGGTAATGTTTCTCCAGCTCAGGCCTGGCAGGGGAGGATCAAAACAGGACCTCTAGGTTTCAGATACTGTGGTCAGGCTGTTGTGCAGGGTGCAATGAGCCAGTGGGTGCCCAGTGGCTCCTTTCTGCTCTGTCACCATGTCCCCCTGAGGGCAAGCAGTGGTTCATGGTGCTTATACACTTACACCCTGCTCTCCAGAGACAAGGAGCATGCAGGAAGGAGGGAGACAGAGCTGGTGGCTCTGGCTCCATCAGGAAGCTGTGGGCTGCTGTGAGCCCCAAGCTGCAGGTGGAGGAGCTCCCAGTGCCCCTCTCATCTCTCTGTCCATGAAGTGGCATTAACAAGCCACAGCATGCAGGGCATGAGAGGTGAGAGGCAGTTGTGCTGGCTATGTCTACAGCTTGTGAGGTGCCCAGGAAGGGTGAAACAAATAACAGGGACATGAAGGGAAAGTGGGACCACCTGGAGATGCCCCTGGGTGGTAGGAAGGAGTGTGGGGCCAGCAGTGAGGCCCACCATGGAGATCCTTACTTTGATGAGCCAGGGTTGCTGTTGAGGGATCCCTTGAGACTCATGTCGCTTCACAGGACAGGCAACTGCAGCAGAAGCAGAAGAGACAGAGTTTAGTGACCAGAAACCACTCCATCAGATGGTTTATCCATGTGTGTGCTGCCCTTCCCACCTCTGGCTCAGGGTCTCTGAGCAGCAAGCAAGCAGGGTGGGCAGACCAGAGCAGCCCCATGAGCACAACTGGGTTTTTCTGCCACTCTCTGCCCTGGTAGCTCAGAGAGGTGGCTCAGACACCTCTGAAGGTGACCCATCCCAGGCTGTCCACCTCTTCCCCATCCCTTCCAGACTTTGTGGCATTTCAGCACGTCTCTTCCCAGCAAAGCTGGGACTGCACTTCAGCAGGGGCTGGTGTGGCCTTTGCCTTTCTGGTCTCTCAGAGGCCATCAACAGCCAGGCAGCTCCCTGTGGCCACGGGCTGAACTGTCAGTGTCCTGAGGAGTTTTTTGTGCTTATAGTGCCATGATCTTCTGTTATGTTGTGATTTTGAGCTTTGGGCCAGCTGTTAAAGGACCCTGAGGAGAGGGTATTGCACAGGGAAAGGTAACATCATGGAGAATGCTGCTCCACTGGCAGGATGAGGATGGAGAGAAGTTTGCTGGGATGGCTGAGGGGGAGGGGCAGACAGGCTCTGCTCACAGGTTTTTTTTACCTCCTCTTTCAGATGAGAATTATAAATAATATGAGAGAAGAATATGAGATATCCAGGCACTGCTCTGAGAGCAGACTGCAAAGGGGTGGGGGGGGACAGGACGGGACAGGAGGCAAAAAAGGTATAATACAATCTCAGGGGATGCTTTGTATTGGAATCCAAGGTATTGACCTCTGCTCCAGTGCAGGAGTTGAAGGAAAGCCAAGACAAAGGCTTTGGGCTTTTTACTTGCTTTTGAAAAGCTCGAGGGGCACCTGCCCACGGGCTGGGTGCTCAGGGCTGCCCTTTTGCTTTGCCTGGGCAGGACTCTGCTCACTTCATAGTAAGGCTGTCAGAATTCAAAGGCATGGCTTTAAAGTACTCGGTGTTGGCCTGAAGGAAGAAATTTCTCAGTGTTTTTGGTGGGTTTTCCTGCCAGGGGACCTGTGGATGTGCTTGGTGTGTGCCGTGGGCTGCGTGACAGCTGCCCCTGGCAGGCAGCAGAGAGAGCTGCCTCATGGAGGTTCTTCTTAACTGAGCTTGGGCTAAGGTCTGTGTAATCCCTGGGGAATACTTTGGAGTAATCCCTGGCACCTGGGATTTCCCCTCTGGAGGCTGGTTATCTCTGCTTCAGGGCTCCTTGTATCCATTTTTATTCCTTGTGTTGGAAACATTCGTGGTCTTTTGCTCAGTGAGTTTCACCCTGCGGGGAGGGTGGCTCTAGAGATTTCTCACTGATTCTAACAAACCTGCATGCCTGTCTGAGGGACATATTTTGTGGAGATCCAGCTCTCCTGACAAAGAACAGGGGATGTGCATGTGCTGTGGCACTGCACAGCCACACAGGGGTATGTGCCCTGTGGTTTGGGCTCAACCTTGCAGCCTCTAGCCTGTTTTGTGGCACAGTAATGCTCCTTAGCACTGAGACAGTGCTGGCAATTACCTGGAAGTGCATTTGGTAGGTCATCTCTTAAATTCTTCCTTTTTTGGCTCTCTCATGGTGGATACCAAAGTCCATGCACACACACGTAAATTCATATAAACGTAGGAATAGAAACTTGGTGTTTTGCCAACTGCTCTGAGCGTAATAAAACCCGTCCCTGTGCCTGAGCTTGGGTACCTGTGAATTTTTTCCTCTGTTAATTGCTGTCTGCTGGTTTCCTTTTACAGTCTTCAAACTGTCCCTATCTCCCAGATCTCTTTGTGCATTAGCATAAGATACCTAGAAGGGGGAATGTGCTCTAATAAACCCAGCTCTGGGCAGTTTACTTTACACCACCTGATCACGTCAGCCCAGGGCTGATGACCAGAGCTGGGGGGAGACTCCATGGCAGTGGCAGAAGTTGCTGCTCAGCTTCCTGGGTGAAGTGGGACTGGCCACAAAATGAGCCAGTTCTTTATCTCAAGGTAGTTAATAGGTACTGATGGGACGAGCTGGGCTCCCCAGAGCAAGGTAGGATGAGTTCCCATGTGGCTTGACTGGTTGAAATGCGACCAGACCTCTGGGTGCCAGAATGACTTGCCATGGTGCTGCTCCACATGTGTGGTGGGAACAACCACCACCCAGCAGAAAGGTTTTAAAGGTTTTATGCCATTTGTGGTCCTGTTGCCACCCTAACACTCAAATCTTCTTCCTGCCCAAGCAGAATCACTGACATTTCAGTGAGGGGCTGGTTGTAAGGTCATAGAATCAATCATAGAATGGGTTGAGAGGGAGCTGGAAGATCAGTATTTGTAACATCCCAGGGCCCCTCTCCCTTCACCCAGCACCCCCAGGACATTGTCCTCTCTTCCTGCACCCAAAGGAAGCCATGAAACTGGAAGTATCACCAGCCCCTGCCAAGTCAGCAGGTCCTTATCCAGCTGGGCCCCCTTCTTTTTCTTGATTCATGCTGTTTTCATTCTTTAACCTTTGCTTAGTTCTTCCTGCTGCTTTAAGGGCCGTGTCTGTGCTCAGTCGTGTGCTCATGGAAACGTGGGTCTGGTGTGATGCTGACCCCATTAAACCAGGACAGAGCCTCACTCCAGAGCTTGTAATTCAGTCTGAAAATGCCTGATATTAATTGCATCCTCACTGGCAGACTGGGGGCTTATGAGTGTTTGTGAGAGAGAGAGGATTTCACCTTTAAGTGTGGATGGAGCCAAAGACAAGTCAAGAGGTGAGATGGGGTCGTGGATCCCTGGGGGGATCCCTAAGGGCTCTGACAGGCTGCAAACACTGACGTGTGTTGTCTTCTCCCTGTGTCATTCCAACTGTGGGTCACGCTTCCCTGAGTCAAGGGCTCCTGATCTCTCTTATCTCCCTGGAGGGAGTGGCTGCTCTCTCCTCCTCCTGAGCAGGAACAGGAAGGGGAGCGAGAGGCAAGTTTGGCCAGATGTTGTGTGGCTGTGCAGGGGGTGCCCTGCACTCAGCCTCATCAAATCCAGGTTGCAGACCATCACCCACTCTTCTGAGGGTGCAGGACAGTGTTTGTCTATGGGTTGCCAAGGAGCCAGCTAGGCCTGGAATGGTGTTTAATGGGGTGGGGGCTCCAGCAGCTGAGCCAGGCTTAAAGTGTGCCCACAGGGACAAACAGCAGCACTGCACTTGTGCTGGGGGGACTTTCTTAAGGGGAAGCTCAAGTGCCTGGTTAAAGCCTGGCACTGTGACCATCCCCGGGCAGGAGATCCCATGTGCTGAAGCAGAGGGCATTGGAGAGGCCAGCAGAAGTCAATGCTAAAGAACATCAAGGTGGGTGAAGTCATATTGTACTTTAAAGCAAAGGAAATCTCACTCCCTGATTTTTCCAGACAGTCTTATCCTTGGAGGTCAGATATCCTCCCAAAGACACACGGAGTCAGGAGTCAGCCTAGCATTGTTGTCTGTGCTACACTTCTGTACTTTATAGCAAATGGAAACGGGCCATACATTGTTTTGGCTTTCTTTGAGTCTCTTTGAAGGAGGAGCTGCCACACTGCAAGGGTGGAGAAGTTCTATGGGAAGGGAAAGAATAACGGGCCTCTTCTCTGGGACCTGATCACTCCTATTGTTGTACATTATTTTTATTAGGAATACTTCTCCCTTGTCTGCTGTGGCCATTCATTTTTGTGCTTCTAGCAAATGGAAAGGGATTGTGCAAACTTCTGGACTTTGGGTGAAGATTGGACAGCTTGAAATTGTGAAATGCTGGTGTGGTTTTTTAGGGCTATTATTATAATCACTGTTAATAACAATAGCAGCAGTTTGTGGGTGTTTTTCATCATGGGTCTAAGAGTACCTTTAAGAGGATGATGTGGCAGAGTGGGCTGGAGAAAGTGGGTTGGTGTCAGAGGCTGTTAGATGATATTATTGTAGTGGTGAAATGCTGAGCAAAACACAGAATCACAGAATCACCAAGGCTGGAAAAGACCTTTAAGATCATCAAATCCTGACCCAACACAACAGCTTTGCTGGAACAACAGTAGAAAAACATGGCAAAAAACCCCAAAATCTTAAAAAGCGACAAGCTACCTAGCAGGAACAGGAAGTTTTTCCTAGCATGGTCTATCCTATTTCTTACAGACCTTGTCTTTGTTTCCATCACTCATCCCCTTGAAATCTGCCTGGTGTGATGGGACTTGATGCCCACAAGCTCGTATTGACACGTGTTTACTGACACTGAGGGTTTAACCAACGTGGCACAAAAAGGGTCAAATAAGGTTTGATGTCTGTGGTCTCAAGCCTTTCTTGGCTGGGTTGGATCACCTGG
Organism: Apus apus; assembly: GCF_020740795.1. NCBI lineage: Eukaryota > Metazoa > Chordata > Aves > Apodiformes > Apodidae > Apus > Apus apus. The sequence continues at coordinate 1,027,772 of NC_067286.1, read as the reverse complement.
AATGATGCCAACCTGCAGAGTGGTCCCTAAGGCCCCGTCAAGTCGCCCTGAAGGTGGTGGTGGGGAACAGCTTCGTGTGGCAGCACTCGAGAAGGTGGTGAGGGAAGGCTCTGCTCCAAGGCCATTCTGGGCTTGGGCACTGGTGAAATCTCTGTGATGGAAACACTGCCCAGGGGTCCTGCCTGGGGTGGGAGGGGGCAGGTTTGAGCAGGGTGCTGCTGTCCCTGTGCCAACTGGATGGGTCAGGCAGAAATGCTAGATTAGCAAAAGCCTCGGCCAGTAACATAAAGCGTCAGTTAGAAACATTAGCTCCCACCACATGATGTTATCTTCTGAACTTCCCAGGGCAACAAAGCACTGTCTGTCAGGGCTGCTGGGTGTTTGATAAGGGAATGGCATGCTGGTGAAAGCTGTTGGGTGGACTCTTACAAAGACAGACTGAGAAAGTTGGGGGTGTTCAGGCTGGAGAAGAGAAGGCTCCAGAGAGACCTTAGAGAACCTTCCAGTTCCTGAAGCGGCTCCAGGAAAGCTGGGGAGGGACTTCAGGAATTTAGGGGGAAATTCTTCACTCTGAGGGTGGGGAGACCCTGGCCCAGGTTGCCCAGGGAAGCTGTGGCTGCCCCATCCCTGGCAGTGTTGACGGGCAGGTTGGATGGGGCTTGGAGCAGCCTGGGCTGGTGGGAGGTGTCCCTGCCCATGCAGGGGGGTTGGAACTAGATGGTCTTTGAGGTCCCTCCAACCCAAACCAGCAAGGATCTTGTCCCATCTTAAGATTAAAATTTCCAAACCCTGTCTTTGCAAATCAGGCCTTGGAAATCATGGTGGCTCAGTGGGACCAAGTTGGAACTTCATGACTCTATGTAACCTGTAGCTGGTAATTCCTGGTTTGAAAGGGGAACACATCTGCCTGGTGTTTCTATAGTGGCTGGTGGCTGTAGGAGTCCCCACTCATATCTGTGTGGTTTGGGGTGTCTTTACCATGCCCCAAGTTTTGGGGAAGTAGTGTGTCCTGTTGTCCTTTCCTTCCTCCCTCCCTCCCATCCTTGGCACCCTTGGAAGTGATCTTTAGAGTGATGGAGCCACTTGAGATCACAGGTGCCTTTGGGAAGACGCTGGCCCCTGTGGAAGAGGTGGGAGTGTGCAGGTTCAGGGTGTGCTTGGCACGTCCCGTGTGACCGTGGTTAAGAGTCACAGGCAGTGGGTTCAACCTGCTGGGTGTGTGGAAGAAACACTCCCTGCTCTGTACATGAGATTTTTCACATTGTGGAGATTCTCCAGAAGACAAGCACCTGCACAAATAGAACACAGCCCAGGAGGTCAGCATAGGTCTGAGAAGAAGAACCAAGTGTTCTTCAGCCTCCATGGGAGGAGTGGCAGCAGCTCTTTTAGATTTGAGTCCCCTCGGATCTACAGCCCCCTCCCCCACCAGCCTTGGTGGGCCCTGATTGCCACTTTTTGTTGGTTGGTTGGGTTTTTTTGTTTGCTTTTGGGCACAGCACTGTACCCGTCCACACTGCGCCCAAATACTGCAGAGCACCAGGAGCTGTGCCCGTTGCTGAGGATCACACCCAAGCAGCCTCTGCCCCTTTTCACTCGCTGCCTCAGAAACAGTCATTTGTGCTTAAAAAGTTATTTCCTGGGAAAATGTTTAGGCAGACTTCCCAGCGCCGAGAGGGCAACACCCACAGGCTCGTCCGGCCGCTGGGCTTGGTCTGAGCGGTCCCTGGGAGCCCACAGAGCCCTGCTGGGCTGCACTGGGGCTGTGGAGCATCTACTGCTGCCCCGAGGGGCTGAAATGGGGGCCTGGGAGTTCATGCTCAGAAACACCAGCTGATACCACGGAGCAAAAGTGCCAATATTTACAAATTCCTGATGCGAGATTCACAGACTGCCTAGAGGAGACATGGGAGGTTATCCCCGTGTCCCCCGTGGGTGACCCTCTCTAGTTGGGGGGTGAGGCACAAACAGACCTTGATGTAGGTCTGGGTCAGGAGTCCAGGCATTGCTGGGGACTCTCAGTACCCGCAATGGTTGGACTGGGAGAGGGAGGCTCTGCAGGCCAGCTGAACCACAATGGGAGCTTTTATATTCCTGCTCGGAGGTAAAACCTTCCTTCAAGGAAGACAACCAAAAGTGAGTCCAGACGGTGCCTCGCTCTATAAATACCCAGGGAGGACGCACAAATAGCCACAGTCTCCACGATATTTGGGGGAGAAACCTGGAAGCTGGCTCCACTACCTCTCTGACAAGTTTGCAGAGTCCCCGTGCTGAGTCACAGCTCCTGAACTGACACTTTTCCTCCCTGTTGAGGAATCCCGCAGGCGCCGGGTGGAGGAAAACCAGGGAGCAGGTCGGGACTTGTCCTGTGTCTGCTGAGCTCGGCTCTGCCAGAGGCACCAGGCTGAGCTCTGCTGGGGCTGCAGCCTAGCCAGCCTGAGAGCCAGGCCCAGAGACAGCACCCCAAGTCTTAATTACATGCTTCTGGAAAAATGGAAGGAGATGGGTGAGTGCAGCTTGGAGAAAAGCTCATTAAATGGTTTAAACTAAAAAAAAAACAACAACCCAAACAAACCCAGTTCAAAACTTCCCAGAGAAAGTGGAACCTGAGTCACTTCTGTTTCCCAGGGAAAAAAAGCCAACAATGTGATGTGTTCCCTAGGCTTCCTGGGGAGGAGAAAGTGTTGTGAGGGCTTGTGTAGTTTTTTAACTCCATCCCAACTTTATTTGTGCCCAGACCTGTGAGCAAAGCCCCCCCAAATGATCCCTGTTTCCTGGTGCTGACTCCAGGAGCTGGATCACTGGCAGCAGGAGGGTTGTAACTGTGATTTTTAGGAGGGAAGGATTTGAAACAGTGACTGTGTTGATGAAAGGGAACCTTTTTATTTTCTCTGTGGAGAAATCAGAACTCGGACATCAGGCCAATAAAAATAGGGAGGGACCCTGTGTGTGTGTGTGTCATATTCCAGAGCAGGGTAACAGCCCTGGGCACTGCCCTGCCCTGCTCCAGCCTGAAGGAGGGCATTGAATCCCCCCTGAGTTTGGGCAAAACACCCAAATCTTTTGCCTAACTGGCACCTGGCTGCTGCTCCTCATGTGTGCCTTGCTGTTCAGTGAGACTATCTCTCATTTCTCTCCTGGCTTTTCCAGGCTGGAAGGCAGTTGTGGAGCAGCTGGACACTCAGCAAGGGGCTGGCACTGGTGGGGCAGGATGGGCTAGTGGCCAGGGATGGAGAAGGTGGGAGGGTTCCTGCTGTGTCTTGCAGGAGTGTTAAGGCTCTGATTGAGGACACAGTGAAGTATCCTTCTTTATGGTGGGACCAGGAAAAAAGCAGCTGATTTGGTCAGGGCTGTGATGTTTGTGCTTGAAAGGTGGGGATGTGTTTGTGCACAGCACCCATGGCAAAACTGCTTCTGGCAGGAGCTGGTCCATCCATCTGGTCCAACCATCAGCTGCCATATCGACTCTGACAGCACACTGGTAGTACCTGGGTGGTCCTTGTTAGTCCCCAAGGGGTGTCAGTCATTTATTGCAGCTGTGGCCATAATGGTGGGTAAGAAATTGGCCTTTGCTGCCGCCACAGCTCAGAGCTAATCACTCAAGTGCCTTAATTGTTCATTAAACAATTGCTTTAATGTGTACATCCAGTGACCCCACCTCATATTAACACTGTGCAATCCTTACGAGCCTCCTAGGGTGTTACAGCTTTTACAGGAGACCGGTGAGAATAAATAAGCAATAAATCTGGCAGGCTCATTCATTTTCCACCTTACTTCACAGCCTTAGCCTCAGGAGGACCGTGATAGCTAAACCTGAACGCTCCTTGCCTGGCTAGTGCCAGCCCCAATGGGGCTGAAATGCTTCAAGGAAAGATGGCAGGTCCCTCCCCAGCCCTCAGGAGGGGCAGAAGGAGTTTTGTTTGTAAATCAGCTCCTCCATGACTGGTTCATGAGCAAGACAGAGGCACTGAGCTCCATGGGACGTTCCCACCACCTCCTCCTAAAGGAAGGGCCTTTTTGGTTACTCCCTGAAATGCTGATTCATTTGCCTGGCTGAAGTTCAGACATTGCAGCAGGAGGGTCAGTGAGCCAACAGCTTTTTGGCCATCAGAGAAAAGCTTGTTATTGGGCTGGGAGCCACTCGTGGCGGGGGGCGGGGGGGGCACGTTTAGCCTCAGTTTGTCTCCAGCATGGTCATCTTGAAGTCTGTGGGGTGAGATTGGTCAACCTGAGCCAAGAAATACTTCCCTCCCTGCCTAGGAAGGTCACACCGTGGTATCTTTCCCCAGAGAGAGGGGGAGGGCTGCAGCCTGGCTCCCTCTGCCCCTGCTGTTCAATAGCTGCTTCACTCTGCTCCCAACTCCTTTCCAAACCTCTGCCCACAGCAGTTGGGGCCTGGGGAAGCTGATGCTTCAATAATTTTCATTTCCTGCTGTAAAACTTGCCCTGGGAGGTTTTGCTGGGAGGGTGGGGCAGGAGATTTGAGGGAAGATATTAATTTCTTGAAAATCACATTTGATGTTTCAGGCTTTTCCAGCCTCCTTTAGGCTGATCATGGCAACATTCATTGCCATCTCTTCCCACCCCATTTTGTGCTTCCTACTCATTTCCTGTCTGTGTATTTTTGGCCACTTGCTAACAATTCATTTGAGCTAAAACTTGGCACATGGGGGCTGGGTCCGGGTGTCACTGCAAGAAAACAAGCTGACAGCAGTTTAACCAGCTCGGTGACCTGGTGACAACCATGCTCCCAGAGATGTGGCAGGGTCTGGGCCAGTTTTTGGTGTGGGTGCAGCTTGGATCACCAAGATCCAAGGGATCCAGGGACTGGGCTGTGCTGCTGGGGGGGGTGGGGATAAGCAAAAAATGTCTATGCAGCAGCAATCAGGCATTTGTGAGTAGCAGTCTGATCTAGCTTTTTTCTTTCTGTTGGTATTTTCATCTATGTATTGCAGTAGATAGAGCTCTGTGCCCATCAGTGAAAGGGCACTAGAAACATGTGCAGCCTCACAAAGGGGAACAGGCAGGGAGTGTGAGCTGCTGGGGCTGGAGGAGAGCTGCAGTGAGGGTGCCAGAGCTGGGCAGAGCCTGGTATTCCCACGGGGAAGGGACACAAGTGCTGCTGATCCAAGGGGGATTGTTCATTGCCTAGTCTCTTCACCTCTTTTTCAGAGACTCCCCTTGCTGTCCTGTGTGTGGCTCTTGGCTGAGCTGTAGCATTTGGAGCCTCTGCCAGCAAAGTCTGCTGGAGGGATTCCTTGTGGTAGTCCCTGGCGGTGCTGTCAGGTGCACCATCTTATTCTGGAGGTTCCTCTCTCCTGCTCTTAAACTCCTGTTTGATTTGCACTCTGAAACCTGGGCTAAAGGCAAGGGAATGGTCCTGCTCCTCTCCCAGCACCCTGCACCACATCATGACAAGTTTCAGTCTCAGTTTCAGGAGCAGCTTCAGCACTTCCCACCCTCCCACTGTCCCGAGCCACCACCTTGTGCCCAGCTCAGTGACCCCAAGCAGGAACAAACAGGGCTTGAACCCCATTCCCCTCTCACGTATCTATATTTTTAGCTTGCTGGTTTATTTTCCAGCCAGATCAGCTCCAGAATCTGACTCGTAGCCCATCCCCACAAGCCCTTGTTCTGGCACAAGGAAGGAGCATCACAGCATGAGCTGTGGGGAATGGCTTGAGTTGACATCCCTGCCAGCTGTGGAGCCTCCCCCTGCATGGGTGCAGGTGAACCCTGGGCTTTTACAGGGTGATCATCTCTCATCTGGGTTGATTCTGGTGTCTGGGCTGTCAGTAAAGCAACCAGGCTCCATGGATGAGGCCAGCAGAAGGGGTTTTTGCAGCATGAACAGCCAGTAACCAGAACAGTCCCATGAGAGATTCTTCCAATGCAAAAAAAAAAAAGTTCCCTTTTCCCTTTGTTTCACTTAGAATAGAAGGATGTGTGAGGCTGGGTTTATCAAGAGAGTTTAAATGGCAGTTTCTAATCTTAAGGTACAGAAGTGTTTTAACAATCTTGTTGCAAAAAAACCTAATTAGCAGCAGGGGCTGGGAGGAAAAGTCACAACTCGTCCCTGCTGCAGGGGCCTGGGATGAGAGTCTGTGAGGGCAGTAGGAGAAACCAGGAGTGGTTACAGGGATGGGAAGGGGACAAGAGGGTTTCCTGTGATGTCTCAAAGGGGAAAGGCTTCGCTAACTGCTCCCACACGCCTCACCACTGTGGAGCAGGCTGTGATTTCAGAGCTGCCCCTACACAGGGCACGAGGATCCTCCTGCAGCCGAAGTAGCAGGCAGGGGTGGTGTTTACCACAACCTCTGGTTTAAAACCAGCGAGCTCTCCTCACTGGACTGACTGTCTTCAGGGTATGCTGATTCTTAAATGAACCACAGGGTTACGAGTCAGCTCTGGAGCAAGGAGAGGTTTGCAGGAGAAGGGTCCTGTCTCAAGGTGCACATTGAAGGATCTCGTGTGTTCTCGGAAGGTAATTTTGAAGGCAGGGGCAGGTGGCCCTGGGAACACAGGAATACAGATGGGTTTGAGGGGGACAGGGAGCCTCTGAGAAACCACAGTCATTTTTCCCCCACTTCAGTGAGCAGCAGCTTTCCTGGCAGCAGATCCAGCCCCAGTAGCCAGCCCTCCTGTGCAGTTCTTCAACTGTAGGTAAATATATGTATTGTGTCATTTTTAGCCCTTTTGGTACATGCCCTTCCTGGCCTGGCTTTAGGGGTGAGCAGCCCCCTGCCCACAGCTGCCTGTTAGGGGATGTCACCAACCTTCCCTGAAGATGTTCTTCCAGTGTGTGCAGCCCTGGTGCACTTCAGCTTGGGGAGGCTCCCTTGGGCTACAACAAAGTGCTGGTCCTGCTGCTGCTCCCCAGCCAGGTCCTGCCCTGTGGCACTAGCTGGTGGTGGGAGGCTGGCACAGTCCAGCTGCTAAGATGGGTGTCACGAGCTGACCAAGTCCTCTTTTAGCTTGTGTTGTGGGGGGACAGGATGCTGAGAGGAGGGGACCCGAGTGCCAGTCACCCCTGTGGCACTGGAGAGGAGCACGGCCTCTGCAAGCAACGTTGTGGCAGCCACACACACTTGTCCTGGCAAGGACACATCATGTTGGAGTCAGTGTCACACGCTGAGCTCCAGGGAGAATACCAGGGTCTGGCAAGGGTGATGACAGCCTGGATCTCTCCCTCAGGGTTCTCTACTGCTTCAGATTGTTCTTCTAACCTTTGACCGTTGGCTCACAAGGTCTTGGCAGGCAGGGAGCAGAGAGCAGGAGTGTCTCTGGGCTTGTGCCAGGTGTGGAGCAGATGTTTTGGGGACCTGTCTGGTCTAGTTGGCATGTTTGTGTGGCAGTTGGGCTTTGACCACTCAGCTGGTTTCTTCCAGCCACCCTCCATCATTCCCTGGGCTGTGAGCAAACTTGCTTGATGTTTCCTTCCACCGAGCAGTCCCTGGGGCTGGAGCTCCTCTTCTCCCTTCTGCCCTCCTCCAGAGGCAGCTGCCTGGACATGGGGTGGCCCATCACCTCCCCCATCACCTCCCCCTGCCTGGAGCAGACACCCAGCTGCAAACACGTGGATGCCCAGAGGAGAGGACCCAAAGAGAAGAGGTGCACAGGGAGCCCCTCTGCAGGGTTTGCCAGCCTCCAGCAGCTCTGAGAGCTCTCCCAACCTTTTTTCATCCCTGAATTTGTCCAGCTGCATCTGGCCAACTCATGTGCACTTCTGCCAGCCTGGGTGGCCCATGTTGAGCCTCTGGGCAGCTCAGCTCTGCGTGCTGTGCTCAGCCACCTCCTTTGTGCCACACTTGCCAGCTGCCAGCTTCATGGGATGCCCCCCAGCTCTGTCACCAGGAAACTACTGCTCCATATCCACCTTCTCCATGCCACGGGCGCTGCTGCCGCCTCAAGGAGAGCAGCACCTCAGCTCTCTTTCTTCCAGGCTGAAGAGTATTGGACATTTCATAACTCAAGTCACATATTTGGGAGCTTTTCCTTCTGTGTTTTCAGGCTGGGAGCAGAGGCAGCAGCACAGGGGGGCAGTGGGGAGCGGGTGCTTCCATGTCAAGGGGATTGCTCAGGCAGCTGATGGCCCAGCCACACCTTGGGTGTTACCTGCTCCTGCTGCCACAGACCAGCCCTCAGCACAGCTCTGCTGCATTTACTCTCAAGTTATCCTGCTGAACCTGCTCCTGCCTGGTTCAGCACTGCAGCTCATCTGACTGAGCTGCAGCTTTTCTGAGATGATTTTTATGTTTTCAGCTGATGAAACTTCCTTGATATATATTTTTTTCAAGCAGTAGCAATTCACAGCAACAAACCTGACAGTCCTATCTATCTACAGTTCACCCCGGGAGCCTTTCATGTCCCATTTACTCTCCCACCCTGCCCCTTCTACTGCAAAAAAAAAAAAGGGGAAAAAAACCCAACCTAATATTTTCCCCGTGTAATTCACACCCAGCCTATTCTGGCTTCATTTGAGAGCCAGGCTGGAGCAAGCATGTGCCTGGATGCTGGGCTGGACCCTCCCTTCGCCAGCATGGGCTCTCCACTACTGGAACTCTGCAGGGCCAGCTGGAGAACATGGACTTACACCATGTGGGAGTCAGCCCTTTGACTTCAATGGGGCATGTTGCTGTTTCCACAGCTCAGATGTACTTCTCTCCTCCTGCAATTTAAAAGGGTTTGTCTTCTCAAGTGTTGGAAAAATAGAGGTGAATCAGCCATGCACCTGCCTGCGTGGTCAGGTCCCAAGCCCATCTGGAGATGCTGGTGAGGAGGTGCCTGGTGCTACAAGACTCCTTCCCCTGCCAGCCCCAGGGACCTGACCCTCTTCTCATGTGGATCTCAGCATGGATCAAGCCTGTTAGAGTCCATCTAATTCCAATCAGAGGATTTGCTTGGGTGTAATCTGGGACACACTGTCCATCACACAAGTCCTGCCTGTGTCAGATGTTAAGGGCTGGAGTCTCAGCAAGGGACAATTTGCAGAACCCTGTTGTGGTCAGTGTAGATTGACCAAGGAGTCATCTCCTGCTACCCAACCTCACCCCAGGCAAGCAACAGCTACCTGGCACAGGCTCCCAGGATACATGTTATTCTTCCTTCTTCAAGGAGTTTTCAAAGTCCCTGTATCTCCAGCTAGAAGTGATGCCAAGAGCATCAGGTGCTGAAAACAAGCCCGGCTGCCTCGTGAAGTCGGCGTTACAGATTAACCCGCGGGAATGGCCAGAGACAAGGCCACTTCTTCCCCAGGGGAAAGCAGGAATATATTTCTAGGGAACAGAGGTTTTAATTAGTGCTCCCTCCTGCATATAGCCTGGCTCTCCTACCCTGTCTCCTCAGATGAACACAGCTATAATTAAGAGGCAGCAGTGTCAGGAATGAGAGCAGGCTCCAGCCTGTGATTTATTAAGGGCTGTCATGGGTGCAGTTACCCTCCTATCTTCTCCTCTCCCCAGTGCTTTTAGAAAGTGAATTTACTGATGAAAGGAGAGGCTCAGGCCAATGGACATCCCTGTGTTTATCTGCAGCACAGGCAGAGGCACTGCTCTTCCCTCTGAAAAGAGAATTTTGTGTCCACAAGTTGCAGTTGTGGCCTAAGCCCCAACCCTCTGTGACCCCAGAGGAGTCCAGCTGGTGGCAATGGGGAGTGAGCAGAAGACTAGGACAAGCCACTTTCATTGTCCACAATAATAAGGGGGGTCAGGGTTTGGGTTTCACTTTGTGTTTGCTAATGAGGGAACCTGGGGGAGCCTGCAGCTTTGGGTGGCACCTCTAGTTCTGGCAGCCAACACCTTTAATGCATGAAGAGGTTAGAACTATCTCAGCTCCCAGATAGATCCCACTTCTGGTCATCTTCAGTGAGAGGGAATTTACATGTGAACAGGCTGGGGGAGGGCAATGTTGGCTAGGCCTGTGCCAGCTCCCCTGATGCTAATCTCCATCCCACCAGCAGCAGTATTTCACTTTCTGAATCACTCGGTGGTGAGCATTGCTGCTGGGTGGCTGAACTTTGGTTTATTGCTGTTCAGATCGTCTGCACTTTACCTCTGTAGGGTATAAATCTGGACAGGCTGAGACTGATAAGACAGTGGGGAAAAAAAAATAAAATAAAAAGTAAGTAGGAGGAACAAAATTCAAATAAGTTCATATTATGAAAAGTTTTTGGGGGCTGGTACCCTAAATGAAAGCTAAAAAAAGGAAAGGATTCACTGGTCCTTTCCAAGGTGGTGTTGAAAGACCCCAGCCCACCAGATGTGGAACATTACTGTTCCACCAGCCATCAAGAGCTGCCTTCACCTGGGGCAAGGCTGGGTTAGAGGCCAGGGAGCTCTGAGGGCTCATTTGTGCCACACCTGCCCACCCTGACATGTTGCAAAATCCTGTCCCCTGCCCCAGGTCTTGGTGCTCAGCTCCTCCATTCCAGCTGAATGCCTGGAGAAGCTGTGGCAGTGTACTGGGGAGTGGGAGAGGAGAGGTGGATAGCTGGGCAAATCCCCCAGTGGGTGAAGATCCGGCCGTGGTTGGGGTGTGGGAATGTGCCCCTGGCACCTGAGATATGGATTTCTGACACGAGGCGTGTTTTTCCGTCTTGGAAAAAGGAAAACCTTTGTGGGAGATGCTTGTGAGCTTTGCTTGGTGCTTCAAACTAAATCAGAGCCAAATCAGCTTGTTTGGCTGCTTCAGTCTCTGTTCTGGGGCAGCCGAGCAGGCAGAGCCTGTGACTCCCCACCTTTGGCTTCCTCTTCCCATGGGCTGGGAGGCTTTTCTCTGCTGCCTCCCTCAGCGGGCCTGGGGTGGCAGTGAGCACGTTGTGCCCTCAGGAGCACCTGGGGAATGGGAATAAGGGCTGGGTTGTCCTGGGGAGCTGCAGTGCAGGTGAATGGGGAAGATCTGCTTTCAAACCGGTCCTGGGGAAGGTCTCCAAACCGGTCCAGTGCTCGGCTACACACCCTTCCCTCCCTTCTTAATTGCAATTCCTCCTGATTTATCTGCATTACCAGGAAATCAAAGCCCTGGCATCGTGCATTTCAAGTTTGCAGGTGGAACCGTCCGAAAGGACGAGCTCTCCTTGTGCACAGAGGTGGCCTCGTTCATGTGGGAGCAGCTCAGTGACACCAGTCCCTGGGATGGGCTCTCTCCAGGATCCCCTTTGACTCCTTGACAGTGATGTGATGCAAGGGAGCTCAAGATTTTTAGAGGTGACACCGTGCTTTTCCCCTGGGCTTGCCATCTCAGACCCACTCCAAGCAGGCAGAGTGGGGCTGTTCATGGCCTCCCTGCTCCCCTCTGCTGTAACCCTGACAGACTAAGCTGGGTGGTCTTGTGGGGATCTGGGAGCCAAAGTGTGATCTGGGGCCTCCTCGGATCTCATCTCCTGTGTCACTCAAGCATTGTACTGTGCCTGGTGCCATTTCTGACAGTGCAAGGACTCTTCTGTAGCGCAGCTGGATGAGCAGGGAGGGTTTCTGAAGGTACCACCCTTCCCCTCCCTGTGAGTGGGAGGCTCGAATACCTCCTGGGCAGGCAGGTGAGTGTTTTTTCTGGGGACTTGCTGAACCTTGGCCAAAGCAGGGTGGTTCAGGAGGCCATGCTGGCAGAGTCACGTGCTGCTGATCTGCTTGGTGCTGCCTGCGTGCTGCTGTGCCGGGCAGGCACGCTGCTCCTCGTACAGCTTTGCCACAATGCAGGAAACTATCTCTGTCGTTCTGGGAAGTCTGTGGACTTTCCTTTTTGCTTGTGGGGCACTAGGGAAGGCTCATAAGGCTTGGGTATTTTTAGAGGGTGATTATTTTATTGCCAGTTAGATCAAACTCAGAGGCTAAAGGCCACGCACTAACAGCTGCCCTGGAGTTACGGGCAGTGCTGCTGACTGCTCCTATGCAAAGTAGATGTGAGGCCAGACTTCAGCCCCACACAAGGAGGAAACTGCTGAGTCTTCATAAACCCACAAACCTGCCCTGACCAAGCACTTTGATGGAGACCATGGCATGGAAGAGAGAAAGCAAGCAAGCAAAGAGTGTGGCTCCCGAGCAGCACCCCGGGATCCAGCCTGCTGGGAATAACACTTGGAGGCTCCCACACACACTCAGGCTTTGCACCCGGACTGATTTTATATGGATGTTTCTCAAGCCTACACAAGCCAACTCATATATTCGCCCTGTTCCACTCCTTTCTTTGTCTACCACAAGGACTGAAACCTCCTGAGTCCTTCAGAGCACTACGGTCTCTTCTGAATCTCTTTCACTTCCAGCCCGAATTACCTCGTGACCCCATGAAAAAGCACTGTTTTCCTGCACATTCAAAGCCATCTCATCAAGGGGCAGATGATGACAAATGTCCGGCAGATTTGGCCCTCAGGCCATCCCTCAGCAGGTTCTCTTCCCCTGGACATACAGCCTGGTTACTCAGCTGGAGCTGGCCTGGGTTCCTCCTGCACAGCCCTGACTTTCCGTGCCCTTGGCTGACGCTGGGGGAGGCAGCCACAGTGGGACAACATGACAAAATGGTGGCTGCTGCTACCGTCACCACAGGCAGCACCTTCTCCACGGGCAGACACAGCCCCAGAAGCAACGACCTGCAGGACCTATTTAACCAGGCCCAGGGCTGGGTTTTGTCACACAACTGATGTCGAGTTGTTTGCAGCCAATGACAGCGCTGAAGGAGAGTCTGTCTGCCTGCGTGACATGGAGCCTGTGGCCCGGAAGACGTTTCCTCCTCGTGTTGTGCAGAGACTGCTCGCCTCTGCCTCGGTGTCTTTGCCCACCCTCACATCGAGTGGTGACTGGCAGAGAGAAAGCCAAGGACCGGAATCTTGTCTTGGCAAACAGCTTGATCCCACCAAGCAGGCAGGGAAGCGTGCGTGTGCGCGCACTCAGCCACCGCGTTCTTCTGTTGGCCACAGCTGTTCCCTTCCCCGGGACTCCATCAACACCCCCTTCAATGATGCCAGTGCTCAACTTTTTCTCAGGTGCCCAAAACCACCCCCAGACCCTCTAATCTCTCCCATTACACGACAAAACCACCCTGCCCTATGGAGTGCAGCAGAGCAGCTCCTGTGCCAGAGTGCCAGCCGTGCCGGTGCGTGCCTGAGGGCTGGGATCCAGCTGAGGGAAGAGCCCCAGGTCCTTGGCCATCCTGGCTTCTGAACACTTCATCAGAAACCAGCAGCAGGTACAACCCAGGCCTGAAGTTCCGCTGCCTGCCCTTTCTGTGCTTGAAGGACTCATTTTCCTCCCTGATCACCTGAAAACTCCATCATTCAACCACTCAGAGCCAGGAATGTGCTCCTGTGCGGTGCAGCCATGGGTGAAACCCCGCAGGGGTCTGTGTGGCAGCTGGGGGCTGAGCCTCCCCCTGTCATTTCTTTAACTCAGAAAAAGTCCTTTTTGGGGGCAGATCCCCCCTGAGCAGCCCAGCCCTGGAGCTCTCAGATGAGCAACCACCAACAGATCTGATTCCTGTTCCAGCACCCGCTTCGTGCAGCGTTTCAGAGCAGCCCAGCAACGCAAGCGTTACTCCCCGTTGCCCTAATTACAGCAGGGCAATCACCGAATTTTACTACTGTGTTGTCTCACGGTTATTTCCAGTACTTAAAAATAACGTCAGTCAGGTCATTTGTCCCTGAGCCTTGTCCTCAGTGGAGTTTGCACTGGCATTTTCCAGGCAAATAAGTGAAAGGGGAGAGGAAAGCTGCGCTCCAACTCGAAAACGCCGACGAAAGCTCCCGGGGAGCTGGAGCTGTCACGCAAGGGAGCAGGGCAGCTCCAAACCAGCCTTCCCCCTGCTTGGAAATAGGGTGATGAATCTTGCCAAGGTCACAGGCAGGGAGAGCTGCCCCCTCCCAGAGCAGCGGCTCACCCAGGTGCCTGATGGCGAACAGCAAAAACTCTCCCTGCACGCGGCCCCGTCGGAGGAAACCCCAAGGTTTGCAAACAAACAGCTGCTTAAAACTCCAGACTTCATTAGGAACAACAACACACATACACACACACCAAAAAAAAAAAGCCCTGTTCTGTGCCAGACAGACATTTTGCTGCCAAGAAAGTGCCACCTACTGGATCTGGCCCCCGGGGGAAAATGCAAGAACGGGAAACAAACCCAGAAAACGTAATGCTGGAAAGTTTACTTTTTTTCATCCTTTTAAAAAAGCAAACCATAAAACTATTGCGCTGACAGATGTCCCAGCCACAGCCCCCTCTCCAGTTGCTCCCCCTGCAGCTAAATCAACCAGACTTTTGAGGCAGATAAATGCTGGTGTGTGTGTGTGGGGGGGGGGGGATGTGAAGTTTTAGGGGTTGCAAGAAGGGACTCACCGGTGCTGAGAAGCTGCTCTGGTCTCCCGCAGTTCCCTCGCTCCCACACGTCCTCTCCCAGTCAGCCGTGCCCTCCTAGGGAAATCCTGCTGCCATTCTCTGGCAGCCAAGCTCCCCCTGCCTCCCTGCCCAGCGCTTTGCCTGCGATCCCGAAGGATGGAAGGGAGAGTGAGGCAGAGCCCACCCGGCACCCCAGCCTGGGGGTCCCCCCGTCCCGCTGCTTTCCTTCCCTCTGCCCTTTCCTCCCGGTGCCGCTCGCCCCGGTTGTCTGAGAGCAGGTGACAGAGGTTTCTTGGCAGAGGAGAGAGGAGGGGAGGGATGTGGAGGCAGCGAGAGGTGGAGCTGGGACCCGGAGCAACAGGTTACTCTATAACCAGGAGCCGGTGGCCCCGGCTGCGTCCCCTCAAGGCGCCGGGGGCTGCAGGGGCCTTCGCCTGGTCCCAGGGGGCCCAGCCGAGGTGCTGCCCCAGGAGGGACGTGTTAAACTTCAGGTTTCTTTCACCCGAGTACATTCTGTACCCGAAGGGGAGGTGGAAGGTGGCGAGGGGTGGTAAAGGAGTGCTTGGAGCTGGGTTTTCCATCGCCGGTGAGGGAGGGGACGCGCTGCCTGGGCGCCTCGTGGGGGGAACAAGGCACCTTTTGTGCAGCTCTGTGCTCTCCACGCTGGCTCACGGGTTGTTTTTCTCCAGCTTCGTTTCCTCCTGCTCTCTCTGCCCTGATGTCTGCAGTGGGGAAAGATGCCGTGGGATGGAGGGAGAAAGCAAAACATTGAAGGAGTCAGGGGTGAGAAGCGAAGCCCCTCTTGGGGTACCCCACACTGTGGCACCGTGCTCCTCGGGGGTTCGTGGCCGTAAAATTCCTTGTCTTGCCCCAGTCCTGCCATCAGCTGGTGGGAGGTGGTGCAGCCTGGCTGTGCCCCACATCTTGGCCCCCCACTTCATTCCCTGGCACTGGGCAGAGCTTTGGCAGAGCTGTTCTGGGATGATGGTGGGGAGAGGGGAGTGATGGCTAAACCCCCCTCAGGGAGGAGCCCAGGGGCAGCGATTGCTGTGGCATGGAGGGGAGTGAAGGGCTTGCTGGCTGTGGGCATCAGGTAAGCATTTTGGCATTGGCATGGTGCAGCTTGAGCAGGAAATGCTCCTTGTCAGCTCTGCTCAGGTGACCACCATGTGCAGGACCCCAGTGTTATTCACCTGTGAGTGCCTGTGCACCACAGAGAAATGACGTAGCCTGTTTTACCGTGGCAAGGAGCATTCCCATGGCACTGCAGTGCTGAGCCAGCCCTCCCCCATCCATTATCACTGTCATCAGGAACAAGATCACCGTCCCTTTTTCACCAGGGCATCAGGCAGGGCCCAGAGAAAGCAAGAGCCACTTCTTGCTGGAGTAGTAGAGGCAGGACATGAGCTTCAGCCCTTGTGTTGTAGACATTGTTGTTCCCATGCTCTTGGGGAATAACTTCTTTAGAAGCCCTGGTCCCATCACGTCATCTCTCTCTTCTCTTGCCCTTCAAAAACCAGAAGGAAATTTCAAAAGATGGTGAGGCCGCTCCTGAGTTTCTGTGGCCAGACTGTGGGGAGGGTGTTTGAGTTGTGCTTGGGGTCTCAGCCTGTGTTTGGGGACCCAGAGGGATGGTCTCCTGTGTGGGCAGACTTACTGCTGTCAAAGAACCTAGTTTCTTTTGTCTCCAAGATTTTTTATTAAATGTTGGGAGCAGCTCATGAGCTGATTGTTGAGCTGGAGAGTTGCAGCTGGATGCGTAGGTCTCACAGAGGTGTTGGTGGCAGTGTGGGATCCATCTGGTTAGATAAAACCTCTCAAAAAGCTGAGGCTTTTGAGAGCATTTTATTCAAGTGCAGGTGCCTCACAGACCTCCCCACTGTCCCCACAATGTGTGTTGAACCCATGGCACGTACAGGCTAGAGAGACCCTTTGTCACCAGCCCCAGGGAAGAAATAGCCACAACTGTGGCACTAAAGGCAGGAATAGGAAAATGCTTCCAGTGTGGGACACGAGTCTGGAGGAGACCTGGCTTCCTTCCCCTCTGCCGAGTTCCCTGCTGCCGTGGTTTTCTTGGG
The DNA here is from genome assembly GCF_020740795.1 of Apus apus. Lineage (NCBI taxonomy): Eukaryota > Metazoa > Chordata > Aves > Apodiformes > Apodidae > Apus > Apus apus. The sequence continues at coordinate 1,011,379 of NC_067286.1, read as the reverse complement.
ATCCTGCCGTGCTGTGGGGGCTTGTGCTGTGCTGGCTGCCTGGAACCGCCCCGGGGAGTTGCCGAGGGAGGAATGCGGGCGGGTGAGCGGGGGCAGCCGGTCCCGGCACCACAGCTGGGCTTGTGGCAGCTGCGTTTGGGCAGGAGAACCGTCGCTGCCGGAGCGGAGCATGACCCGATACCCAGTGTGACGGACGCACCCGCCCAGCAGCCCGTCATCCTCCTCACCCTGACGTGCCTGAGGTCCCAGGGGGATCTCGGTGCAGGATGAAGGGTGAAAACAGGGCCAGCCTGGGAGAAGCAGCGTTTAGAGGATGGCAGCCACGGCAGGGGGGGGTGGGTATCGCTGCAGCAGAAGGGAAACGTGGTGGGGATGTCAGCTGTGCTGCTGGCCAGCGAGCCTTGTCGGCTGAAGGGTTTTGGGCAGGAGATCCCTGCCCCCTGGCATGCAGCATCTGCCACTGGGACCGCTGGGCTGGGCTGCCTTTCCCGGGATGCAAGCTGGGATTTGGGAGGATTCTGTTGGAGAAGCCATTTAATGTTGAAGGCACGGACTGGTCTGGCAGCCTGGGCTCCATGCTGCTGGTGGGGGCAGGCACAGCCCCCCGAGGTGCTGCACCCACGGGGAATCTCAAACTGCTGAGCAGAGGAGGGAGCTTCTCCTCTGGGCAGGGAAGAAAACCACAAGGGAGCTTGTTAGAGCTTCTGGTGGAGGTGGGGCAGAGGTGAGGGGGCAGATGGGTGACAGGTCCCCTGCTCCACTGCCTCAGCTCCCAGCTGTGGAACTCAACAAGCTCCTGTCCTCAGCCTTGGTCCTTCAGCCTCAGCTCGAAACTCTTCAGTGCTGTGCCAAAAAATCACAGAATGCTAGAATCATGATTGATTGGTTGGAAAAGACCTCTTAAGATCATCAAGTCCAACCATCAAATGGTGGTCACTGGGGGACTGCACTGCTCCCGCTGGGCTCTGGTCTGTACCCTGTTTCTGAGAAACACGAAAAGCCATGGACCAGTGAAGCCCTATCTCACAGAGTATCTCCCAGTCTGAAATCCCAGAGGTTAACTTGCCTCTCGGGATCAGCCTTTTAAATCAGGTTGGCGGCAGACACCCCTGTGATGGCTTGAGAACAAAGACTTCTTCCTGGCAGAGTAAACAACACCCAAACCGAGCTCCTCAAAATACGTGTTCCTCTAAATTTTTAATGCCGTTTTCATCCAACTTGCTCGTCCTGTTCCAGGAGGGCTGGGCCTTGTAATTAAAAGCTCTAGCAATCTTCTGTCTGGCAAATGTCATCAATGGCTTTGCTATGCTGTGCCCTGCCTTCTCCCAACAGTGGGAATGGCTTGGAAAGGAGCTTCTGATCAGAGAAACTCTCAGAGGTCAGGTCTGGATTCACTTTGGGTCTTTGTGCCAGCTAAGCTTGGAGAGAAGCTGTCATGAAATCAGGGTCACCAGCTGAAGTGACAATTCCCATTCAAAACCTGGGAATACCCAAGGCAAAGGAGTTGTCTGAAGCTTGCAGACAGCCTACTTTCTGCACAGGGTGGGGGGCTGACAGCAGGAGCAGTAGCCCAGCATCTGCTCTAAAGAGAAAAAAGTTCATGGACAGATTTATCTTAGCCTGGACAACTGGAACAGAGCTGTCCTACCCTTTTGAGGGTGCCAATCCGAGTTGGTGCCAGCTGACCCCCCGTGAGCTCTGACAGCCCTCCAGGGCTCTGTCAGCACCCTGCAAGCCAGCAGGCAGTGCTCTGAAATGAGCTCAAAAATTTATGTTTATTATATGTATGTATTTATTTATTATGTGTATTTCCCCCATCAGTGACTACCAGCAAGTACTGTCACTGTCTGACGAGTCTTCTTTTTTATCTAGGTGATGGTTAGGGAGCAAAGGATTCACAATATACACATATACACATATATATACACATATATAAAACATTGTTTTATAAAGCTTGAGGAGGAGGATGCTTTGTTCTGTGTGGCCCAGGAACATGGCATCCATCACATAATTAACCCCCTCAGCAGAACCCTTTTTGAGGGGCATCAGGCCAATGTTATGGTGCAGCTTCAGGAATGGTTGCAGGGTCATAGCTGAGGGAGTTCAACACCTTGGGGTAGGAACACCTTCCACCAGCTGTACTGGTGTCTCCTGAGTGTACACTCTGGGTCTCTCCTACCTCCAGTTGTGCTGATATTTTGTGTTTGTTTTGTTTGTAGTGAGCATGAGAGGGAAGGGAAGTAAAGCACAGAGGCTGCAGCATGAAGTTAACCTGTGGGACCGTGTCTGCTGTACCAGCAACATCCAGGTAAAAACAGTTCACTTGGCAATATTTCTTTTAAAGTCTGTTGGATGTTCTGTTGTCAGACCTTTGTATAAGGCAGGTGTAAATACCAGGAAAAATTGGTGCTTTCTTTGGATACATGCAGAAGGGATGGATACATGTTCAGTGTCACTGAGCAGTGTCACTGCTCCTAATGAGTATGTCAGAAGTAAATTCCATCATGCCAGACAGACCTGAAAGGACAGATGGGTGGGGGTTTTTGACTCATACAGAGCAAGTACAGAAACATGTGGTCATTCATTCTGTTTCCTGGCTGCTCTTTAGCACCCAGTTCCACTGCCTTCCCCTTGTCTCCATGGGTGCAGCCTTGCTCCTGCTGACCAGCAAAGGGCTGGTTGTACCCCTGGCTGAGCAGGATCTGGCCCAAGGGGATTAATGCCATCAAATATTGGCTTTAGTTGTGTTTTGATGTGGCTGCTGGGCAGTGTGAGGTGGACAGAAGCTGGTTCCCTGGCCTTGAGTATGACTGGGGGATGAAGCTGGGTCCTTCCACAGGACTTTCTGCATCTTTTGTTCCCTTTACCCCCACGGGGATCAAACAGCAGCACGGCTGAGGTCAAGCAGAACCTGCACCACTGCATTTTCAGCCCCTGCTGAGTGCAAATCAGCACAGGGCTTGGGCACCCTTTCCCAGTGCAGGAGAATGGCCTGTGTAGGGCAGCAGCATCAGCAGTCTTGCTGCACACAGCCAGGCTCGCCCGACTCTGCCTTTGTGTAGCTGAGCTGCAGCCTTGGATTTCAGCAAGATGCTCTGCACTTCAAACACTTCTTAGATCTAAAACATTATTTATTTGAATAAATAAATACAAAAATAGGAAATTCTGCTTATAAAGCCTGCCTGTACAAAAGCCCCACAAACTGCCTAAGCTTTACATTAGTAAGTATTTTTGACACAGTAAAAAACCCCTGACATTGCACACAGTTCCTCATTTGAAAGACAAGGCCTGAATGTAGTTTTTGTGAAATCATAGAAATAAACACATCTAACACCAAATAGAAATACACCTGACAGCACTTTGCTGGAAATAGGACAGAAGGGTGAGTGAATGGTGTATGTTGATGCTTATCTTAAGGCCATCCTTTTTCAACAACTGCTCTCTCACTACTGCCTTTGGCCTCTGTGTCAGGCAGAGCTGGCTGCCCAGATCCTGTGCCTCAGCTCTCTGGGTTGGCACAAAACTCAATTCCACTCTTTCCCACTGGGATAAATCAGGTTCTGCCCTACTAAAGTCAGGGAAATTACCACTGAGGTCTGAAAGGACTAATGAGAGCAGAAGAGAAACTGTGCCCTCCAACACGAAGGGGTGTGTGGGGAGGCAGAAACAAGTCCGTAGGACATTGCCCTGGTTCCTTTCTGTGTCCCTGGGGCTGAATGTTCTGCTCTGCTGTGAAAGCTGCTGTCAGCTCAGCAGCAGGGAGCTCCACGAGGCATTGCCTTCTCTTGTGTGGGAACGAGCCTTTCCTGTTGACCCCTGATGATACCAGAGCATTACAGAGGTTTTGCTGAACACCTCTGGCCCATGAAGAAGCTGACTGACGAGACGGTGACTCCGCTGCTAGACGGGATCTTTCCCCTGCCATTCAGGGAGATCTCTGCTCCTCATGACCTGCATTTGGAGCAGGGGAAAGCAGTACTAGGTTTTTATACGCAAAAGAAGGAAATGTTTGAAATATAAAGCCACTCTTGTATAGAAGAAATGTGTGGAAAAGGGGCTGGAAGCTGCCAGGGTTTAGCTGATGAAGGCAGCAATGGCGACGACCTTCAGTGCTGCCTCCAGCGCGTGAGCGAAGAGCAGAAGAGCGTTGATGATGACGTCTGCCCGCAGCACGTAGGTTTGCCACACCAGGAAGTACACAGACAGCAGCACACTTCCCACCGTGATGGCCACACTGAGCCCCAGGGGTGCCTCCTCTTCTGTCAGGTTGCCCTTTGAACCTCGAAGGAAACAGAAAGCTGCCAGGAGCCTTGGATTGCTTCGGACAGTGTCACAAGCCATAAGCCTCCAGTGCTCCTGTTCAAAAAGGCTCCAGTTCTTACAGCCCAGAATGCACTGGGACACTGGCCTGAATCAAGGCTCTGCCAGGAGATGGAAGAACAAATCCCAATGCCAATGGACAAGCTACTTCTTGCTGACTGAAGTTAATCTAAAGAGCAATCCTTGATGCCCAGCCACCCCACCTGCCTCTTCTTACTACAGTCAGCTCTGAAGCTGCCACCATGTTGATCACCCAGCTTCTCAGTCAACCACCAAACCTCCCCACAGCCCTCACTGAGCATGACCACCTGGTGACTGCAGTGCACATCCAGGAGCACCCAATCCTGATTTTAGATCTTACACAATATAGAACCTTCTTTATCCCCTGCTGATCTATTCCTATTTCAAATTACTATCCCTGTGGAGAAGCTGCACTTATCTCCTCCTCGTATCTTCTTTCCAGTCTAGTCTTATTTTGCTCTTTAACTACATCAGACTTGAAGCTCACTTCCTGATTCATCCAGCAGGCTCCAAGCAAACACAGGCAGAGAGCTGGAGGGCAGCAGGCTCAGTTCCCCCCTGCAGCAAGGCAGCTCAATTCAACAGAGACCCATGTTGCTTAAATGTCTTGGGAATATCGAGCACAGATTTTCACAGGAACTTGTTTTTTAAAAAAGGACTCCAGGAAGTTTCAGCAAGCTCTAGACAGGGGTCAGGAGGCCCCTGATGCTGTTCTTAGTGAAATGAAGTTGTTGGAAGTGGCCAGTTGTTTACAGGTGTGTGTTGCTGGAACAGCTGGAAGGAGCTGTATCACCTCAGTGAATGGAAATCTCTGTGTTCCAACATCTTCCTTCTCCCCAGTCACACTCACTTGTGTGCAGCATTCCAGCTGTCCCAGTTCCATTGCTTTCTGGGAGCCCAGTTACTGGGGTTTTTTTAATAGATTATTTTTCATATGGAAGCAAATTCTGTGGCCAAATCTATTGATCAGCCACATACAATTTAAGGACATAAAGGAACAACAGTCTCCAAATACCTGCTAGTCTGCTAAACTGGCAGGTTTTGACATGCACTTGATTTCAGAATTATTGATTATATCCCACTGAAAAGGCACAGTGATCACATGACATACCCAAGTATAGCTGGAGCACCTCAAGAATGGCCATCAGGAAAAGCAGGACAAGATCAGGAGCCAAGAAATCATCTGGATAACTGAAAACTTGACCTGTGGAATAACACAGTGTAAATAAGCCAGGAAAATTCAGCAGGGGCATCGAGAAACACAGCAGGGCACAAGCAGAGAGCTGCTCCTGTGTCAGATACCTGTGACTTACTTTTATAAACAATCATTGCCAGAGTGGCCAAGAAGTAGAAGATGTAATAGACCCCATTTATGTAGAAGAGCATCTGTAAAGGAACAGATGACAGCTGAAAACTCTTGTCAAGGATTTCTCAGAGCAATGAGGTGGGATTCACTTCATAACATCCCCCTCTCTGCCCCCCTTTCCAGCAACCTCCAGACACTGCCCTGCCTTTTCTTGCACTGAGTGCTTCAGCCATGACTGGCCTGCTGGGTGGGGCTCAGAAAGTAACTGGAGATTGCAAAGACTCCCAGTTAGGCTAAAAGCTTGCTGTTTCACTTTTGGTTTTAGTTCCTTTAAATAGATCTATATTTGATTCATTAGTCTAAGGAAATGAGGGGGGGCTGCATGAGCACATTTCCCAAACAACTTCTCTACCTGTTCAATCAGCTCTGAGCACACTGGTGAGGGTTGGCAGCCTCTGGTCCATCCCAGGCCTGCCAGTGTTGGGAAGCAGGTGGCCCTGAGAAGCAGACAGGCCCTGTTCCTGCCCACACAATGGGAAGTCTGAAAGCTGAGCTCCTACCTGCCAGAGAGAGGCCACGAGCTCCACTTTGAGATGTAAATTCTGAAGAAACAGGCTTCCCTAATTCACTGCTCAGTAAACTGAGATAGTATTTAGTGATTATTAGTTATTTGTCTGTCTGTGTGTGTAAAACTGCCAGCTCCCTCTCTGACTGCAAGAGGAGGTGAAATGCTGAATTTATAGGAGGTATCTCCCAGTGAGAGGTGTTCAAGAGCACCCCTCTGTCCAGGGATGGGCATGATTCCTATATGGCAGGTACAGACACACTGAAGGAATCATTTTCTCTTCAGGCACAGCAGCACATTAGTAGTACAAGACATGAGTAGGATGGCTTGGGGCTCACCACCACCTGGAGAAGCTGCAAAGTGGCTCCAGGAATCCAGAAAGTTTGCCCATTCAGATAAGTTTCTGACAACCATATGACAGTGTTCTTAGCTTTAAACAATACAATTTAATCTCAACAAGGAATTTATTGGTGCGGATTTCATCACCACCCCATCTGTCTTTCTCTACTCAAAATGCTCTTTATTCTCCCTTCTCTGCTCCTGAATGTCTCCAAGCAGGGACTTCATCCCAGGCACCTTGTGCAGGAACTGCCCATCCAGTTTCTGAAGGCAGCACCACCCACAGGCACTGGATCTGTTCCCGTTCCCAGAGCAGCTCATTTTATTAAAACAGAACCAGGTTTTTGTGTTTTTCCAGTTGAAGGAAGGTGGAGCAAAGAATTACTAGATAGGTTCTGAGCATGGAAATGTTGGAAGCTGAGGGTGTCTCCTCTCAGGAGGTGACTTAGATCTTGGCAGAAGTAAAGGTAGGGTGAATTAACAGGAGAGAAGAGGAAAGCTGCTTTTACTGCCTCTTGTTGGCTGTGTCACTGTCTGGGAGCTCTGCTGCACGGGGCTTGTGTCCATCAGCCCACAAATCCAGTTCTTAGCCTTGCTTCCTAAGGAAATCAGAGTTATCTGATCATAAATGGTGGCTGCCAGCCCCCTGTAGGGACTGCAGGTGGGCTCAAGGGGTTTGGGCATGATTTGGGGCCAAAGAGGGCAAAATCACAGCTCAACCCCAGCTAGGGCTGCAAAAACATCTTCCCTTGAAGAAAAGTTTTACCAGGTCTGCTTCCTGTGGGTGGTGCTGATGATGGAAAACTCAAAGGAGAACCCAAGGATGGCCCTGTGCAGCTGGATTAGGAGGAAGATGGGGAATGCATTTCAACCAGTCTCCCTGGAGGTTCCCACACGTGAGGGATGAAAGGCACCCAAAGGATACAACTGATGGAGTTCTTCCTTTCCATTGAGGAGGAGAAAAGAAAAAGAAAATCAGTCTAAACATTTCCTGAAAGTGCAGCAGAAACATTCAAAAAGCTGATTTTACTACAGCAGTCAAGCATGCTTATAGAAATGTTTTTCTCAGTTCACTGGAAGACTTGATGGTTTCTCAGCTCATGCAGTTCAGGTTCCAAAAATAACTTTTTTCCAAATACCTGAATTCTGCAGTAATTTGGGAGAAATCCCTGCTGTGAAAAGTCACTTTCACTGAGGAACCATCTGCTTTCAAAGCAGAAAGAAGTACACAGGCATTACCTGGAACTTGTTTATCCTGTCCTCTGACAGTAGATGACACTTCATCCCCTCTAACTATGCAGCAACAAGGGAAACATGTATGTGCAGAATAAACCAGAAGGCACCACTTGTTTTTAAAGTGTGAGAAAACATCCACCTAGAGCACAGGGCTCCCTGCTTCCTGTAAACAACATCCCTCCAAACTGGTTCCCTTCAAAAGCAAAGTCATTCTCTGTCAAACCTTAAGATGTTCTGATCACCTGCAGAAATCATACCAAGCATTTTCTATAAATTAACATTTATTTTTTTTAAATGCAAACAACATTCCTGTGCAACGTGATGGCAACTGACCCACCCAGGCAGCTCTGAAGGCACTCAGTGATATTCTCAGCCTCTCTTGGGCACGTGAGGAATTGAAAAGCTAAGTCCTCTGTTCCACAGGGACCAGAACTGCCTGTGAAAGGCTGTTTGATCCACCTCCTTGTTACCACAAATCAGTGGGACACCCTCACCTCACCATCCTTGAGCTTCATGAGGTTCATGTCCTCATCACCCAGCAGTAGGTTTATCCAGTTGGGCCCAAATTAATCCCCACTACCTTCAGGCACCTAATTAAGGTTCCAATTGGGAACGCAGTGGAAATAGGCAATGCAATTTGAGGTGATTCATGCTCCCCGTGATGGGAAATGCCTCCTGGACATGCTTCATCTCCTCTGCCCTCTCTGTAGAGGGACTTCAGGCTCCTGTGAGTTACAGGTTTCATTAGACACCCTGTGACTGGTGGCTACAGACTGGTTGTCTTTACACCCAAGTATAAACCTCATGGGAAAGTAACACCTCACGCCGAGGTGATGTGCTTCCTTTCTTGGCCAGCAATAAGGAGATGCCTCCATTTTAAAGCTAATTTAGACAGTGGGGCAGGATGTTAAAATTGAAATACCACAGCTGCATGTGCAGACTTGTTATTATTCCACAAGAAGTGTCCAGATATGGGACTTTTTCTGTAGAACCAGACACAACCAGCAGAGCCTCCTGGCTGCCGTGGTGCCAGTGGTGTCATTGGAATGGTTCAGCTTTCCAGTTCAGGCCAATTCCCCAGTTTTAAACTCTTTTTTTTTTTTTTTAATCGTTTTCCAGAAGAGGGCACTGCCCACATTCCTGCAGGACGGGTTTGACAGCCGCTATGATTGAGAAGGTGCTGCCTCCCCCTGCCCGGCCGGGGACATTTCACGCGGGCTCCACATTGAACCTGTGACAGCGACACTGCGGGTGAGTGGTAATTGTATCTAAAACATGTATTATCTACCATTTCAGGCTGCGAACCCCAGCACCCTGCGGGTGCCTCACTGCTGGGGACGTCTGCTCAGAAAGGGACTTGGTTCCTTGTTCAAGCCAAACTTTTCAAACCCAGCTTTATCTACCTAGGGCTGCATTTATTTTTAATATTTATTTTTTTTTTTGGGGGGGGAAACCTTTGACCTCTTTGAAAAAAGCAGAAATTAGTAATTTTGACCACGCTGATGATTTTATTTTTAAAATATCTAAATCCCAGCGGTTCATCATTTGAAAGAAAGGCTTGAATCGGAAAGGGCTGTCAGTCAGGGAGGCGACCCGCCTGTGGATAAAGGTGCTCCTCAGCCCGCACGGCCCCTGATCGCCCTGACACTGGGCCCGCAGCTGACGGGATTGGCCTCCGCGTGTCGGGACTGTCGCGATATACCTACGGGGCTGGGACCGGCGCCGAGGCCTAGCTCGACCTCGACCCCCGCCTCGCTCTCCCCGTGCCCCCCCGCCTGGAGCGGCGGAAGGGAACCCTGTAGCGCGGCGGGGAAGCAGGCCCCGCCGCCCCGCGGGGACACGGGGTGTCGGTATCGATGGCAACGCGCCGCTCACCTCGCCTCCCCGCCGCCATCTTGTCTGTCCGCCCCCGCCGGTCCTCCAGCATCCCGGCGGCCTTTGCGCCGCGAGTGGGCGGAGCTGGCCGCCCTGCCCCCGCCCCCTCTGCCTTCGGGTGCGATCGGAGCGCTCGGCCCGGTTCGGTCGCTTTCGGGCGGATTCGGGCGCTCGCCCGTTCGGGCCTCTCCGTTCGGGCCGACGAAGGGGAATTCGGGTGCGATCGGAGAGGACTCGGCTCAGCTCGGCTCTCCTCGCGCCCGCTTCACCCGCCTTCGGGCGCGATCGGAAAAGACTCGAGCGGACTCGGGATTCTTCGACCCTTTGGGCCGGACCACTCGGGGACTCGGCCCTGTTCGGGCGGGCTCGGGTTTCCCCCCCGCCCCGATCTCTGTCAGGTATCGCTTCGGGCCGCGCTTCCACGGACTCGGCCGGGCTCGGCTGCGTCCCGCCTCGGGATTGGCCGGCCGGCGGGAAACGCGGGCCCGCGCGTCGGGAGCCATCGCCGGCCTTCGGAGGCGGCCTGGAGAGACTCGGGACAGTTCGGGCTTCATCGGAAGCGGCTCGGAAGCGCTCGGGGAAACAAACGTTCGGAAACGCTCGGGCGAGTTCGGCACCGCTCGGCCGCCCGCCGCAAAGCGCTCGAGTGACCCCGGAGCGACCCCCCGCCCCCGTCTCTCGCCACACACCTCGCGGCCCCCTCCCCAGCGGCGGTCGGGGCGGGGGGCGGCGGGCGTTGGGGCCCGCTCGGGGCGGCTCGGCTGTCCCCGCCCGCCGGCCGCCTCGGATGGAGGACGCCGAGTCGGCGGCGAAGCAGCTGGGCTTGGCGGAGGCGGCTGCGGCGGCGGCGGCCGCGGCGGCCGCGGAAGGACCCCAGCAAGAGCAGCAGCCGCCGCGAGAGGCGGCCCCGGAGGCGGAGCCCGAGGAGGAGGAGGAGGAGGCGGCGGCGCGAGTGACGGCGGTGACGGTGATGGCGGCAGGGGCCGAGCACATCGCGATGGGAGCCGAGCCGCTGCCCAGCGCCGACGAGGCCGCCACCGCCTTCGCAGGTCAGGGCGGGCGGAGCGCGCATGCGCCGCTCCCTCAGCGCCGGCGCCTCAGCCCGGCAGCGCCTGCCCGCCCGCCCGGCAGCTCTGCCCGCAGCTCTGCCCGCAGCTCTGCCCGCAGCTCTGCCCGCCCGTGGCAGCTCTGCCCGCAGCTCCTGCCCGCGGTGGCAGCTCCTGCCCGCAGCTCCTGCCCGCCGGTAGCAGCTCCCGGCCCCACAGCGGCCCCCGTGCCCGCCGGCAGCCCCGCCCGGGGCTCCCCTCACAGCCTTCCCGCCTTCCCGCCACGTCGTTTTACCTCAGGGGCTGCCGCGGGGACAGGGCAGCTCGCAGCTTTGCTCGCAGGCGCTTGGGCACTACACACGCTCCTCCACACGACGTAACCTTGAAGTAAAACACGCAGGAGGTGCCTTCCTGCGTCCTAACGTGGCTCTCAGCCCGTGCCCCTGAGCCCGGTGCCCTGGCAGGCTCTGGAGAGAAGCGCTGCTGAGCAGCGTTTCAGGGCCCTTCGGAGCTAGATCGGTATCGTCAGCCGCAGGGCTTTGTTGTTTTTCACTCTTTGCCCCGTGTGTGGCACTGAAAAACCTCCAGTTTTAGGGAGAGAGTCAAATATACATGTTAGGGACGTTTGGCTGGAAGTTTGGGCAGTCTTTAACTGCACCCTGTGTGGCAACACAGAAATCAATATATAGCAGAGGGGGAGTCAGTTGTTTCCTTGCCAGTCAGCTTTTTTTTTTTTTTTTTTAATAAAGAGCATCACAGATTTGTTTTTTTTAGTACAAGTGCAATATAAGTTTTCCCCTTAGTTCATCCCATGCTGATAACGACTGTTGAGGTCTCAAGGAGGTTAAAGCATGTTCATCCCCAAGCCACAGTAAAAGTCAGAATGACTTTTTGACGCTTAATGGCACTTAAAGGTGTCGGGAAAAATAAGATTAATTTTGAAGAGGGAGGAAGAAGGTTCTGCAGGTTTTGGTTTTTTTTTTTATTGCTGTGTAGCTGCTTGTCAGGCTCCCTGGGCTGCAGCACAACATTGACTTCACGTCTGTTTTACGTTTCAGAAGTCACCACGGTGACCGTGGCCAACGTTGGTGCCTCTGCAGACAACGTTTTCACTACTTCTGTGGCAAATGCAGCTTCAATCTCAGGGCATGTGCTGGTAAGTCTGCCCTTTCATCCGGGGGCCTTCGCAGAGCCCTGTGTACTTCCAGCGTCAACGAAGAGCTGTTTGTGTTGGAGCTGTACTGAGGCCAAAGATGTGTCTTGATTGCAGCGTGCAGGTTTATAAGCCGCAAAACCATCAGCCGGGGGACGTACGGTTTGGGTTTTTTTTTTTAATCACTTGAAGAGTTTTTGGGTGGTGTCTGTTTTTTTCACCTTTCCACTCGTGTGTAACGGAGCTGATGACCTGCGACGTGTAACCTTTGAATTTGGTTGGTTGAAATCTCACCAACCAACCCCCATGTGCGGGGGTCGGTGCAGCTGGGGGAGGGACCCCCGGGGGCGGCTCCTATGAGAAGCTGCTGAAAACTCCCCCCCCGGCTCAAAAAATCCAGCCCCGCCTCTGGCCCAGGCTGAGCCCATCAGCGACAATGGACGCGCCTCTGCAATTAACATATTCAAGAAGGGGAAAGGAGCTGCTGAAAGACCTCGGGGCGAGAGGGGAGGTGAGAGGAAGGCGGAGATCCCAAAGGCGGTGAGGAAAGAGGCGAGGGAAGGTGCCCCGAGACGGAGGTTCCTGCCGCCGGTGGGGAGATGGTGGGTTGTCCCCATGCAACCCGTGGAGCAGCACGATGGAACAGCCCGTGAGGGACCACGGGGGAGCAGATGTGGACCTGCAGCCGTGGAGGACCCCGCGCCAGGGGAGGTGACTCTTCCCGAAGCAGCCTGTGGCTCTGTGGGCAGCCTGTGCTGGAGCAGCTCCCGAGGGACTGCACCTCCTGGGAGGGACTCGTGGCAGAGAGGTTCGTGAAGGACTTTCTCCCGTGGGAGGGACCCCGCGCTGGAGCGGGGGAAGGCCGTGAGGAGCATCCTCCTGAGGAGAAAGGAGCGTCAGAAAAGAACGAACTGGCTGTAAAACCCCGTTCCCTGCCCCCCTGCGCCGCTGGGGGAGGAGTTAGAGAAATCGGGAGTGAAGTCGTTTGGGCCCTGGAAGAAGGGGAAGAGAGGGGTGGGGTGAGGGTTTTAAGCTCTGGTCTTTGTTTCCTCTCTTGTTTGCATCTGATCCGTGATCAGTTAAGTTGATACTTTTTCCCCCTAGTTGAGCCTGTTTTGCCCATGACCGTGACTGCTCAGTGAAGCCTCCCTGCCCTTGTCTCGACCCATGGTGGTTTTAGGTGGATTTTCTCCTCCCCATCCCACATTTTACTGAGGGGATTTGAGCAGCCTGAGGGGAAGTGGCAGCCTGGTGTGCTTTGTGAGTGGTGCTGTGGGGTCCCTCTGAGAAGGTTTGGGAGGGAATACTAAAATGCATTGCTACTGTAACTCCATCCATTTAGACTCTTTTGTTTCTTTTATAGTCTGGGAGAACGGCCCTCCAGATCGGGGACAGCTTGAATCCTGAAAAGGCCACTCTCATCGTGGTTCACACCGACGGCAGCATTGTAGAAACCACGGGGCTGAAGGGGCCCTCAGCACCTCTCACACCAGGTACAGGGCAGTCTGGTTTTGCAGTGTCACTCTCCCGGAGGGGGTGGCTTTTTTCCCCCAGTTGTGCTGTTAGGAATACAAACCATGATGTGCACAACATTACATAGTGGCCTTGTAAGGATGGTTTGTCCCCTCTTCAGGCTGTGGGACTTGTATTGCTGGGGAGTAGAGGAATACTTCAGATCTATTTATTTATTTATTTATTTTCTGTCAGAAATAGATTTAGTTTTCTTACTGTTTGCCCTAACCCTTGCAAATAAATCAGCTTCTTGAAAGATCTTGCCCTGCTGCCCTTGCCTACACCGATCCCACCCTCCAAGGCAGGTGAATCAACTTAATATCGATCATAAAAGTACCAGTCTGCTAGTTCTGCACATGGCTTCTTTTTAAAGGGGGCCCGAATCTAGTTGTACCTCCGTTCAGGCCGCTTGCCGGTGTGGAATATCGCGATAGCTGTTGTGTCTTGGCTGCCGGGGTCTGTTGCTCACGGCTGCTTGGCACTTTCCTTTCTGCCCACCAGGCGGCACCGCGACCCTTCAGCCTCTGGGAAGGGGGAAGATCCCGCCAGCGTTTCATGCCCTATTAAAGCCTCTTTCCTGCCCTTCTTTTCACGAGTAGTTTCTTCTCTTTCTTCCGTGTCTTTTACTTGGCACTTGCCCCAGCCGAGCCGAGGGCGTGAGGGTGTAGCCAGAGTGTTTTGGTTGCTGTCACCTTTCTTTTCTTTTCTCCAAAGGGCCGCAGTCTCCTCCTACCCCTTTAACAACCGTCCAAGAAAAAACTGGAACCAAGTATAACTGGGACCCCTCGGTGTATGAGAACGAGCTCCCAGTGAGGTGTCGGAACATCAGTGGGATTCTGTATAAAAACAGGCTTGGATCAGGTATCTGCCACCTTGGGTGAGGAACTGGGAGGGCTCCTTCTTCACAGGCTACTTTTAAGGTCCAATTGAGAGTTAAAAAAAGATTATTTCCTAGCCAGCCTAGTCCCTTTTGATATTACTGTTCTTCTCAGTTTTGCTCTTTTCTTCTGGGGCTTTTTAACATTTTTTCTTGAGTCTATGAAGACAGAGGCTGCTGTGCAGTGGGTCTCCCTGCTAATAAGTTGACTCTTCTAACATTCTTTTTGTCTGAGAAGCAGACACACCCCCGTGTTTCTACAAAGCTCTAAAGAATCCCTGCTGGAATGGGAAATGGAGCTTGTCCCCTGATGGGACTTCTTAGCTGCCTTATCCCCCCCCCCCCATCTCTTTTCTCTCTGTGGGAAACTGAAGGAGCAGCAGCAGGAATTGCCAGCCTGACTGCACAGCACTTGCTCCATGGCTAGAGAGTTGTCTTCCCAACCAGAAGGATTAGAAATTTCAGTGCTTATTAAGGAAAGGCTTAAATTACTTACCCCTCTGGTGGATGAGTAGTTTTTGTCCTAGCTTTTTGCTGCACCAGTGAGCCCCAAAGCTGGAGCTCTCTAAACATGCCCAGTCGTTGTCACAGCCAAGATAATAAATGGTCCTGGTTACCCCAGAGTGAGGAGCTGCAGCAGATGGGGTCAGATTTGGTGATTGCTGCAGAACAACTGCCGTTTTGTCCGGCAATTCCAGTATTTACTTCTTTGGGAAAGCAGCAAAATGATCCTTACTGTTGACTCACAGGTGTCTTTTCCATCAGGAGGCCGTGGCAGGTGCATTAAGCAAGGGGACAACTGGTACAGCCCCACGGAATTTGAAGCTATGGCAGGAAGAGCCAGCAGCAAGGACTGGAAGAGGAGCATCCGCTACGCTGGGCGGCCCCTGCAGTGCCTTATCCATGTAAGGTTCTGTTTGCTCCCTCTTTCCTGCTGGAGAGGGCAGGGGGAGCCAGGGCAGGGGCTGCAGCAGCCCAGGCTGTGCCCCAGCTTCTGCAGTTGCTTATGGTGGTGCCACAGGGCAACCTGGGAGCAACGTATGGATTGGGTTGAGAGAGGGATGTTTCTAGGAGTGTTTTCCAATAGCACAGTACCAGTCTTGGTTGTGCTTGGAAAGGGATTATGGGTCATGGAGGATGAAGGCCAGCCTGGAGCTGGATTGCAGACATTGAGAAGTGAACCCTCACCCATGATCCTGTGATTCAATAACCTGATCTGCCTGATCTTGTTTGCCTGGCAAACACCTTCTTCACTTGCACCATTTATGGAGCTTTGCTTTGGGTCCTTTATTTCCTCCCATGTCCAGGAGTCTCTTGGAGAACTGGGCATTGCCATTAGGCTGGCAGTTGAATTCTGCTCGGGAAAAAACTCTTATCAAGTCCCAGTTTCACAGATTTTGATTTGAAAATTGTTCTCCCTTCGCTCTCCTCCCCTCCACTCAACCCATCACCACACTGCAGGGGAGCTGCTCTGTTACTCCGTAGGGTTCCTAGGAAGGAATGGGTACATTTCTCTGGAAGCTGTTGGAATCTTTTAGCAGAATCCAGCTGTGCTCCTGGTGTTTCTGGGGCTGGTGCTGAACCTGCAACCTCCTCCTTTCAGGATGGGATTTTAAACCCTCACGCTGCCTCTTGCACTTGTGCCGCTTGCTGCGACGACATGACTCTGGTGAGTTGGAGAATCATGGAATTGTCTTGGTTGGAAAAGACCTTGAAGGTCATTGAGTCCAACAACCATTAGTTTAAAAACAATTCCATTGGTGAGCAGGTCATGAGGGTCCTAGGAATGTTCAGGAGAGCTGTGGCTGCAGCGTGTGTTGCTGTGTGAGAGCAGGAGGGAAGGAGCTGTTGGCACTGCTGGGGAGCAGCCTCATCACAATGGGGGACAGTTAATGCTTTTTTTCCTATTTATTTTATTTTCTAAAGTATTTATACATTATATTATTACTTGAATAATGTATTTATATAAAATGCCTTTTGGAGATCTCAAGGCTGTTTGAGATTTTTGACTAAAATTTCACCTTTTTTTTTGAGCTGGAAAAAAAAGTTTTTGTAAGGATGTAATGAATACTCTGTGTGGGATCCATGTTCTCATATTAAACTGCTTGTGGTTGGTTTGGGGTTTGGTTTGTTAGTTTGGTTTTTTTGTTTCAAAAATGAGGTCCTGAAAGCAGAAGCCTTTAGCTTGACTTGAAGTAGTTTTTTATATTTCTTTTCTGCTATGAACTGATGATTTCCTAGACCTGAAACTGTCCCCTGTCTTCCCCTCACCCTTGATCCCTTTTCTTCCACCAGCAGTCAATTATTTGCCCAGTTCTGCTCCTTAAATCATAGTGGAAAGAGATCTGAATCTGTGCCACTTCCCCCGGAGGGAGCTGAGCCCCACTTATATATATTTTTTTCATAGAGTTCTTTTGGGTTGGAAAAGTAGAAGTTTTTTGGTCAGTTGTTGCAAACCACAGCCCTCCATGGGTGTATTTGGTGCTGACCTTAGCTGCATATGGAAGGTTGAGAAGTAAACCCAAAGTCCCCAGGAGACCCCAGCTAATGCCTTTTCCTCTTCTCTCCTGTGTGTGTTGCCCAGAGTGGCCCAGTGCGACTCTTTGTACCCTACAAGAGGCGGAAAAAGGAGAATGAAATGCCTGCAACTCCAGGGAAGAAGGATTGTCCCAAAAACATCACTCTGCTCCCTGCCACAGCTGCCACCACATGTAGGTTCTTTGGTAAAAAACACTTCCCTTTTTAGATGAGGAACTGCCAGGCTAGATACTTCATGTCCCTCAGTGGCTCCTTGGAACTGGTCAGCTGAGGAAAAATGTCTTTTATTTTTTGCCACTTCCTTTTTCTTGGGTAGTTTTACTGGCTCGGTGTCTTGAGCTGATTCCACTTCCTGTTTTGTAGAAACTGGCACCGTGTTGCCACACTGAGGCTGCAAGCTGAGTAGGGAAAAGTACAGCTCTAGACCTTCAGGAGACTGGATTTTAAGCACCTTTTACATCCCCTAGGCTTCATATTTCGTTCTGAGAGCTGGATTATGTTGCCCCCTCTCCCTGCTCCCTCAGCCTGGTGGGGCAGGGGGAGTTGTGAAGTCCTGGCCTTGATCCATAGCAAGTTTCAGGTGGCTTAGTCACAAATGACAGTGGAGAAATTTCCTCCGGTTAAAATTAGGTTGAAGGGAAGACTGGCCCTTCTCTGCTCTGCTGGGAATCCCTGTTCCATGCCCTCAGCTTGGTTTTTGTCCTTCAGAAGCTGGTGGGGGTGGAGTAAGATTGGTGCTATTTCTTGAGATAGTAGAGAAGTGGGCTCTGAGCAGCTGGAATGAAACCCACAGCTTTGAAGTCGTTAATGAAAGAGGCAGAAGGTGATGTTTTCATCTGCAAATTTGCTCTCTTTAAGATTCAGGACACGCTTTCTTACTTACTGTTGATGATGGCTGAACCATCTGTGTGAGAACAGAAATTAATTTGCAAGCTCCTCAAGCTCACACGTTCCCAGCCACACTCGTGTGTCCTCCTGCTCTCACCACCATCTGGATGGGAACAGGACAAAGTGAATGGAGGAGGAATCAGCAGAAACCCAATAAAGAACAGTCAGAAGTAGGGTTGAATTAGCAGTGGCAGCAGGCAGAGAAACACACAAGGATTCTAGAGAGCTTTGGGGGTCTTTTTTTTTTTTTTTTTAATCCCCAAAGAGGTTTAAACTATATTTTCATTCAGGTGAGGTGCTCTGCAGTTGTGGGTTTGCTCCTACTGGCACCAGGGCAGAGGAGGCCTCTTGTTTTGGTAGCAGCAGCCACATTATTTCACCAGGCATGAATATGAAGTCTTCCAATTGAGTTAGTGCTTGGGAGGAGATCCCCCTGGCTGAGCCACAGAACCAGCCCCTCACCAAGCAGTGGTGCCAAGTTAGTTAATCCTGGTTAAAAAAAAGGGTTTAAACATTTTGGAGCCACTCAGATCTATTCATCCAAAAGGATTTTGTGACTTGTTCCTTGCATTGGCCAGGGATGTGGTGTCACTGAGTGCAGACAGACAGATAGAATTGCCCAGCTAACCAGACTGTCACAGAATTAATTGTAATCCACAGGTTTTTTTGTGTTGATTTAAGTAGTAAGAACCACTCTCTGCCAAAGTTGTAACAAAGCAGGATCAGCCAGAAACTGACGGGTTTTGTGACCCTGCTGGATCTTTCTGGTGGGTGTTACGTTACTGCCCAAGTAATAATTGGAAAGGAGGTGACTGGGGGAGTGTTCAAGAGAACATTCTGGCCTAGAACACCCTGAGGATAAAGGGGCCTGCAGGAGACCAGCAGCTCCTTCAGGAGCCCCCCAGGGCTGTTACCCCCATTCCCAGCTGTACTGGAAGGAGGTGTGACCCAACTGCAGGTGAGCACAGGCCACCTCCTGGTCTGTGAGCTCTGGGTGATTCAGGACAGGGATATCAGCAGCTAAAGGCCTCTGTGCTGAGTGTTAATTAAGGGAGTGCTTTAATATTTGCAGTCACTGTGACCCCCTCTGGGCAAATCACCACCTCCGGGGCCCTGACCTTCGACCGCGCCTCCACTGTGGAAGCCACAGCCATCATCTCAGAAAGCCCATCCCAGGGGGATGTTTTCACTGGAGCCACAGGTGAGATTGGAGGTGACATCTGGTGGGGTTGAGGAAAAATAGGTTGGGATGCCCATTGTTCTGTGCAGAAGCATTTGGAATGATGCACCAAGGGTTTATTTCTCTAGGTCTTACAGTGCGACTCTGCATAACCCCCTGTCCTCCCTGGGGAATCATTTCAGCAGTCTTACCAGCTGCAGAAAAGAAGTTAAAAGTTGTGCCCAGATGCTCAGGAGCACCTCTGCTGATCTCTAGGGGTTTATGGTCATCTCTGTCCTTTTTTTCACTCCTCCTTTGTCCTAAGATACTACTAAAAAATAATAATAAAAGCCGAGGGTTGAAACTATGCAAAAAGTGCTGCATAAATGCTGAAAAATGCCAGAATAAATTAAAACATAAATGCATGACATTGATTTTGGTTTTGTTTGACTTATACATGGGGTTGTGAGCCCTGCTGAGGGAACTACCCTGCTCTGAGAACTGGAGTCTGGGGTCCTGTGAGTATTGCAAATGGATCAGGGTACAGGAGGGAGAGCAGCAGCAACTTGGGTCTCTGGAAGGAAAGTCAGAGGGAGATGGAAGGAGTACAAAGTTGCCTTGCTTGCTACCTGTGGGATTGTGCTACTGTTTCCTGCAACCCTTGGGACTATCGAGGAACGTAGAACTTATATAAAATGTAAAAAAACCCAAACCAAAACAGGGTTGAGAGGAGGGTTAGAGATCAGCTGTTCCTGGGGGTTTGTAACACTGTTGTTGTCGTGCAGTTCAAGACACCAACGTGCAGCAGCCCTGCCGGGTCAGTCACCCAGAGCCTCACTACCCGAGCTACCAGGACAACTGCCAGATTTCACCCTTCCCCGAGGCTGCGCTGCCCACAGCCCATCCCAAGATTGGTACGTCCTGTCCGTGTGTCATGGGAGGTGCAGCTGGCACTGCTGGGGCTCCTTTTGCATTGTCTTTCTCAGCCAAGATGGAGGCAGAAAAAGAAACTGTTCTGCTTTGCTCCCAAGTTGTGTGATTGTTAAGCTTTGGACAAGCAGATTTTCCACTCTGGGAAGTTTTTCACTCTGTTATTGGGAGCTGTGGTGTGTTGGTTCCTGCCCGAGGATGCTGGTTGTCTCTTGATTTAATTTTCCCCATTCTGGGAAGTTTCTCTGAGCTTGACCTCACTGACACAGGGGTGCTGTAAGGCAGGCAGGGCTGGATCCCTGGGCCTGTTCTTTCGGGCATCAAGGAAAGATCAGGCAAACATGGAATTTTCCTTTGTGCAGCCTGGAATCTTTCAGAGCCTGTTCTCCCCTTGCCCTGACCTTTTATTTACTCGTTTGGAGCAGCAGAGAGTGTTCCTGCTCTGTCCAGAATGAAATCTTGTTGGTTTTAACCCTTAGTCAGATCTTGATCTTACTAATTAAACATGGTGGTTTTTTTCACCAGTTAATACTTTCTCTCGACTGATAGACCCATGCTGAAATGGGGGATTGGAAGTAATTCCAATTGGATAAGTGCTCAAGTGCCACTGCTGTGATAAATACTGTGCTGGAAATGTTGTAGGGGCAAAGGTTCTTCTGCAAATAGCTGCTGATAAAGGACTGGTTTATCTCGTTCATATCGAAGTGCAAACAGTTCTACACCGTTCATGTGCAAATTGGTGGAAATTACTATTTTAATTAAGGTCTGTTGAGCCTAAAATGTGTGTGTACCTGCATGTGAACTGGCCGGGCTGCAGGTCGGGAACCAGGTGGAACGTGACAGTCCCTGCAGGGTCTGAGCCCCCTTCTGTCTCCAGATCTGGGCTGGGCTCTTGCAGGTTTTGCTGCTTGCATGAGAAAGTACCAGAAAGGCCTGGGAAAGGGTTCAGGTGTCAATGCACTGAAATTAATTCCTGTCTTGGAAGATGCTCAGTGTTCAGTGGAAGAGTCTTTGCCTGCAGGTGCTTTACCACAGAGAGATTCAGAGCAGTGGGTGGAATGCTGGAATTGAGCCTGGCCCAGGAAGGTGTGTTGGCCTCTTGCTGCTCAGGCCAATATTTGCAGTTGAATTTTTTCAGGACAGGATTTATGGCTGAATGGTAAAGTACCATCTCAAGTGCAGCCCAGAAGACTTCCTAAGTGGAGGATCTGTTTGTTTTCAGCTGGGCTGTGCACCCAGTTGTTCTGTGTCTGAGGTCTGGGGCTTGTTTCTGCCTTTCTCTGTGGAGCCCCTTTGCTCAGACCAGCACAACTGGAAACCCAGAATCTGTGGTGACACCCAGACCAGACTGTGATGGGAGAGGGACAATAAAGCAGGTGATGTTTTGTTGGAGAACTTCCCTAAATGGTGCATTTAAATGCAAGCAGTGGTCAGTGCCCAGCAGGGCTGTGAATGCTCCAGAGCATTGTCTGTCCCTGGGAGCTGGGGAAGAGCTGTGCTTGGCAGGGCTGCTGGAGGTTGCCAGAGTGGTGCTTCTGGAAGGGAAGCAGACTTGGGATGGGATGTGGGATTGAAGTGGCTCAGGGCTCCTGAAGTGACACTCAGCTTTTGTTCAGTGCTTCTCTGATGGCCAAAGCATCCAGCAGTTGGAAAGCTCCTGCACTTACCGTGTGACTGTGTCACTCAGAATTTAAAATCAAAGAAGTGACCTGGCTTTTGGTGCCTGGAATACAAACAGCTCTTCACTTGACAGTGCAGAGCTGTCCAGGAGGGAATGTGATCTCTCAGCCTGCAGTACTTCCTGCTGCTTCTGGGTGCTGAATCGGCCTGAAACTCCTGCCTAAAGACCTGAGGAAAATTCCAGAGGTAGTAGGTTTTTGGCATAATGAGACTGCACAGCCCCAGCGCTGGTGGTGCCCCCTTTTTTTTTTTTTTTTTTCCTATTAAGCAATTTAGAGACGTATTTGTAGGACAGATGTTGGTAGATGTAAATGTCTTGGACTTAATTTTATGGCAGATGGTGAGTATTTATCACCGGAGCTAGAGTTACATTTTGAGGAAGTAAAGGCAGATCCTCTTTGGTGCAGGGAATGTTGCTTGAGCTGAGCTCCCACTGGGACTGTTTGCCTCCTGGGCCTGCATGGAATTTCCTCACACTGGGGTCTCCTGGAGCACGTGCAACCAGACCACACAGCAACAACAAAACCAGGCAAACCCCTCCAGTTTAAGGAAACAAACTGCCCTAATTTTCTTCTTCTTTCTTTCCATCCAGTGTTGACCTCCCTGCCTGCCCTGGCAGTGCCCCCCACCACCCCCACCAAGGCCATGTCCCCCTCGGTGGTGAACGGGCTGGAGGTGACGGAGCAGCGGAGCTGGTTGTACCTGGAGGAGATGGTCAATTCCTTGCTCAGCACAGCCCAGCAGCTGAAGAGCCTGATCGAGCAGGCCAAGCAGGCCAGCTCCTCCTTCCGAGAGGCTGCAGTCACACAGGCCAAAATTCAAGCTGATGTGGAGAGGAAAGAGGTAATTCTGCTGAGGATCTGAGAGCTCTCAGCCCAAGGGCACCTTCTTGGCTGAGTGAGGGACAGAGCAGAACCTTGCTGGTGCCTGAGTGTCTCTGATCCTTGGGTTACCCTCTGAGTGTTTGGTTTAGTGGATGTATTAATTGAGGGAAAAAACATCTAGGAAGAGAGTGAGTGAGGCAGCAAAGGCTCCGTGTCTCTTGTGAGGGAGGGTTGGCCCCTTGCAGGAGGGCCCAAGGGAGCAGGTTACAGGGTGCTTGGGCAGTGTCATGTTTTTGAGTGTGCATGAAGCCATCTTTTAATAAATCATATTGACTTCCAGAGTGGCAAAACTCCCCAAACTCTGTGCCAGAAGACATTGCTGGAAGACAATAGATATTCAGGAAATGTGTTAAAATAGTTTTTTGTATAAATATAAAATAATCAGTGTTGAAATCTGACAAGTGCTCTAGTTCAAATGGCCTCTGTATGTGAGCCCAGCCCGTTTGGGAACAAGATGGAAGATTAATTCAGCTCCCAGTTGGGTCTTCAGAATTCTTTTTTTTAGAAAGATGAGAACATTTCAGGGCTAGAGAGTATGAAACTAACCTAGGAAGGGTCAGGCATTGAAGAAACGTAGCTCTAGTCAGCAAACAATGGTTTGTGTCCTTCAAAGCAGCAGTGAAGCAGTTGAGAATGGGAGGTTATTTATTTTCTGGAGCTGGTTTTGTGAAAGATCTGGTTGTCTCTAATTTGATCCTCTCTCTTATCCCACCTTTTCCTTCTCCATAGTTTCTGAATATCTGGAATTCTTCACCCCCTGGCTGTGGTTCCATCAGCAGGTTGTGGGGCTGAGGGCAGGGCTGGAGGAGCTGCTGTGGCTGGATTTCTTTCCTCTTGCTCCCTTTCTCACTGGCCATTTCCCTGGAGAACAGGATTAGCCAGTTGTAGAGGATGAAGGGGAGTCTGGTGGAAGGATTTCAGTTCTGGGACTGGAAGGGAGCATGTTCAGCCCTGCACTGTGCACAGGCTGGTGGGAGCTGGGATTACCTGTGCCAAGGTTTTCAAGTCAGGTTGAAGTGCCAGCTCACCCCATGCTTTGGCATCCGCATTTCCACTTTTCTTTACAAAAAAGGAGTCTAGAAACATGACACCGTTTCCCTAGGCCAGTACTCCTGACATCCTTAAGGATTTTAAGGAGTGCTTGGCTGAAAGGAGAGGTCTGAGGAGGTGCTGTGGAACTGGCCCTTTGTCACCTGAGACCATTTGCTCACAGGCTTCTCCACACGAGGTCACAGTGTCCCCTCTCAGAAGGGAGGAGTGAGGTTCCCCTCAGTCCTCTGGTAGCTGCAGTTGGGGTGCCAGGACCCTCCATGTGGAGCCTCTCCTGCTCTGGCTGGACCATGACAGGTCTGGTGTGTCTTTCCTTGCAGCAATACCAGAGCCAGTTATTCCAGCAAACAGAAGATGTGGATGGGAAAACAGAAATCATCATCAAGGTGAGCTGGGGCTGTCTCAACGTTTTCTGGCTGAAGAGCCTTTTGTTCTTTGTCTTGTTCCATTTAAAGAACCGGAGTTTTTATCTTTCTTTTTTATTGTCACAGGAGCCATGTATTCTGACCTTGCCTTCCAGCACAAATCAGAGCTGTTCCAAATCCCCAAAACAAGCAGCTTTAAGCCCTTTTTTGGTGGCCTGAATCCCTCCGGCTGTACATTAGGAGCACAAATATAGCTCAGTCACAGCAGCTGTTAATGCTGGTCAGGTGTGAGCAGGCAGTGTGATGACCTCGGTGCTGACCAGGGTGGTGGTTTGGTTGTGCTCAGAGAGGAGCTGGTGGAACTTGAGACACCCCTGATACTTTCACAGCCCAGAAACTTCCTGTGGCAGCCTCAGGCTGCTGCTCTGACTTGCTAATGATCTGCCAGTAATTTAATGAGCTGGAAAGTGCTCTGTGAAGTGCTGCTTTTTGTGGTAGTTCAGTGATATCCACCTAAATATCCAGGTTATATTAATTGATGTCACTGGTACAAGATTAAAGCAATAGACACAAAAACATCCTATAAAATCCAGGTGTGATTTTTTTTTCACCCTTGTATCCTGTCTCACCCCAGTTTCAGGTTTAACTCCTCATTCCTGTTACAGCCTTGATGTTACTGCTCTGTCTCCTGTTTCTCTGCTGATGCAGTGGCAAAGGCACAAGGCTGCCCAGCCCATAGGAAGAGATCCCTTTTTCGTCTCAAAAAACCAGGAAAAGATTAATCTGGAGGGTCCCATCCTCAGACCTGCTGTTGTCCTTCCTCAGACCCTCTCTGAGACATGCCCAGGATTACAAACCACATCAAAGCAGCAACTGGAGTGATGTTTTTTTTGGAGATTACCTCAGAGCTGGGGTGCAGAGGGCCCGTGCGTAGCCTGGGCACTGTTGCTGGGGACATGGCAGCCTGGGTCAAGGATCTGCTGGGGAGCAGGGGCTCTGCCACGTCTCCTGAGTCACGTTGTGTCACAACACCTGCGTGAGCCTCGGTGACCTCCCTGTTGTTCTCTCTGACCTGGTCTCTCTGCTGTCCATCCTCACAGCAGTCCTGTGCCAACTGCGGCCGCGAGGCGATGAACGAGTGCACGGGGTGCCACAAAGTCAACTACTGCTCCACGTTCTGCCAGCGAAAGGTAGGAGCTTGGCTGGGAGCTGCTCCTTCAGTTGGCTGGAGAGTGGGTGAGGGCCTGGGCAGGGCAGTTGGAGCACAAGCTGTGCCCAGGTAGGCAGCCCTGGCTCCCAGAACCCTCCCCGACAGCTTCTCTCCAAGCAGGACTGAAGGGATGGGGCAGGTCTATGGGCCAGGGATCACAAGAGGAGGATCACAAAAGCTCTACCTTGTAGTGTGCTGGCTTTCAGGAGAGGGTTTAAGTCAAGATTCTGACTTTGTTTTCATAACTTTTCCATGACTTAACTGATGATGTCCTGGATCAGTTTTGGGGTTGAGAAGGCAACATTCTGCTTAGTTTGTGTCCACCTCCAGCACTGCTCCGCCTTGTGGCTCCTTTCCTGTCTGTTGTTAGTGGTGTTTGACCGAGGGCTGGAGACCTGTAGCCCATCTGTGCAGCTCCAGTAGGGCTTCCCTTGGGGCCTTGAGGGCTTCTGCAGGCTGACGCATCCCTTCACGGCCTTTCCCTCTGCTCTTCCCTGCAGGACTGGAAGGACCACCAGCACGTCTGTGGCCAGTCGCCCACGGTGACGGTGCAGGCTGACGAGGTGCACGTCACGGACAGTGTCATGGAGAAGGTCCCAGTCTGAGCACACTCCCCCAGCCCTTGGGCAGCGCCGGGGCGGCCGCTGGACCGGCCCCCCCCACAGTCTGTCCTTTGCCAGACACACTCTTCTCACTACTGACTCATTTTTTGAAAGACTTTTTAATACTGTGACAGCGTTTGCCTGCTGCAGTCCTCTTCCAGAGCCTGGGATAATACAGAGACTGAAAACCTGATCTGGAAGAAGCGAATCCCTCCCAGCTGCAGCCCAGCTGCTGGCAGCCGCCTTCGGCTGCGGGAAGCCTTGACTCTGCCAGGCTGGAACCTCCACCGTGTGGATGGCAGGGATCTCCTCACCCCTCTGGAGGTGGGTCTAAAGCAGGTGCTGCAATGAGCTCTGCCAGCAGGCCCTTCTCCCTGTGCCTCCCTACCTCGTGTTGGAAAAAAGAAACAGAACTTTGGTTTATTTAATTGCCTTGACAAAGTCAGTGCAGGTTTTTATTTGCCAGTGGAAGGACTTGGGTTTTGTTTGTCTTTTTTTTTTTTTTTTCCCCCCCCCTGTGTTCCGTCTGTGCTGGACAAATTTGGAACACATTGGAGCTTCTGCATTTGGATAGAAGTGAAAAATAACATTGTTAAATAAAATGCAGAGAAAGCACAAGTGTGGCCCCTGGTGCTGTTTAGTTCCCAGGGCAGCACCTTGAGATGCTGGTAGATGGTGGTAAATGCAGCAGGTGGCTGGGAGGGTTTGTGGCTGCAGTGGGGCTGTCACTGCAGCTGTGCTTACACATGTCTTCACATCCCAGGGGGCCACTGGGATGTGGTTGCTCCACGGGGAGCTGTGGTCTCATCCTGTGGTGGCCTGGGCTGTAGCTGTGGTGGCCACCTGGCCAGATCAAACCCACAGCAAAGAGTGTATTAGCAGGGAGCTGTCCTGCCAGGGCCATTTAGCAGCCACTAATTGAAGAGGTCAGGAGCTTTAGGAAGTGATTTCCTTCATTCATTGCAAGAAAATCGTTTAATGTTTAATGTATTTCTTTAATAATTTAGGCTAATTTGGCACCTTTATCTGTGCTTGAAGAGTAACATCCAGGCTGGAGGAGTCTCAGCAGACACACTCACATCTCTGGGGGTTTTGTAGCCTCAGGCAATAGAACTGTGAGGAGTTACTTGTCCTGTCTGGTTATTCACTCCATTCCAGTGTTGGTGGGCGAGGAGGATTCTTGCTCAGCTTGTATTCCAAGAGGGGTCGCCTCAGCACGACGGGGACCCCAACCCAGAGTCAAACACTGTTCAAAGGAGAAAACTCTACCCAGAGCTGCAGGAAGGAGCAATGGAGCAAAACATGATGGAAAACCCTGAAGTCTTGTGCCAGTGGTTCTGACAAGTCCCTTCCCTCCTCCTTGTGGGTGGCAGGTCTGCAGTGCAGGTCGGTGCACTTGGTGAATGTCTCTTCCTTGCCGTTTGCTGGAAAAGCTCTTTCTCCTGGAGCAGAGCTTGGGGGCAAGGCAGGGACTGTAGCCCAGGGAGGGTGAGGAGTTGGCAGGGGCAGAGGGGGGTGCTGCAGCCTCCAGGCCTCTGCTGAAGGAAACCATTCCCTGATGGAAAGCCAAGCACACACTGAGGCAGGATGGGAACAGAAATTACCTGTGTCATACTCCTGGGAAGGGCAGAACAGGCAAGTCCTTACATTTCCATAGCAAAATGCTTACTCCTGCTTCCCCAGAGTGATGCTTCAGTATGTCTAATCGTTTCTTCTCACACTGTTAAATGCTGATTGCCTGATTTCTAAAGCTTAAAGACTGAGTTAATTGAAGAGAATCTAAACTGAGCCCACAGTGACATGGCTCATTTGCAGGTTTCTTGCCTCTGTCTGGTGCCCATTAAGGCTCAGACCAACACCCTGTGCTGCTCTGGGTCTGCACAGGAGGGGGTGACAGCAGCATCTCTGGTGTTTGCAGAGCTAAAGCTGCATGGAATGTCAAAAATGGTGGAATGTGTTTCTGTCACTTCACCCCTTTGGCTCTCCTTGCAGTCTCCACAGCCATCCTGGGGTGGTGCTGCTGGTTGGAAACACAGCCCTGAGTGGATACAAGGACAAGAGGGGAGCAGAGACACCAGGTACTGATCCTGCAGCCCTCCTGCTTGTGCAGGTGACTGGGCAGCCCCTCACACCACCAGAGCCAGTCCTGCTCCAGCCTTACCACACAGGCTGTTGCTGAGTGTAGCTGAGCCTTGGTTACTGCCCAGCTTTTGGCCTTACTGCACTTCTTCAGGGGAAAAAAAAAAACCAAACAACCAAACAGGCAGAGAGTGGGGCAGCTTCTTTCTTAAATGAAAAACTGGTAGCTCGTGTAACTAAAGCTCTCAGGGAGCTTCTTGTCAGAGCCCTGGTGTCTGGGGCAGCTGAGCACCAAGGCAAGCTACACAATGCAAAAATTTACAATTTAATCACTGTGGGAATTTAGCCTGTTTATTTCTTGGTGATAAATTGATCGAGCAATTGTTAGTCAAAGAACACCTTCAAACCTCCCTGCAGTCCCTTTTTCCATTTGTTTCTAAGCAAACAAATTACCCCTTGGAAAGCAACAATCCTACACAAAAATCATTACTCAGAAAATGGCTGTTTCGTGCAATAATCATCTTCCCCTCTGAGCCTGAGGAAGGCACCAGCTGCTCCCTCTGGCTGCTCTTGGGGTCACTGCACTCAGCTTCACCGAAAGGTATCAAGGATTTTTTTCCTGCAGGCTGGAAATGATTCCTGGCAGACCAGACACCTAAAGCCAAAGCAAGAGCTGTTCTGAGAACCTCCCCTGCTGCCTGTGGCATCTCTTACCTTCTCAACTGCCAAGTGGTAAAAACAGTGGCTGCAGCTGCAGTTTCCAGTGGGAAGAGTATCTGAGCTGCATCTGCTGGTACTCACCTGGAAGTCTGTACTACAAAGAGCTGGGAACCAGTATCCTTTAGCTGCCATCTGGCCTCCTTCCCTCCTCCCCAACAAAGACAGCAGACCTTAGGCAGAAATAGATCTTTAATGAACTATACAAAAAAGGAGCCTGGTGGTTTCCTTCTCCCCCAGGGCCGGGGCTCAGCAGAAAAGGTGCAAGACTTTGCGGAAGAAGTTCCTGAACTCGGTGTTGAACACGGTGTAAATGATGGGGTTGAGGGCACTGTTGACATAACCCAGCCAAGTGACAGTGCTGGTGACTTGAGTGGGAATGGTGCAGGACTTGCAGAGAGCCCTGGTAATGTGGACCACAAAAAAAGGTGTCCAGCAGAAGAGGAAAGCACCTGCCAGAGGGACATGAAAGAGAGAAAGTGACATGAATGTGGAAAAGGGTTTAATTTACCAAGAACAGCCTGGGCTGAGGGAGAAGGGGAACAGCTAAGAGTGCTTGGGGAAAAGCAGCAGATGTGCTGACATGTAGAGCTGGGCTCACACCCAGACAAAACATTTAGGATGTCTTTCTCATCCTAAATGGTGACTAAAAAGTCAAAGTTATATATGTGGTTTCAGATACACATTTAAGATATCAGGAGTCACAGGTTTACCTTGAAGCCAAGGTTGGATGAGAAACACTGTACATGGGCCCTTTCCCAAGGGTGGTTGTTGGCGCTACTCTGGCTCAGAGGGATACTGAGATGGTCACTGGATAAACATCCTGCACAAGGAGGGATGGATGCAGCAGGTCTTGAGCCACAAGCAGGCTCTTTGGCAGGAACAAGGGCAGAGTGGGTGGTTAAATGAGCCCACACATGATGAAGAGGCAGGAGGACCAAAGAGATAGTGTTTATCTCAGCCTCCCCTCCTTCAGCAAGGAGAAGATGTGGTTCTCAGTGTGTCCCCTCTCATGGCTGCCCCAGCACTCTGCCTGGGCCATGTGGTTCCAGCAGGGAGCCCACAAAGCAGCAGTTCACCTCACCAGGTTCCGAGGAGTCCTGCCAGTCTGAGCTGCAGGACAAGGCCACCCCTTCCCCCCTGCCCCACACCCTCTGCTACTCACCAACCACGACGGGCAGTACTCGCATGGCCTTCCGCTCCCGGCCGTTGATCTTGGCCCGCTTCCGGCCCTGTCCTGGGTGGGGGTACTTGAGGTGTGGGTAGGAGACAGTCTGTATCCCATTGCTCACCCCATAGTCCCCAGGGTGGTCGGAGCGGGCGTAAGGGTTGCACTCCCCTGGCTCCAGTCCTGTCTGCTCCCTCGGGATGAAGGTTGAGGGGTGATAGAGCCTCCTGTTGGCCCCATAGATGTTGCCCCTTAGCTTGGCCTTCCTGGCTTCTTCCCAACGCTTGAGTCCTTGAAACATGGCGCAGTAGAGCACCAGCATGACGGGGCAGGGGATGAAGAAGGAGCAGATGGAGGAGTACACGATGTAGTTGTCATCCTCCAGCTGACACAAGCTGGGGTCCCGGTTTGGGACGTTGTTGAGCCCAAATATGACTGGGGATGCCACAGCAAAGGCGAAGATCCAGGTGGTGGAGATGAGGATCAGCTGCCGCAGGTCGATTTGTCGCCGGTTGTAGTTGAGTGGGATTGAAACAGCAATGAACCTGCCAAGACAGGCCCCAGGTGAGTCAGTCCCAGTATGGTGGTGTCACCACTGGTAACATGACCACGTGCTCCCAAAGCTGCTTGCCCCTGTCCTTCCCCCTCGGTTTGTTTACATACTGAGGCCTGAGCTACAACCAGCCTCCCTCCTCAGAAGAGCCCCCAAAGGGACAGCTCCAGCCTCCTCACACCACTGTGCAGTTTGGTCACCACAAGGGTACTGATGGGACACAAAGCTGGTGATAGGGGACACTGGCAGGGCAGAAAACCCTCCTTAGGGGAGAAAAGGATTCAGCCTCCCTCCAAGGACGTGCATGGAATCATCTCACTGCCACGACACAGTGCTCCCCTGGCATGGGGATGGGGAAGGCACTCACCGGTCCACGCTGATAGCACAGAGGTTGAAGATGGAGGCCGTGCACAGCATCACGTCCATGGTCATCAGGGCATCGCACAGCGCCGTGCTGAGGGACCACACGCCTCCCTGGAACTGAAAAGATCCCCAGGGTCAGCAGATGCCCTGTCCCCCTGCCTGTGAAATGACACCAAACAACTCATGTCTGGGCACCACTCACATTCTCCAAACATGGAGCCTGATGTTGAGCAGTCCTGGTATGACACTCTCCTTCCAGCTGCACATGAGAATTAGCCCCACCACGAGTTCACAGCTTGCTTAGGGCTTTGTAGTTCTGGTCTGGATGAAGAATTGAGCCCACAGACCATGGACCCAGGGCAGCACTGCCTTGGGTAAGTGCAGAGGGACAGCCAGCAGGCTCACAACCCCATGCTCACCACCCCAAAATCCCAGGAATGCAGGGCCGAGCATTCCCAGGGCAGCACCACCAGCTGCAGGTCACTGAGCTCAACTGCCCTTGTTCACATCCAAACTGCTCCTGTTTGCGGAGGACGTGAATAGCTGGTGTGTGTCACAGAGCTGCTTCATTCTGTCACTGAACACTAGGCCAGCCTCTGGAGACTACCAGAGCTCACCAGATCCAACCTCTTGTTCTCCTTCTCTCCAATTGCAGGCACCCAGGGCCAAGCAGCAGAGCTGCCAGCCAGAGGACATGGTCAGGCCCGTGTGATGGGTCCCTATTGGAAGCTATACAAAAGATAGCAGTTAAAGATCTACCTTGCTGCATCCCAGATAATCCCCAGGAAAAAACAACAAAGCTAGACAATGCCCAAAGGTTTGTGGATACCAGATTGTGGAACAGGAACGTTTGCTCAGCAGGATGCTGTGAATCCAGGTGTTGGAAAATGGGAATGGAAGGAAAAGCTCAAGCAGCACAGAAATAGATCAGGATTCATTCAAACCCTCTGCAGCACAGAGCACCACTTGTCCAGACCCTCTTGCACCCAAAGCTGGGGCACTGAATGTCACCTTCCTTCCTGCTGCTAGGATGAGACTTTAAACAGAATTTTAATAAAAATTCTAATTTTAGTACATAAGAGGGTATCTTTTTGTCTTCCCCTGACTGTTAAAAGAGGGACTCAAAACCCTGCTCAGCTCAAGCTCTTAGCCCTTCCAGCCTAGTTTAGCAGGAGAGAGGAAGACAGGTTCCCTCTTTCCCTGTATCAGACTCCTGTCAAACTCTGTCATCCTCAGCACTCAGGAGCAACACCACTGTGTGGTCTGCAAGCACCAACTCCAAATTAAATCCTTGTCAAAACCACTCAGTTCCAGGCACAACAAACAGAGCCTGTAAAACCAGGTTAGTGTTCTAGCATCAAAGCACTTCTGAGGCTGATGCAGAAGTGTCAGCTCAACCCCTTTCCTGTGCCATGCCAACGTGCTGTTGTTCCCATCAGCATTCTCAGCACAGGCAGAGACCTCTCCAAGTGCTCATCCCCCCCCAGGCAAACCAGGAGGGCTCAATGAGCTTTTCCCACTATGGAAGCAGAGAATTCTTCCTTCCAGTTTGTGAGTGCCAGGCAAACACCACCATCCCTTGGGTCCCTCTGCAAGAGCAGTTAGGTGAGGAGCCCAAGCTCTGTATTCAACATGCCATGCAAAGAGAGATGATCTAACTTGAAAACAAGGTGGTCAGTATCCATGGCCACTTGTCATGTCCCACTCAGACACAGGGCTCTCACTTGGAGCCTGTAGCTCTGTTCTCTCTCACACTAATCCTTAGCCATGCAGTTAGGTGATCTATATAATATACACATACATACACACACAGAAAGTTTGTTTCTTTAGCTCATATTCCTTGACAGTCTTAACACAGAAGCTTGTGGCCACCCTCTGAACAGGCTGCCTGCAGAACTGAAGGAGCTGAGCTGCTGGGAGAAGCAGCAGCAGCTCATGGGGATGCCCTGCCTAGGCCCAGGAGCCCCCCAGTCTGCAGCCAGGGTGGGAGAGCAGCAGCAATGCCCTGGCTGTGTCCCCTCCTGCAGCACCAGCCAATCCCGCCCCCCAAGCACTGGCTGGGATTAACCACCTGCTGCTGTGACCTGATTACTGCCAGGTAGGGTCAGAGCACACCCAGACAGCTCAGCCCCCTGCAAAGACCCATATAGACAGAATATAGATATCTAGGTATGGTCTTTTCACACCATAGAGAATACACACCTGTTTATAATTGTATATAATATACATACAGTAACAAGCTACATATTATAATTGCTGCAATATGAGATACAGAAGATGGTAAACATTTATACATATTGTGCACATAGAGAGGCTTTGGAATGTGTTTCTAGAATACATTGAATCGTTTAGAGGCACAGAAGCACAAAAACAGGCTGGAAAAGACCTTTAAGATCTTCCAGTCCAACTATTAACCCAACTCTACCAAGCCCACTGCTAAATCATGTCCCTCAGCACCACATCTACACAACTTTTAAACACGTCCTGTGACTCCATCACCATTTTAGACATTATATATAGTTTTCCTATCTCTTTCTATATAATATATGCTGTGTATGTAATGCCTGTGTATTTATAAATTAGATTTAAAGTTATTATGTTTATTATATACAAATAAATATAAATGTAAAATGCCCCTGGGACTTTGTAAAATATCAAACACTATATATATACACTCTAGAAATACTCTTACTACTATAAAAATATACATTATATATAATAAATATTACTATAAGGTATACATACGACTATATATTTTTATCTATGTATAATGTGCTGTATTATAATTATTTATATAATATATATAAGTTGTCCACCACCTTCTTGGATTAGCTCTTTGGTACCAGAGCAGTTTGGTACCAGAAAAATGCTGAGTAACCTGGGGGCAGTTGTTAAGGAATGGGACTGAGTAGCACAGTTCAGGAGCTGGGGATAAATCTGCTCAAGCAGAGAAGCTGCCCAAGAGATTCTGGTTTTATTCATGCCAGCACAGAAAAGGAGCCACGTGGGGAATGTTCTCAATGGCACATGGGGCAGGGGCAGCAAGGCCTGCCAGGACACGGGCAGCTCTGCAGGGATTAATAGCAGGCAGTAATGATGTCAGGCACAGGATTATGATTAGTGGAGCTGTGAAGCCAAAGGACAAACTGCAGAAACTGCCTGGCTATTTCTATACAGCCATCTCCTTGTGGGGTAGTGGGAACCTCCAGGGGAGGACTGGGTTCAGGCCTGGATGCTTCATTCAGCCTTTCCTCTAGCACAGCTCAGCCACCCCACACTGAATTTGGCAGCTGAATCAGAAAATACAACCTCTGATTTTTGCCAAGCTCACTAGGATCCTGACAAGCTCAGTTCAGATTAGGAGAGAGAAAATTTTATTCTGGGCTACAGTTTTCAAAGCCTGTTTGTGATTCTGGGGAACTCATTGCTCCTGAAAAGTAAAAGTGCTCTCAGACTGCAGCACCTTCAGAGGATGCAGCTTTTGCTGTGAGATTCAAGTTGGGCACTCAAAAAATGTTACAAGCTCTTCCCTTTCCCCACCAACCCCCAAGAATCAGGGAAAGTGCTGGGAGAGGACTTGCTGTTATGGGATGTTTCTGCCCTTAGCAAAATGTGCCAAGAGCCTCATGGATGGGTGAGTGACTTTGGATTAGAGGCATGGCTGGCTTTGCTGGGTCATACGATTGTGGTACCTAATTACAGGAGGTTGCAGAAGATTAACCCATCAAGGTACAATGTAAGACTTTAGGGATCATGAACAGCTCAAGCTACCTTTAACAAGTGCTCCAGAGCACTTCCACTCCCCTCAGCCTTTTTTGCATTCTCTGCTTTTTCAGTGCAAGACCCCTTGTTTTCAACATGGGGTCAGCAGTGCTGGTGCTGAGAAGCCACCAACAGCCAGTTGTGCAGCAAAGCAGGTGCTGTGCTGGCAAGATGCCTCCCTGAACAAAATGAAACAAAGCTGCAAATACAACCCCAGAGGCCAGCATACCTGCTACGACTGTCCTAAGGCAGATGACATGCTCTGCACAGCTCTGGTGAGAACACAGTCTGAGCCTTGAAGAGGTGAGGTGCAGTGACCATCACACTTGAAACCTCCAGGCATCACCTCTTGGAAAAAGATGGAAAAATGTATGTGTGTGGCAAGGAGGGTCACACCCTGCCCTTGGCTCACAGCTTCATGGCAAACAAGGAGGGTTTATAGGTAGGTGATAACAATGGTAGCTCTGGGCACTAACACTTCCAGAGTGATATCCCTGGCACAGACTGGCTGCTTGTTTAGCCAAGCAAGGCTGGCAAAGCCATAAGTTCACATCCAGCCACCATGTCTCTTACAAGGCACCAACATCTCATTACAAATGGCACTTAGGTTCTGGATCAACCACTATGTGCAGAGGAGAAACAACTCCAAATGTTTCTTACAACGAATAGAAAAAGATTTTATAGGATGATGGGTAGCAGGAGACTTCTCAAACACCCTTGCAGGCTGCCTTCCCAGTCTGGTTATTTTGATGTCCCTCTTCCTGAGCACCAGCTGATTTTTAAGAAAAAGAATCTGCCTTCTTGCAAACAAGCCTGATGCTAGAAGAGCTCTTACTCCACCAGTGCTCCTGAGGGCACGAGCCAGGACAGGGCCAAAGGTTTTATTCTTATTTGCTATGCTGCCAGTTCTTCTCTCAGTCCTGCCAGGTGCTTCTGCACAGCCCCACATGGCAGCTCCACACCCGCCTCTCTGGCCAGCCCTGCAAATAAGGGTCGCTAAGAAGCGGAGCACACAAAGTGATCCTTCCATCTTTGGTGGTGATGGCATCTGAAAGAAGACACCCAGGCAACAGCAGCCTGGCAGTGCAGTAGGAGATGCCCAGTGGACTTTCTGAACAAGCACCTGCCTGCCCTCAGTGAGGCCATGGCTCAAGCACATAACATGGAGAGACTGAAAGTGCTAATCCTAAGAGCCCAGGCCTGCTGAGAAGACTAGGACACCAATCAGAAGAGTAATAATCCTTGCAAGTGGTCTAAGTCCAGCACCAGAGTCCAAGAATTGTCCAAATGCTCACAAGAAGCTGATTCTGGGCTTTTTTCATGAGCTATGACCACTGCTGCACTCTGCAGAAGACACAATGCAGCCTGCAAGGGGAGCGGGTGAGGATAGAATGGGACACAAGACAAAGGTGGCCTCATGTCTGCTCTAACATCCCTTCTTGACTTAAATAATTGAGATCAAAGTTCTTCAGAAATGAGGAACAAGTGTGGTCATACACGCTCGAAACATTACGAGGGTCCAAAATTCAGAGACACCTTCCCCCTGCTATTGGTCACTGCAAATAAAATTCTTAGCACTGGTTTATATTGCTGGCCTGTGTCACCTCCCCAGGATTGTGTGCAGAGACTGTGTGGCTCAGGCATCAGTCAGGCCTAGGAGAACATCTATTTCCACTAAAGCTGTAAGATTCCAGAAAAGACTGATCTTGAATACTGCTGCAAAAAGGATGACATGCTTTCATAGAGAGCCACAGAAGATTTGGAAGAGCGTAGAGGTCTGGTCTCTCATCAGAAGAGCTGCATCACAGGCACACAACATGCGGTGGAAAAGAGATCTTTCCACACCAGTGGTACACTGACACCTGAAAGTTTTCTGCAGAACAGCAACATCCCACCCAGAAAACAGCTGGTGTCATTGGGACTGGCTGCTCTAAGGCTCTGGGGACCTGCAGGGCAGAGTGCGTGCTTGGAAGGACTCATCTTCCCTGTGGAAGGAGCTGGGCAAATACAGAGATCTGCTAAAACTGTTTCCTCTTTTTCATAACCAATTAGAGAGATCAGTTAGTGGTAAAGATGTTTACATAACCCTGCCTTACAGAGCCCCTGCAGCAGCCACTGGGATCCGGCCCCGTTCCCAGCTCAGGCACTCAGTGTGGATTAAGGAGAGAGCTGATCAGAGGAGCAGTTCACAGGGCCAGGCAGGAGGATGCTCCACAGCAGAGGGCAGGAGTGGAAGTTGCTCAGCCTGGAGCCTGCTCTAGCTGCTGGGAATGCCTCTGGTTAATGAGGACTATATAAACTGCTGCTGTGGCTCCTGCCATTGTGGCAGTATTTGGGCAAAGGAAGCATTTAACACGAAGACTTTGCAGCCCTGTGACTCCCTCACTGCTGATTTCTGGTAGGCAAAGCCACTCAGAGCCTAAGGAATCTGCAGCACCTCCACAGCACCTTGTAGCTTTGCTTTCTTGTGTCCTCACTGTCTCAGGGGAGCAATAACCCCCATTTTCAGTACTGTAAGTCCTCCAGGCAGACCCTGGCATCTTCTCCGGACCTCTCTTCACACAAAAGCAGGGCTTTGCTCCTGGGGAACTATTGTGGGCCCCTGGGAGTGCCCTAGACCACCTCCTTCCCCCTTGCTTCCCACTGTCCTTCCCTTACTGGCTCTGGATTTACAGCTAGGACAGCACTGCACACTCTCATCTGAAAGACAAGGCTGCTGCAGAAGAGCAGTCTACCTTCCCCAGAGATTTATACCTCTCCCTGTCATACTGCTGAGACACCATCTCCTGTCACCATCAGAAAGCCATCACACCACCATGGTGCTTCTCCCACAAGCTGCACATGTAAGTACATGACTAGGGGAGGTTTGCATTAGGTGGCCCCATTTTCCTGCCCTCTGCCAAGCTCTGGTTTCAAACAAGACTGCAGTGACTATGACATGGTATGGAAAAGAAACAGCTGTGACCACACACACCAATTTGCCCCTTGTTTAGCGCCTGTTTTCAGCAATCCTCCAACCCTGCAGGTACAAACAGGGGACATCCAGAGAGAATGAACACACAATTTGGCTTCCTAAAGCCATGAGTTCTGTATCCTCACCATGGCCTGAAGGTTTAGCTATGGCAGAAAGTTGTGCTGGCTCTTTCAGAATTACAAAAGGAGAGTATGTGTCAACAAATGCTGCTAACACATCAGAATAAGCTTTCTTAACAGCTAGAAATAGCAGGCAAGATCAAGGCCTCTCCCTCTGTGCTCAGGCTTCTGTGAACAGCAGCCAAAGATAATCCACCTCTCACAGGATGAAATCCTGTCACAAATGAAGCTTGTGGGAGATCTGCAGTTTTCTGGGAATGTCAGATATCACCTCAAAAGTTTCAGTCCCTCCAGCTGCTTTCTAAAGCCCTGACTGGGAGGGATGTTTCCAAAAACCCTACACAAGAAGCCATCTCACAGGAAAAAACCACAAGATGACCAAGCTTCTCCTGCTGAATAAAGGAAGTGGTCAGATTTTATTGTTGTGTTCCTGTTGAATGAGAAGCAGAAGCCCACCCTCTCAGCCTGTTTTTGTTTTCCAATAAGCCCTCCAAGTCCTCTTTTACTCTGTCAGGAGTATTAAAAATACCCAACGAAAAAAGCTCACACCAAGAATAAAGGTGGAACTGAACATTCAGGACTGTCCATGTCACAATGTCAGTGGCTCAATGCAGTGGCACAGAGTGTCAGCTGAAAACAAGCTAGTTTTAAACAGCAGCAACCACTATGCTCTGCACTTCCCATCCAGACATCTCATTCTGATCTACAGTTTTTGCTTTTGCCTCCAAGAAAAACAAACAAACCACAAAAAATCTGTCCCCTGGGACAGACTCAATGGTTACTCTCACTTTTCCTTAGAATATTTCAGCACAAAATGAGCCACAAATCCTGCACCAAATATCGATTATTCAAAATTAACATGGGTAACCTGGGCACTATGGGTGCTGAGCCCACAGAGGAACTCGCAGGCACGAGAGGGGTACTGCCTCAACACAGACAGCAGCCCAAGCTGCCCTGCATTTCCAGATCCCATTGCCTGCTTGGGGGCACTGTGCCTGCTGCACTCTGCTGCTGTTCCCTCCTCACCTGCTCAGCATCCTCCACATCCACTCTGTGTATCACCACTGCCTGGGAGGAGAGCAGATCCCAGTGCACAATCTTTTTACAGGGTCTCTGAAATCCTGCCTTGTTGCAGGAGATGCAGAAGTTGGAGGGAAAGACAATTCTGTCATATGCCATCTTCATCCCTTGGTGTTTAATATCCTGGGTGCACAGACATGGAAGAATTACACCACATATTGATGTTTACGAACAGCTATGGATGTGAACACACCAAGTATCACCATAGCTAGGGCTCAGGCTGGGCAGGCCAGGTTTTTAAAGCTCATACAGGGCTGAACACCCATTGCCTGAGCAGCCAGAATTTGTGGGGTGTCTGTGGCATCCAAGGAAAGCCCCATAACAGCTCATGTCCTATTGGAAGCATTTTCAGGGGTACCCAGGAGTATGTTGATCAGCTTTTTACATATGCCAGCAAAACTCAAGCCTGCAGCCTGGAGGAGACCACAGGTGTGTATGTCTGCCCACAGAATAGGGAACTAAAGGCATGGAAAGACAGCAGAAAAAGCAAGAAAAATAAGTGCATTCCAATTAGCAAGAAGTAGCTGAGTAGAATGTTGAAGACACAAACTTTCAAACCACCACAACTGTGTTAATGAGGGAAAAGCAAAACCACTAAAACCAAACAGCATGGGGGGGGGGGGGGGGGGGGGCGGGGTGGGGAGTGTGACTCCTACAAGTGTGGTAGAGAGAGGGGAACCTAATGCTCCTGTTCTTCTCTGGTCCTTCATATGGGTCCCCAGCTGAACCTGTCCCTCCAGAACACCTCAATACCTGTCTCCAGAGAGGTCATGATGTCCTGCAAAAACCTAGGGCCAGGTAAAGAGGCTAAGAGCATCATAAGCTCTAATCCCTAGCCTGCCTTGCTTAAGGAAATACAGGCCCATCACTGTCAGATGCTGAGAGGCAGCCCAGGCATGGGAGGGAAGGGGAGATGCTTTGGCCTGAGCTCTGCTCCTGTGCCAGCCTGTAGGATGGGAACACGGCTTGGTCTCCCTCATGGGGACAGGTGCTTTCAGTCCCTGAGGAAGCACCTACACCACCACCACCACCACCACCACCACCTTGCCAATCCTGTGGCTGTCAGAAACCACCAGGCACATCTGACACTCCCCTCACCCCCAGACTGCAGCTTGCTGGGGGTGCTCACTGTGCACAAGGTAACATCCTGGCTCCCCCCACTTTTGGAAAGGACTCCTTTCTCTCCCACCCCAGCAGCTCCTACAAGAGCAGGTGCAGGACAACTGCTGGGTTGGCCTGTGGGTGTTTCATCCTCTTGAGCAGGGAAAGAGCCACTGGCTGGTACTAATGGGCAGGCACTCACCAGCCTCCTCACCCTGCTTCACCAAATCCCCCGCAAAACCCTGGAAGCTACCAGGAGGAGCCCCGAACCAAACCAGCCAAAACCACCTTCTTGAAGGGTGACCAGATCCCTCTCACTCCCTACAAAGACAACGTCCTCATTTCAATTCATCATGGAAACCTGCTTCCTGGCTAAATGAGAAGCCATTAGAGATCTGGTGATAGGGGGCTAAAGAGCTCCCCTATCACCAAAACCTGCTCACCTTATGCCAAGCATAACACAGCACTGGAGCTCTCTACCCCTCCCTAACCATTTGCTGATGGCAGCCTGGGAAATGTGCAATGCAAGGGCTCCCCAGAGCTACTGACCCGGCGTGGGGCAGAGCCCCAGTGCATCTCTCCTCGGTGCACTTGGTGCATCTCCCGTCGGTGCACTTGCAGCTCGGCAATCGCCCAGGAGAACTGCGGGCGAGCCCACGAAATTGCACTAACGCGGCTGCCGCTCCCACCACTCGTGGTCCTGCGGCCGTTTGGCGCCGCAAGCAGCAGCGATGTCGTGGGACACTAAGGGGGAAAAGCCGTGGTGGTCTGAGAGCGGCTCAAGCCTCCCTGCAGCGGGAGAGGGGGGACGGAGCAGGAGGGCAGGGGCCGTCCCCAGGGGCTGGGCAGCGGCGGTCGCACTCCCGAAGCGGAGAGGATAGATTTCAGGATCCCCGGGCACAAAAACCACCACCCCCGGCCCACCGGTGCCTCGCAGCCCCCCGGGCAGCCTCACCTCGGAGTAGACGTAGAGGGGCAGGACGAGGAGGGCGAGCAGCAGGTCAGCCACGGCGAGGCTGACGATGAAGTAGTTGGTGGTGGTCTTCAGCGCCCGCTCCGTGCAGACACTGAGGCACACTAGCCCGTTGCCTCCCACAATGAGGAGGATGAGGAGAATGCCCAGGACCAGGGCGGCGATGTTGTGGCTTCCCGGCGGCGGGGCTGGCGGTGGCAGCTCGGTGCCGTTGCAGGGAGCTGCCCCGGTGCTGCCGTTCCCCATGGAGCCGCGGCGATGCTCCCTGCACCCCGGAGCATGGGAGCTCCCTCCCCCGCCGCGGGCTCCCGGCTCAGGTCCCGCCGCCTCCCGTCGTGCTCAGCCCCGCGGCCGGTGCGGGTTGGGCCGGCCTCAAACTTTCCGCGGAGCGGGGAGGAGCCGCCGCCGTGAGGCAGCTACACCCGGCTCCGGCCCCCGCGGCTCCAACTGGGTCAGCGAGCGGCTTATGGGGCGGGGAAGCGGGGGACAGGCTGCCGGGGTACCGCCCCCGTCGGAGCCCCCGGGGAGCTGCCGCTGCCGAGGACGCCCAGCCGCCCCCGGCCCGTGGCGGCGGGTCCAGCAACCCCTCCCTGGGGGATGCTGTTCGTGGGACCGACCCCTGCTTGTAACTGAGCTCCTCCAGTGGCCCCGG
Organism: Apus apus; assembly: GCF_020740795.1. Lineage (NCBI taxonomy): Eukaryota > Metazoa > Chordata > Aves > Apodiformes > Apodidae > Apus > Apus apus. The sequence continues at coordinate 970,282 of NC_067286.1, read as the reverse complement.
CGAGCGTCGCCAGCCCGGGGCTTCACCGGGGGAAGAAAAAGAAGTAAATGTTAAAAGATCCGGGGATTAACCCCTTGCCCTTCAGTGCCTACCTCACCACAGCCGCCTCCTCCTCCAGGTGTCCTCCCAGGATGAGGCTGCAGGTTGCCTCTTGAGCAGCAGCAAGAGAATCCGTACAGCTCTTCTTTGCTCAGCGCCCGGCGCCGGGTCCTGCAGCAATCGGTTCATATTCCCTGTGGGGTGCTTCCCGCCCCAAAGCAGCTCTGTGAGTGTTAAACGACAACACGACACTTGCTTCAAAGCTACAAACGATGATAAGAACAAAAGACACTGCAGTGGCAGGGTTTAGGGCTGGCTTTTGGGGTGGGTTTTTTTCTTCATTTTTATGCTTTGTTCTTTTATTTGGGCTTATAATTTGCTTGACATTTTTTGCATGGCAAATGTGGGGTCATTCAGTGACTTCTATTGTAAAAGTGGCACAGCAGGAGGATAAAAAGGAATAAGCCGAGGGCTGGTTCTCCTACAGTGAGACTTCTGTGTGATGGACACAGTGTCTCTCTTGGCATGAGCCTGGCCATGCACACCTCTCAGAAATGGCAGAGGCACTGGCCCCACCAGCACTGGATTGTAAATATTGTGGCAGATCAAAGAACTCTTGGGTCTGGGCTGGACACTCACAAAAAGGGAGAAAACTCAACAGGTAAGCAAGTGTTTAGAGTAGAAGATGGTTGAAGTCAGCCTGAGCTGAAGGTGTTTTCTCCAGGAGACTCAAAGCAGTTAAGATGAACAGTGAGTAGAGAAGTCAGTGTCATTAGCTTTGATCTCCAAGAGCATTTGAAGTCTCCGGAAGTCCAGAAAATGGCAAACACTACCTAGTTTTAAATGTGAAGAGACAAAAAAAAAAAAATCAGGGCACTAAAGGGCAACTTGAGTTGCTTTGATCCGTAGAAAGTAGAAGAGCTTGTTTGTTTCTGAGCCAGACCTGGGAGCACTTGTAGATATGAGGAGAAATAGTAAACACCACGGATCTCAGCTTTGACTCTAGCTGCAGTCTCACGTGGCATTCTCCTCAGCAATATAAGAGGAAAGACTAGGTGAAATTATTACAGGTTGGGTGAATAACTGGAAAATTGTATTCCAAGATCTGTACAGAACCTGGTAATCTTTAGTGTTTACATAATTGGCCTGCGGGTCCAGAGACCACTAATTAAATTTAAAGATAGTACCAAGACAGGAGAGGCTGCCAGTGCTCTGGAGCACAGAGGAAGAATTAAAAATGGTCTTGATCAGTTGGAGAAACTTTGCCAGATGTAGGATGGAATTCAAAAGGAATTTTGCATCTGTCCTGTGCAGATGAACTGCAGAAATGCAGGATCGAGGAAGCAACTGGCAAGGCAGCAAATATGGGAGCAAAGGTGGTAGAGCAGGTCACAAACTGAACATGGGAGCTACAGTGTCTGACTGATGAAAATGAGAGAAAAATAATAAGTGTATTCTGTACTGGCTACTGCTGGTTGAGAAATATCTGTGCAGCTGCAGTCTCAGGCAACCCTCATTCTGTTAGCCACACTGAGTCACTTTTCACATTATTTCTCATAATTACATCAACTAAAATAAGAGACACCAATTACAATTCCCAGAGGCAGGGTTTAGGGTAGTGTTTCTCGTTCCCTGGGACAAGCCCTTCCTCTCTGCAATGCTACAGGCAGCAAGGCAGAGACTGCCTGTGTTGGCTCTGACACCACTGACTGGTGTCTTTTTTACTGAGTAAGGATGGGGACAACCAGTACGGTGCCCCTGGCTGACTCTGCTGTACCTACCCCTGCAGTCACCCTGCCCTGATGGGAACCAGCTTGGTGCAGCCTAGCAGAGAAGGTGCCTGAGGCTGGGAAGAACAAGGAAGCTTTGACCTCCCCATTTCTAGTCCAGATGGCTTGGGAGATGTAGGATCTGATCCAGACTCAAGGGTATCTTTCCAGCTGTGCTACCAAACCTCAGATCAAATGTTAAGGGCCAGCTAACCATTTAGACCAGTCTGATGTTTATGGCAGGCAGTGGGAAGATAAGGCGCAGCAGGGAAGGGTTATTTACACTACATGGAGGGGGAAATCTATATTTTTGTCAGCTTTTTACAAAATGAGAACCTTCTCAGAGCTGTCTACAGGCTCCAGCTACCAGAGTTTCATCTAAATCTAGTAAGAGACTTGTGGAAGAAATCCTCCCTTCATCCCCATGCCCTTACTCCCCCCAGGTGCCTTAATTTTTTTGAAAAGGCCATGATTAACTCTCAGCACATGCAGCCCTGTTTTCAGCCATGGGGACACAGTAAGATCTGGGTACTGCCCTTTCCCTGGAGTGGATTAAAAGCAGTTGATCCACACAGTCTGTTTTACCCAGCTGCCTTGGACTCCACGATTTCAAACATGAATAGGAGAAAATTACCTTGGTTTAAGCACTTGGCTGGCAATCTGGCTTACCCAATACTGTCTTCAGAGGTGTGGCTTTCAAGTCTTTTCTAAAGCCAGCAGCAATGCCACCCTTCTAATAGCTACTGAGCCTTATTACCCCTCTCTCCCATCCCCAGTGTAGGTTTGCCACCCTCATTATGATCCCAATATCTATGGATTTGTCTAGTCATCTCCCTCTTTCAGCTTTGACCCAGCTTTGAGATGCACTGAAATCAGTGTGCAAAGAACAAGCTCAGTCCTGCATAGCACAGGAGAGACACTTCCATCTGCCCTGAGTGGGACCAGGTCTTTCTCCAAATTTGGCACTCTCAGCATCAGCACTGGAGTGGGTACTCCCACTCCTTTGGCTCTGCCTTTGTTCCCACATTCCTTTGGGAACAGTTTGTGTTGGACCCAGGTGGGCACAAGCATGACTGCACATCTGTCAGGTTAAGAAGAATTCATTTGGCAGTACCCACATCTGCTGTGAACTTCAGACAAGGAAGATGTATGTTATCAAGTGCAGTAAACTGGGACATAACTCCCTCACCAGTGGTTTTTAAGCCTACATGTCTTGGCAGTGTGTGTTTGCTCAGTGGTTTACATCTCCTGGTCACAGCTTTTGGTGGTTGTTCCCTAAAACTCAGCTGCTGGCACAAGAGATGCTGTCACAGCCTTCACTCAGCCAGGTGCTGGTGTAGCAGAACCGATTTTACCAGAACCCTTTTACTCCAAGAAATCAACTCAAATTAGCTAAAGGAGGCCCTGAAATGCATTAATGAAACTGCACTGAAACCCTCTGTGGACAGAATACCCTTACTTTATTTATGTTTAAACTACCTAAGCAGCAAAGAGAGCCCAATGGAATAGTGACTGCAGGCCTTCTGCCTTCCCACAGGGATTAATGCCATTTATCTAATCTACTTTAACAGTTAATTTATATTCATTATCTCAGTTTTCCCTGTGAGTTTGTGCAGAATGGCTCTTAATTCTGTGTAGAAGCCCTTATTCCAGACTAACAGTGCCTTAATCCTAAACTAGTTTAATCCTGGAGTGGATTAAACTAATGTGAAATGAGGCTTTTGACTTCCAAAAAAGAGCAGCCGTGCAAAGTACTAATTAGGGCAGCTCATCCATTGCAAATTCACAGGCTGCAGTAATCCTTGCTCCCTGTTGGGGGGTCCCAGGGTTCCTGAGTGTCTGACTGCCCACAGAGCATCCCTTGGGAGATGCAGTGGCTGTAAACCATGTCCTGCTAGGCCAGCTCCTGGCTGGGCTACTCACGTGGGCCAACTGGTTCAGATTTGGTGGGTGACAGTGTCTCCAGGGAGCAGTGAATCCTGGAGAGCAAAGGCTGGCAGGAAAGCATCCTTTTTGTCTGTTGGCAGGTATAGGCAGTAGACACAATCCCTTTCTTGGGTGAGATGAGCTGTCCTCCTAGCAGAGAAGGAAGGTCTGTAATCTATCAGCATATCCAAAGAAGTCATCTCATGTCACTGCAAGAAAGAAAAAATGACAAAGGGCAGCGTCGTTTGTCACCTTCGTGGAAAGCAAGAAGAATTAGATGTCAAAATGATGGACAGTGAATGCTTAGGAGCACCTCTGGAGAGTGTTTGTTGTGCTCAGTAGTTTGTAAAAACCCTTTTTTTGCCTGGATGTGCAGGGTGCCTCACACTGTGACAGCCTGCTGGCTCAGGGCAGGCAGGTGAAGAGGCTCTGAGAGCCACCCACAACTGCTCTTTTCTCACAAAAAATGTTTTCTTTTGCCCTAAGTAGGTGCTCTGAAGGACACAAGGTATGAACAGCAGCAACCTCTGCTAGCATGGACACCTCAGCCTTACATAAGATTGTGTCTCATTTTCCCCCTTTGTTAGACTAGCAGTCTAGTCCCCCAGACCCTCTAGCAAAGAGAGGTCTGCTCAGGAATAGAGGCTTGATATAAACCCCTACCAGTGCCTGTCACATATGGGGAAATATTAGATACTAGGAAGAAATTCTTCACTATAAGGGTGGTGAGGAGCTGGAAGGGGTTGCCCAGGGAAGTTGTTGATGCCCCATCCCTGGAGGTTTTTAAGGCCAGGCTGGATGAGGTTTTGTACAACCTGGTCTGGTGGTAGGGTTCCCTACTCATGGCAGGGGGGTTGGAGCTTGGTGATCTTTAAGGTCCCTTCCCACCTTAATGATTGTATGAAATGAGAGTGGTACCCAGGACCTCTCAGGACCTCTGCCTTTCCTTCTGTGCTATGCATCTGCAGCTGCAGCCTGTGGCATGCAAAGACCTTGCCAGTCAGCACAATGTCACCATCACTGCCCTCCAGCCACCTACAAGCTCAGCTGCCAGAGACCAGATCATGGCAGCATCTGGAAAGCACCCATTGCTTACGCAGACCAACAAAACAGTGGGAGATTGGCCTTCCCAGTGGGTTTTGGAGTGTGTTTTTAACAGCAACTCAGGCAAATGAGCAGTATGGTTGGTTTTCAGCAACCCTCTGCTTGCTGGAAGTGGCTGTGGTGGAACTGGTCCCCAACATCCAGCCAAGGAGCTGGGAGGAATCCCCCAGAGACTTCTCCAGATGAGTTAATGAGGAGGATTTGATTGTGAACCAGTTCAAATGATAAGGAAGGTCACGAAGTGAGACATCTGTCACAGTCTCCCAAAAGACGTGGAAGTTTTAGCACCACAGTTTTTCACACTTGAGGCACTGAATTTTTAAATAGAAAAGGAGAAAAAAATACCTGCCAAGGTTTCAGCACAGCTGTGCCTAAACTCAACCGTTGAATAGTTCCCTGATAGCTGGGCAGCAGATCACTGGGGCTAGCTTCAGGTTCAGAACAAAGAAAGGGAAATAAAGAGCTTTTAAAGCCAATCCTGTTCCTTTTATTTGACATACTTAGCTGAGCAATTCTCTGTAAAAATATCATCCTCAGAAAAGCTGTCCTGTTTTACAATCTGCCTGTAATACATTTCCAAGAGATAGAGGCAGCACCCTGCCCCTCAGGTTAACCTTTGCAGGAGAGGAATGAGGATGACATGTTCTGTGGGCATTTCAGGCTCCCTGAGTCCTCCTCTAAGAAGCTGCAGGGATTTATGTACACACTAAGTAGATCTTTTGACATTTAACATTCTGGGAAGTTATGATAAATCCATGCAAGGTGTAACCACTCAAGCATTTTCAGTTGTGATTAGCTGTGGGGATGAAGCTACAAAGGAAATGGCTGGATTTTCCATCTCTGTCAGCTTAGAGTCAAAATTATATGTTTTTGTGGATGCCTGTTTTCAGAGTAAGCCACAGAATTGATCTCACGCAGGGGCAGCCTAGTGGAATACAAGGGTTTGTGTCAGAGGGCAGATCAGATTAATACACTTCAAGAGCCCCTACTGGTTTTAAAACATGACTGAGCTTATTAGAGCCACTTGTTATGAAAAACCTCCTGGGGAGAAGTGCAAGGCAACATAGGCAGCAAAAGGAGTGTCTGTGAGCAGCAAGCACCTAGAAGTGCACCTCCTTCCACCCTCATCTCCACAAAGCCTGTTCTTGTACACCTGGAAGGGATGTCCTTCCAGGTCCCTGACCAAGTGCAAAGAAGGATGCAGCTGAATCAAAACCCAAGCAGCTGTGTAGTTGTCAGGAGCTGCTGTGCTCATTGCTGGCACTGCACACCTGGAACAGCTGGGCCGAGCCTGCCTGCCAGCCAGGACAGAGACCATGTCATCCTTATAATTAAAATTAATTCCCTGAAGTGCTTTCTCCTCTTCCCCAGACACAGCAAACAGCTGGAGGCTGAGATTATGGGCACTGATGCCAATTAGAGCTGTGCTGAGGCCAGATGCGTGGGGAGCATCAGTGCACAGCTCAGCTGCCAGGAGGTGGCCCTCGGAGCTCCTCTGTGGCCAGGCACAGGGCAGCTTCCAGCTGGGCACAGTGCAATGCCAGGCCAGGAGGGCACGGATGGCCAGAGCAGTCCTGGGGAGGAAGCCACCCATCACACCCCCTTGTGTTCCTGCAGTGATATGTTCTCCCATCCATGCACCCCACACCGTGGAGACAACCCGGAGACAGGCAGTGCCCCCACTCTGGCAGTCCTCAAAGGAGCTCTGGGGAAGGCCCATAGGTTGTAAAAAAACAGCAAGCGATTGATACAGCAGCTGCTTGTCTTTGTAGGTGTTTAAAAAGCTCTCTGGGCTTTCTTGGTGACAGAGAGACAGCTGCATCATGCACATAGGTTGGGAAAACAGAGTTCCCCTCTTCCTCTGAAAACAAGACCATGCCCCAAGCCTGGATTTTGCTTTTCTGGGTCACAGTGCCAGTCATGGCCAAACCAACCCTGGTTTCTCTCCATCCATTCCCAAGCAGGGAGGAAGATTCGCTGGCAGGAGGGAAGTGCCTCTTAGAAGCCCTTCCAAATCCAAGGCTGTCTCCTGCTTGCTGCAGGTGAGCCTGTGCAGGGAGCAGCCTCTGCAGGGCAAGCCTGGCTCCAGCCCAGCATCCTCAGGCAGAGCATCTCACACCCTTAGTACCCATCCCCACTCCAGAGCAGGGGGATGAGAGGTATTCTGCCTTGCTTCCAAAGCGCCTCTCATCCCATGGAGAGCCAAGGCACTCTGCCAGCACCCAAGGTACCACTCACATACCACTGTTTCCCTTTCTTTTCCCAATTTTTAGCAAAATGTTTCAAACTTTTTTTTTCTTTCCAAAGTGAGCCAAACACCTAATATTTTTCTTAATCTCTTCTTTCAAAAGATCTGGTGTTTACTGCCAAAAGTTTTGCTGTGGGAAGTGCCCCTGGGAAGTGCTGCCAACCATGGAGCTAACTAGCATGTCCAGCATCTTCCTTACAGACTTCAGAGCACTTTCTGGAATGTGACATTTAATGCTTTTGTCTCCTACATTGTAATTTTCTTTTAAAACTGGTGCACATGCAGAAAGGTGCCACATACTGCAGCAAAGCACAACACATTCCCACCTGGCTTATTGGACTCTGCTGCCCAGTCAAACAGAGCAGAGGAGAGACACAAGCAGTTAAACAAATGCAAGAGCAGGTCAGGAGCCAAACCCCGTGTAGGCAAACAGAGAGACAGCCACACACACCCTAGATGCAGACTTTGCTTGGAGTGATTTGCCCCTTGCTGGATCACAGGCTGCCATGCAGGGGTGTGTGGACTCAAGGACAGGGGTCTCCCATTCCAAGGCATTTGCACAGACAGAGCTGCTGGGAAGTCATCAAAACAGAGTGCACATGGCTTTTCCCTCTGTTTTCTGCATTGCTTTAAGCACAAACCTCCAAAAGGGATATTGGGGGGCTGACATGCTTCTGTGACACTGCATTTATTCCAAGACAAGGATTGCTCCTTATCCTGTTCAGGGTTTGGGAATAATAATTGCATTCCCCTTGGGGCTTGGGAGTGGGTTAGGTGTTTTTCTGAGGTCCCATAGCCACATGGGACTGCAGTTTTCCTTCTCCCTTCCTCTCCCAACCCCACCTACAGCTGCTCCTGCTCACCCCTTCCTCCCATCCCACTCAACCCTTTGGCAGCCAAAATTACAAAATCAAGTGGTAAAGATTAAAACCAGTCCTGAAACTATCCTGTACAAGAAAGGAGCATTTAGAAAACTAAATCCTCCAATCCCCTTATTCAAATTAGGATCCTTTCTCTTACAGACCTTGGAGTGGTGCAAGAACATGACTCCAGTCTGCTCTCAGTAGGCAGCAGCATCCTGGTCAGTTCCTTGGCACAGGGAATGCTCACCTGCAAACACACGAGAGAAAATCTTCACTATACACATGGACTCACACACATACATTAAGAAAGAAAGAAAAAAAAAAGAATGGGGGAGGCAGAAGTTCCTGAACACCCTGTAAGCTGATTAAAGGGTATTTTACTTTTACGTAGGAAGGATTTAGCCATTCAGTTCCTAGTACCATCTGACCTCAATAAGCTCCCATGCCATTGGCAGGTGCTGCAATTGGATGGGGTCACAGCCTGTGCCTGGGCTCCTTGAAGGTTAACTCCACCTAGCCAGCTTCACCAGGACTTGTAACACCATTGCTGCACATGTGTGGTGAATGAGATGGTTCTCTCAGCCTGTCTTGACCCTTGTGCACTTAGCCCCCTCAAGGCTACAGACATCAAGGAGAGCAGTGCAGAAGCTGTAGGAACATTTTGTGATGTGCATGTTGGCCAACCGAGGTGTCTCTGTGATGTAGAGCAGCCCCAGCAGACCCTGAGTTGCTGCAGTAACTCTGCTGGGGTCTGGACAGTGGACAATCTGGATGCCACCTTGTAAGGGTTGCCCTGGATAAACAGCATCCTCAAAGGCTGGATGGGCTTTCGTGGCCCAAGGCAGGAGCAACAATGTCCACATGATACTATAGCAGCATGTATCCAGCCTGTTCTTGAAGATCTCTGGAAGTGGAGTCTGAATGCATCCACACTGCTCCTCCAGGCAGAAGATTTTTTCTGATCTCCTGTATCAATGTGTTTGAAGTGTGAATGGGCTTTTCTGCCCTTCAAAACTCGGAGCGACCTCCCTGAGCTTTGTATGCTGATTTTTGAGGGTCTGCCTGCATCCTCCTTGCAGGGTAGGCTCAGAATATCTGGGTTTATGATGAAACGCTTTTTTTTTTTTCTTTTTTTTTTTTCCCCCCAAAAACCCCCGCAGTTTCTTGTGTCTTTTCCTTCAACACAGAAGAAGGCCAGGCCCATGGTTTCTCCTTAAATACTGCCAAATTTGGAGCTCTTACATGTAACAGTGCTAAGTTGCTGCCTTGGACACTGGAGGGCTGGTGACCCCTCCCTCCCAAAGGCTGCTGCTGGGAACAGCCCTTTCACTCGTGGCCGCTGGATTTAGTTAATGCAGCTCACCACGGTTTTCTCCACGCTGTGCATGTCAGCTGGTGTCAAGCCTATGCACAGGTGACTGCACAAAGCGGTGGCTTTACACCTGACAGTGTCCTCGGGGCAGCTCACTTTCAGTGCAGGGATGGCCCCGAGGTTCACAGATCCCTTCTACCTCCTGCTCCGGGGCATCTGTCCCTGCCCTCCTCAGGGAGTGTTGATGCATGACCTCAGCACTCCTGTGCTCCCTGTTGGTGGCACCCTGCTGGTGCAGGTAAGTCACTGGCAGCTGGTGACAAGGATCAGCTCAGCCCTGATTTCTTGCAGCTTCGGGTAGGAGAGCTGTGCAAGGAGCAGGGATCAGATGAGGGCAATCGTTTCCTTTTCCTTTGTCATTCTGAGTCAGTGATGGGGAGCTTTTCTCTGCAATGATGCTGCAGAGGTGATGGCTTAGATTACAGCCATTAATGGATGATTTAATCACGCTTTGTACCTGCTGGATGTGGGCCAGGGGAATCTCCACTCCCACTTTCAATCTCACACAAATGGAAAATGGGGAAAGCAAGGTGCCAATTCACAGAGCTCTATTCAGCTGATATTGCTAGGCAGTGTCATTTATCGCTCCTGTTTCCGTTATGTCTCCTGATGAGACTTTAATGTCACTTCTGGTTAAAGGAGACTCAGATGTTGTTTCAGGACTAGGGATTTGGTTTGGGTTCCAATTCATCCAGGTATAAATTGCACCTGGCAAAAGCTACTGAGTTTTCCTAGGTCCTGAATTCCCTCTCCAGAGGCTCAGGAGCTGCATTTAAGCTCAAACCCGTGGCTGTCACCTGCACCATGCACCTGCACCATCACCAGTGCTGGGCACGGCCACACACTTTTCTACCCCTTCACCTTTTCACTCTCTGCCGCTATTGCTGCAAGGCAAACTCCATTTTTTGTTGCAAAGAAGGTAAATCAGGTTTCTTAGTTCACGTTCTTCCAGTCCCCAGAAGCTTTTACTCTCCTCTTACTCACTCTCTGCTGCCACCATGGGGTCACTTCATCATTGCAATCTCCTCTGTGCTCCTCTTACCCAGACCTGTTTAGGTTCTCGAAGCAAACTGAGGTTCCTCAAGAGCTTGAGGACATTTCAGACCCATTGAGGTTATTTGCAAAGGAAAAGAAATCACATCAGTAATTTTAAGCTCCCTGCATGTTGTTTAGCCTTTTAAAAATAAACTTCTTTTCCTCCTTGCCTTGTTCCTACATGGTCTTTGTCAGTTGTTGATTATTAGCAACACCAGGAGCCCAGGCTGAAGCTGGCTACCACTGGTGCACACAGAAAATATAAATACAAAAAATATTAATATTTAAATGCAAAGGGCAAAAATACAAGAATTACAGATGTCACAGATGTCACTGGGGACTCCCAGAGCAGGACTGGGTGTCCAGAAAAGCTTTCAGCTGCCATGGGAGAAGGATGTGACTCACAACACATCCACACCTGGGTGTCTAGAGAGGGAGTGCATGGAATGAGGCTGCAGAAAGTGGCATCAGAGCAACGGTGGAAAGGCTGGAGGAGGAACGACAGCACTAACAGCTGGAGAAAGCAGCAGTTGCAGAAAGGAAAATGGTTGGGAAATGCCTCGATGTGTGCAGAACTAACCTGCACTGTCTCAAAGGAGAAAACTGATTCCTCTGTCCAAGCAGTGGCCATGGTAGCTCTTTGTCCTCCTGTCTGGGAATGGGGAGACTTTTCAACACTGTTCTCCCCTCCCTCTTGCAGGGCTCTGGCAGCAGCCTGCAGTAACACGCAGTAGTGCTGAGGATTGCTGCTCATCAGAGCGTGGGTTATTCTTCCAAGGGAAAGATGACAGGGAAAACCAGGTCCTTCCCAGCCCTCTAGTAGTGGGGAAGCCCTCTGCTTTTCAAAAAAAAAAAAAGATAAGTAGACAAGAAAAATGGTAATACAGGCCCTATTTCTCCAGCTGGAAGATAAGAAGATTTATTTATAACGATTAATCCTTCCAAGCTACTTTATACAACATAAAGAAAGGGTGTAATCCTATTTTCTCCCTGCATTTCCATGTTGCCTTTAGTAGCATATTTGACAGCAATGAGCTCCAAACCCCAGCAAAGGCAGGGAATACATTCAGGATATTTTCTATGCCTGTATAAATGTGCTGCTTTCTTTGAAGCTGTGATGCAGTCTGTTCTCAGCAAACCTTTCCCAGACATGTCTGTGAAACCACAGCTTGAAAGTATTGTCCCCCCATGCAAAAGTCAGCCCTCATCCTACTGATCAGGCCATGTTTGCCCTAAAAACACAACATATTGTTTAGCAGGTACACACATACACTCACTGACAGTTCCTGGCAATTGCAAAAAAAAAACCAAGGCAGGATTAAAAAAAGAAGAACAGAAGATTAAGCTCCTATCAAGAGGTGATTAGAGCCAGGAGAAGAGATAATGATGACAATCATAATTAATCAATTGGTACAGGGATGTTTGCCCAACAAATTACTGTAATAATAGACAAGAGCTGGAATTATTACCCATCAGCAGAAATACAGTCCATCAAACTGCTGTGAATGACCTGATCAGGTTTAGAGAGTAATTAAAAGGACATTCCAGCCTGGATGCATTATTTGCTGTTAATCATGATCACTCATATGCATATATTTACCCAAATAATTGCTTCTGATAAGGGCTGCAGATTTATAGGGGGCCATGGAGAGCAGTGGGACAGTGGTGCATCGTAACTGTTTGACAGCAGAGAGCCTAAGTGACTGCAGTGTGGTGAGTACTGCTGTGCTGACATGGTCAGGCTGGACCAGATGCCTTCTCCCCTCTTTCAGTTTTTGGGTGGTGGATTTCAGGCCTCCGTGGTGCTTTGCTGAGCCATTGCCATGAGACCGTGCACCTCCTGAGGAGCTATGCTGGTAATGTGTGGGGTCTTCCTCCTCTGGAGCAACCAGAGGAAAGAAAGGAACTCAAACAGCAGCTGGACCAGCTGGCTTCCAGAAAAATACCAGATTTAGGTAGAGCACAACAGATGGGCAGGAGCAAGGTGTGCAAACTGCCTGTGTACCAACCTTTTTGGAAGCTCTGTTAGCATTACTGCTCCTGCAGGGTGATGGGAGCAATGATTCAGCTAAGCCTTTGGGTGCAGTTGACATTTCAAAGGTAGGATTTGTCTGCTGGAAAGACCTGAGATGTTCCCAGGTTCCGAGCTGGCTTGGCGCACATGTCTTTCAGCTGGAGGTGCCAGATTCCTAAGGAGTTCACATTTACTGGCAGCCAGCATCACTGGGGAGGGCAATAAAAAGCTCAGAAGTATTTTAAGAAGGTTAAACAGTTCTACTGTGATGACACTGAAGACTTGCCTCCTCTCCGGGGTCTGACTGATTAAAAAAAACAATGCACTTCATCATATAATCATCATTATTGATACACAGGAGAAGTTCCCCAGCAGTCTTTACTGCTCCTAGCAACTTCAGCAACCGAATACGATCTGCACAGAGAAGTCAAAATTATGTCCAGAAAGGGAAAAGACAAGTTGATCTGCATGTTTTACAGCTAGAAAGGTTATGAAAAGAAGGGAAAATATGGGGCTAGGGATGAAGTTTAAAACAGCCTCTTAAATCTGGTGCTCCGAGGCACAAGGGATGGCACAAGGAAAACCAAAATGCTGTGGTGAGATCCTGGCCAGGGTCAAGGCACTGCATGGCAGCTGCTGGACAGGCTGAAGGACAGGCTCAGGATCCAGGCTTCCCTTCCCTGAAGCCTGCTGTGCTTTGTGTTTGGTGGCTGTTTTCAGCTCTTTTGTGTCCCTTAGCTAAAAAGCAGAACTGTGGAGTCTGTTTTGTTTGGACTAGAATAAGAAACTGGTCTTTGAAATGTCCTTCTTGTATTACTTATACCATCCTACTCAAAGCCAAATCAGTCAGGAAAATACAACTCTAAAGCATCAGAAGTGTGTGTGAGATGAAGCTTATGGATCCTTAATCATGCAAAACCTGTCTGCTCTGCAAACCTCATTAAATATTTGGGCTGTGGCTTCCAGTGACTACATTTCTGAATAAATCCCCCATTTTTGTCCTTCCTTGTCTTGCCTCTTCTCATCTTATGTAGTCTCTAGAGTAACAAACAGTCCCAGAAGGGTGGCTAGAAAGCGTTCAGGAAACTCTGACGGTCCTTTAATGCTCTTTGTACCATCTAGTTTCAGACTAAATATTATCAAAGTGTAAGGACTTTGATTTTGGCTTGGCAAGTACTATCTGAGAGTTTCCCGGATAGTGACTAAGAAAGCAAGGCTTGATTCTTTGCAGGAGGAAGGCGGGTATATTATAAATTACAGATAAAGCCCCTGAGTAATCCTTATGGAAATGTGAGCATCCTCTTACGAAGGCACACATACAGCTCTGCAGACATAGGGCTCTAAAAAGAGCCTGGAAATAAAAGGGAAAAAAACTTGCGATGGTTTGTGATAAACCAAATGTGCTTTTCTTTTCATTTTAGTAAGAAAACAAAATACAAGGTTCTGCTGCTACTGAAATTGTGTGTTATTTTGTTTTTCCTTCTTGAAATATTAGAGGATAGGCTTTGGCACACACAAGAGCCTTTTCTTCCCCTGTTTGGAAGTGAACTTTTATTTAGTAAATACTTCCCCCCGCCCTCCCCCTGAAAAAAACCCCAAACAGATTTCTCCTGGGCCATTCTCCAGGTACACTAACTGTCTGTGTGGGATATTTCCATGGGTGCTTCAAATCCTCTCCCTGAAGGGTCAGATGTCAGGAACTTAGAATAGGATGTTTTTTTCTCCATGGTGTTGTGCTACTGCTGGACTCACTCCCATGATACTTCCCTGCATACTCGAGGCACGTTACATGGACCCACAGCAAAGCTCTAGCACAATCACCCTACACAGCCAACCTCATACCTGCTCTGGGACTGCATGGTGCTGGTTGTGGGATACAACTACAAACAACCTCCAGCTGACTGGCAACATGAATGATTTGAATTGTTCATCTTTTGTATTTTAATGAAATACTATCTTTGCTGGCAGGAATTCCTGCCTAATTTAGTTGAAGTGGTGTTATTATGTAGCCATGTCTTTTGTGTGGCATGTGAAATCTATCAGACAAAGACCAAGGTCATTTGTGCTGCTGCTCATAAAACCTTGTGTTTTAATTCAGGGAAGAACATGGTTTCTCTGATGACTCGTCTGTGGCAACTAATTATTCCTGTGATTGTCCTATCACACTTCTCAGCATCTCTTCCAACCCAGGAGAGGTAAGCATTTCCTGGGCCTCTGCTTCCTGTTTCTCTGTAGCTTATTGTTCAAAGAGCCTGCTAGCTATAAAGTCAGCCTTTTATCTTCCTTCCAGAACTTCTGTGTGACTGTTGGATTTTTTTTCTTCCTTGAATTGATTTAGTTAAATGAGTGTGAATGTTGTTAACACCTTTTCGTGCTTAAGAATGGATACATTGATTTGGCTTAACTCAGGAGAAAAATCAGGCCCCCAGACAGATCAAACTACAGTAAAAAAGACATTCCTGAGCCTGTTTTCCAACTAGATACTTATGCAGGCTGACAGAGGTGGAATCATAGAATGGTGAAGGTTGGAAGTGATCTTAAAGATCACCAGGTTCCAACCTCTCTGCTATGAGCAGGGACACCTCCCACCAGACCAGGCTGCACAAGGCCTCAAACTTCGCTGAGGCTTTGAGCACATCTTCTAATGGCTTGTCAGTCACCTGCAAGTGCTGGTCTCTGGTGCTAGCACCATTATCTACCTGTTCCTCAAGGTTTATGTATCTGGCTGTTTAGTTCATTACTTCTCCAGGCTCTTGTCCTACTCTTTTGTGCTGAATCAGTGTTAACCTCACATCGCCATATCCTTGTGCTAACCTCACCTCATCCTTATGGTGAGGTGATTACATTAGTAAGAAACAAGTGCAGGTAGTTTTTCTGATATTTCTCTTAAATTCCAGTAAGATTTGTCCTTTTTTGGATGCAACTTTGCCAGATTGGCACAAATTCTTCCCCATCTTTGTTTGGGACCTTCTTTCCTTAAGGAGGCAGTTTTAAATGCTTGTTCTTCTCTGGCCTTTTCACCTCATTTTTCTCTTCTAACCTCCCAGGACAGAGAGACACGCTGATGGGCTCTTCCACAGTGAGCTCAGCAAGATGAATGGCAATGCTTACGTGAGGCAGCTCGTCAAAAACCTGGTGGGCCTCAAGGAGAGGTAAGGATCAGCTAAAACCACCCTCCTGGGGCATGAAAGTCTCCAGTGGGAGATGGAATCTCAGTAATGAGGGGAATGTCCATGGGGCTGAGCTGTCTCCAGCTCCAGAGCCAGCCTGACCCTGGTGTTTTCCAGGAGACGCCCAAGATGAGAGGAGACAGGAAAAGGGGACCGATAAAGGACTCCTTGATGGTGGGAAGGGAAAAATTTCTGTGTGTTGTGATAAGTCCCACATTACATGGCTGGGAGCAGCAGCTGTTGTACTGTTTTCCCTGACACAGGTCCCAGAGGCACTCGGATGGACTCTTTACCAGTGAATACAGCAAGATGAGAGGAAATGCTCAAGTTCAGAAGTTCATTCAAAATCTCATGGGCCGCAAGCGCAGGTAAGAGCTCTGCTTCCTGGGGAGGCTGCTGGGGGGGGACAGGTCTCAGCTTCTGAGCTGGTTTGGAAAACTTGAAAGAAGGACAAGCAGGCTGGGACTGGAGATGCTGTGCAATAGCAGAGATACCCAAGCAGCCTGTCTTGCCTCTCACAGCAGGCAGAGCAGGACACAGACCTTCTCACCAAAGCCATCTCTAGGCATAAACCAACATGATCTATTGCAGATGCTTATCAAGATTGATCCAGAGGACAGAAAACTTTTCATCAGATCACAGCCTGGAGTTTTTTGTTTGCATTTTGATTTAGCCTTTGGAAAAGTTGTTGTTTTACTGACTTCAGATAAAACACCTGAGAAAATATTTGTAGGTAATGGGCTTCGTGGCAGAATGAGGAAGACCTCTGGGTTTCATAGTCCCCACCCATGGCTCTGACTGCCAAACTGGGCAGACTTTAGACATAATGACATGTATGGCCAATATGGGGCCTTTCATCCAACCAACACGCAGGGCCACCAGCTCCCACTGAAGCCACATATATGAGCACATCATCATGTGGAGCACTGTGATGGAACTCACAACTGCAGCTGTCCTTGCTGCTGGTATGTTATGAAGGGACAACTTTGCCTGGAGAGGTTTCCTTCAGGGGTGGTCCTTTCTTCAAGGCACGTTGTTTCCTTCCCATCTGCTCAGGGTGCTTTGATATATTCTGGGGTATGTACCACTGACAAAATCCTGGCAGATGCAGTAGGTTTTTAATTTACAAACTCTGGAAAAAGGCATATATCCATGGGCACCAGGATATGCTGGTACTGGGTAATGAGGCAGATTGCAAGTGCGTATTAAAACCTGTCTCTTTGCCAGCCAGAAAGCATCTGAGCCTGATTTGAAGAGAACACTTCTTTTTCTTCCTGCACAGCTATGGTGACAGTCAGCAGGTTAACAGAGCATGGACCTTGGGGCAGGTCACTGATAGGGGTGAACCTGCCTTCCAGACAGCAGTGCTGCTCTACAGCTGTGGTGGTTGCGCTATGTGGTGGTTGTTTTAAAACTATTATCAATTTTTTTATCTAAACCAGCTCTCCAGGCCCAGTCAACACAGATGTGCAGGGGAGAGAGGAAGAAAACAGCCAGGAGGAAATATGCTTTATGTGGTTGTATCAGAGTTTTCTCAACAGCAGGTAGGTAGGACAGATTTTTCACCTTCTATGGCCGTGATCATCAAGTATTGAAGCCAAAAGATGACTTTTAGTAACTTTTAAATGCCTAGTTTTTATCCAAAGCACAGAAGTCTGATGTAATGTAGCAGATCAGAAGGGCTTGGCTGACATCCTTAAAAAGAGGAAGGGTGGAAGATTTCTTAAATTGCCCCTATTTTAAAATCTCTTCTGCCTCATTCCCCATCAGCTTATGAGGCACTGTCTCAGGGACTGTCACTGCAGAATTGCAGCCCTCCATCACACACTTCTGTGCCTCCTGTTACTGCGCCAGCAGCCACACTCCCAGGGGTAATTTGCAGAGCTAGGAAATCAAACGTTTTAATCTAACAGCAAGGTGGCATGTGGTAGTGTGCAATCTCAATTGATTTCCCTGCCTGCCTTCACAGTAATCTCTGTTTCTAGGTGCCAAGCCTACCTAGCACTCAGTGTAGCTCTACCTAATGCAAAGCTGGCACTGAGATGTAAACCAGGAAGTGCCATATAAAAGCCAGTTATTAAAAATAATATATTTTTCTAATTATAGACCTGTTATCCTGGACTGAAAGAATTGTTCGTCCCATTAGGAAACCTCATCTAACAGTTACAATAGAAAATCTTTGCGACCCTGTTTAGAGTCAGTTATTGATTCAAACTCACACCTCAGGATGGGCTGTCTCAGCATCTGAACATTGTCTCTTCCTAGTGACCAACCACTTTCAATTAGACAGTTCACTGTTAAATCACTAAAATTAGGAGGAAAACACTGGCCCTTAGTACCTCTTATCCATATCGCCTAGAATAAATGGGGATGATAACACTGGCAATGCCTGTGCATTTGTGGGGTGACTGCAGGCAGCCATGGTGTGGGTCCCTCTATCCTACATCTGCTCCTTGGAATCATCTGTGAATGTGACAAGGTGGCCTTGCCACACTTTCTGCAGTCTGTGTGCCCAGAAATAATGAACTACTGCTCCTTTTTTTCCTCCAAACAGCCACTCAGACAGTGATGCCAGGGATGCTGCTGCAATCACCAGCCAGTACATCTGCCCCATCTCCAAGCAGCTGGTTGCACACATGGAGGACGACACAGACAGCTTCAACTGAAGGTGAAGGGAAAGAAGCACCCAAGGAGGCAGCTTTGCTTGTGTATAGCCTTACAAATGAACAAGGAAGCTATTGCATTTGCTCAAAAAAACTTTTGAGATCAGCAAATAGGAAACAGATTCTAGAAAGCAGTCCAAACCAAATAAAACCTCTTAGATTATCAAGAGTGAAATATATGTCATTGTGAGCTGGTGTCAGTAGATGGAGCCTGAATGAAGCACATCTCTTTGTGTGAGCATCTGGCTGCCTGCTCCTGAAGTCAAATAAAGATTCGTTGGCTGTGCCTGTGCCTTGGCTACTCTTTGGGAAACAGTAACAAGGGTGGTACCACTATCAGGCATTGGACTGTTAGGAGTGCGTGGGGGAGGGAGAAGAAATTTCCTAGGCTTCACCCACCAGCAGGGATGTTTGCCAGGCTTCCATGCTGTGACTAGCTGGAGTCCCTGGCCACATCTTCCCTTAGCAGAAGCTCAGCCAGGTGCTAAATCTTACTGCAAAGAAACATACTGAGAGCTATGCAACACAGATCCACACTGTAAATGTTGTTTCCACTCAGTTCTGTCCCTGTACTTACTGGCTCATCTTTCTGACAGCCACTAAAGACAAAGCTCCACTAGGAGGCATTTGTTTCCACCATGCCATGAAGTTTATATGCTGTCCCTGCACCATGCTGCCTGGCAGATTCTCCACCTTTCCTGTAAAACCAACAGATTTTGAAGAGCAGCTCTAAAACAAGGCATCTTCAGCTGCAATCACATGTGCCTACCAGAACTGATCAGCCCATCCTGCACCATCAGTTTGCACCATTTATGGTGCAGTTGACATCTACAAAGAAGCCAGTCTCTGTCAAATGTTCACCTAAGCACCCATCCCCTTGCTGAGATGCTGAAATGCTGTTCTCACTGACCTTGGCATTCATTTATTTTTGTCCATAGAAAATCTCTGCTAAGAAAGTGAGCTCTTGGAGGAATTTTGAAAGGAGTGTTGGCAGTCTGTATTTTGTTAAGCCCCTAAAGGCCTTCTGGCTAAAATGCAGCAATTCAGTGAGAGCTTTCTGAAATCAATGGGGATTTTAAAAGGAGCTGCTGTCTCCTTTCTCATCCTGCACAATGGGCAAGGTGAAAACAATGGTGTTTCTTTGCAGAAGTGGCCTTGCCACATGATATTTGGCTTGGAAAAATTTACACAGGCTCAGAAAAAGACAGGACAAGACAGCAGAAGAACATGCTTTTGAGGCTTCAGGCATCTGCTGAGATGTAAATAATTGGAACCTGGATGGAGACTCTGGGGAGCATCCTTACAAAGAGCCACTGCTAGCAAGAAAGGTAGAAAAGGACACGCTTTGTCCTTACAAAGCTGCTGGGTAATCACTGAGCTGCAGCTGAGCCCAGTTGCTGTCTCTGGATCCACCCTGCTCACCTTGTGAGGGCTCTGTAGGGTGACTGGGAATAGCAAGGTTGTCTCAGAAACATCACTGATTTAGCTCAACCCAAGGATTTACACAGGGCCTCACTCCTTCCCTTACCATCCAAACAAAAAGCAGCCAAGACAGCTTTGTCTTCACTGGAACATGTGCCTTTCCAGAAATAAAGATGAGACATTTGAGAGCTGGCTTTTAGTTATTTTTTTAAATCCATTTTTAGGGAACAACATGACAGACTCTAACTAGAAGAGGGAAACCCTAAGCCACGGGCTGGAGAGAAAAACCTGTTCTAAAAGGGAATGTGGGCCATGCAGAAAAAAGCCTGGCTAAAGCAAAGAAAATCTAGGGGATATAGTAGCACCTTTTTCAAGGAAATGACTTGATCAAAACAGACCCTATCTCTGGCACACCAGAAACATAAATTTGCCTATTTCCTCCCCACTGGGAGAGGCTGGAGTATACAAAGATCTTCCCAAGTGCCAGCCTTGTCCTCCTCCATGCTCATCCCAGGGAGCTTGGTTCTGACTTCTGAAAGTCTTCAATTATCTCCCAGTTGCTACAGAGCATTTATGATAGGGAAGAGCTAGGAACAAAGTAGAAACAGGAATTTACACGTCACTATGTTCTGTGACTGGTAGATATCTTTCAATAAGTAACCCAATGAAGCAAAGGTTGAGCTGCAGCAATTTACTCCAGCCAACAAATGTGTTTGTCTTCATGAAGCAGTGAACACAGAAGACAGCACTGGGAGAAACAGGGAGAGAAGAGGATCAGCAGCTCCTCATGGCTGTTTCTCACTGGCTCCTCACTGCTGTAGTCTTTCTGCTGCCCTTCATGACTCAAGTTTCAGCACAGGAAAAAGGTAAGCTCTTGCAGGAGGTCCATGACCACAGAGGAATAACCCCCATGGCAGCAGGTTGCACCATTATAGGTGGAAGATTTTTACACTCCTACTCCAAGACAGCTTTGTTCAGTCACCTTCTCTGCGAGGGTAACCAGAGGGGTCTCAGGGCAATTCTGTGTCTCATTTTTGTGTTTTTCCAGGATGTTCTGTCGATAATAACAAACCAAGCATTTATGAAAATAACAAGCCTGGCGACGTAGTGACCACAATACATGTGGAACAAGGCTTCACTGTAATGATTGATCCTGCTTCCCCTGATGCCAGTTTTTTCACTATACAGGGGCTTGAACTGCAGCTGAGCCAAACTGTGGATTATGAGGTAAATCTTTAGCTAGCAGGCTGTTAGGAAGAGATGGATAATGCTGGGACACAATGAATTTCAACCTGGATTTTTGGACTTCCAGAGATTTGGAACCCATTTCTAAAGGATCTAGGAAGTAACTTTGAAAAAGAAACCTATTTCAGTTTGGTTTGAAAGGTCAGCCCTTCCACAAGCAGCGTATAGGGAGGGGAGGGATGCATCGTATGCCTGCTGTCACTTTCCTTCAATTAATCTGTATGAATTAAAGCAAGAGGAAGATTTAAAACCACAAATGTGACAGCTTTAGTGTTCAGAGCTCTCCAGGACTCAGGTAAAATGACCCCTCTTTGTCTTTAGAAAACAGCTCTGAGAAGTGAGATGATCTTGTGTGAAGCATAAAGGCAGTATAAAAAGTCAGTGTGTTCAGTAAGGTTGCTACTAGATTATTTTCCCTTCCTGCAGTGCTCCATACACAGCCACAAGCATCCTTAAGCTGTTTTTCCCCATTGAAAAACCCTGCATTTATCTGAGTGAAGGACAGCAGGCAGAGTTAACACCCGGCAGGCAACACTGTACTTGCTACATGGTACATTTCTGTTTCATTCAATTTAAAAATAATTCTCTGTTTGAATTCACCTTAAGTGTAAGAAAATGGTTGATTACCTCTGCTGATATAGTACAGGGATCGCAGGGAGGGAAACTGGAAGATCAATCTGCTTTGGCTCCATCACAAGAAGATCCCAGTGCTGATGGATAGCTGTAAAAGAAATAAAGGAAAAGTTAGATATGCCTGAAAACAAGATAAAGCCCATTAGCATTTCTGATTCAACAATACATGTCTAATTTACTTTAGAAAGAGTTAGTACATTTTTACTTATTTTTACAATGGCTGGGTTTTTGTTTTTGCACACAGAAAGACACCTTGCTTCTGGTGTTCCTGATTTGTCAGAACGCTGCTGGGCAGGTGAGTGCCCTTCCAAACACTCATCTTTGTTACAAGGTCCTGTAGGGCAGCACATTCTTTCCTCTGCTCTTTCCAGTCCACAGACAGGGGTGAGGAGACAACCTTTTCCATACACACCCCTCTCACAGGCAAAGAGAGAGCATCCAAGGCTCTGTGAATGGGAAAGGGGTGCTAACAAGGCCACAAAGCCCCCATGCACTGTCCAGCTGTGCTCCTTAAACCACCCCATTAGGTCACTCTGCAATTCAGGACCAGCCCCTAACTGTCTCACTTTTGTCTTTGACCCTCTTGCTTTACCTTTCCTGCAGAGGGATTCTTTGGAAATTAGTTTGACCATTCTCAATCAGAATGATAACAGCCCAGAGTTTGCAAAAGAGAATCTCACCAGAACTGTTCCTGAGGTAAGCCTGGCACAGAAGCGAAGAGGGCACTGGGCCACCCAGTGCTGTGGGACTCAGGAAGGGTCAGTAGACTTCAGCCCTTTTCACAGAGACAATAACCACAATAACTTTGTTTCAGGATACAAAAGTGAATGCAACCATTGTAGCCCGTACAGATTTAAGCGCTAGCGATGCTGACCTGGACATCATCTTCTATGAACTCACAACAATTGTGATGGTAAAAATCTTTGTTCTTTGGGGAAAAAAATGGTAGCTCTGGGGAAAACTTTGTGTGGCATTTAGAAGAGCCCCAACTTTGAGGCTAAGATCGTTATATTGCATTTAGTTCTCTGACAGCTTCTGGAAGAGGTGCATCTTTTGCAAAAACCAAACATTGGTTTGTTGAGCAGAACAGAGCAATCAATATTGCAGGTATTGAATTATTTTTTGCTGCTCACACTTTCATTACACTCTACAGATTAAACTTTCATCTAGGATGTTCTGAGCCATCTGATCCAGGGAAGTCTTGTTGGGATGGTCTGTAAACAAATCAGGAGAGACCTTTGTACCTCACAGAGTTCAGAATTGCACTGAGTCGGGTAGGGAAAGGAGTCATGGTCCTATTTGCCAGAAGGATCCATGCAGAGTGGAGATGACATGAGCTGCCCAAGATCATGCTAAAAGTCTTTGGCAGAGCCAAAGGCAGCCCCCGCTTTCCTCAAGCCCCGATTTAGTATCTTAGTTTATTTGCTCTTAAGGGGTTTACTTGGTAACATGGGAAACAAATTGTACGCACAGTTCAATTGTTGCCAGCCTAGAGTGCAAGGGCCTGCTAGAAAATAATATTTTAAATAAAAATAAATTCAGGAGAAAACCAAAATGTCTATTTCCATTTTTAAAAACCTTTATGGGAGCAGGGACCCACCCTGTGTGAGCAGGGAGTGTCTGACATGCTGCCTCCATTACATCCTTAAGCCTGGGGATTCCAAGGGTTATGAACAGAAACCACAAGTTTTTGAATTTCAGCTCTGGGACCAAACTTTCACTCATATTGGTGTAATTCCAGAGGGATTTAGAATCGCGGGAAATTCTAGTGAAGCCATAAGGTTAAAGGAGAAGCAAAGCAGGTGTAGAAGATTATGGAGTAAAATGCAACATATGTTACTTCACTTTGATTTACAGCTGCTTCCGAAGTTCAGATATGGTAGGCTAAAACAAGTGCTCTTGCCAGCTCCCAGTGGCTGAGCCATCTTTGATCTGCTCTGTGAACAGACGTGAGACTGCTTGGATATCACGGACCCAAAATCAGGGATTGTTGGCAACCTGTCAAGTGTAGAAATTAAATGAGGAGAAAGATTTCATCCAGTACCTGCAAGCAGGTAGGCAGGCAAAGCAGGAGATCTTGAAGGAGAAAACTCACATGGGCATGAACAAACCTTTCTGCCAAGACAGGCAACTCCAGGGTACAATATCAAAGACAAAATAGGTCTGGCATCCTCACACTGCTCCCTGCTCCCTCATACTGCTCCTCTCCCAGGTCCCCAGGTGTAAAGGTCTGATTGGGATCACAAACACAGCAGTGGGCAGTGTTTTGAACATATCTGTGATTGAATCTGCTAGTAGGGTTTTTCTTTTTCCTTCTTCCAGGGAACAGATGGTTATTTTGCCATAAGAGGAGTTAATAACCCAGAGATCTATTTACAAAAAACATTGGACTATGAGAAATTTAAATCTACAACACTGGCCTTGTATGCAAGGGTAAGTTATTGAGGAGGAACAAAATGTCTTGTTTGCCCCCATCACTCTTGACTGCAGGGTAAGTCTCACTGGGAGATCTCTGGGCTGGCAGGAGGGAGAGTGGATTGGGGCAGAGAATTTGAACCAACCTTCCACCCTTTGTAATTACACAGTGACAGAGCTGTGTTCAGTCCACCTTTGTCAGCAGAAACAGGCAATTCACTGCTATTGTTAATCCCACATAAACTGCTAAGCCTTAGACAGAATGGAGTTACAAAAGCTAAAAGACCCTGGGACACTGACTTGTGCAGATGGGTTGTTCTTTTGGCAATAAAAGTTGCATCTCAGGAGTGTCCTTTGCCTTTGGGTACAGGACAGGCCTGTGGACAGCGCTGACATCACCCACACAGCTACTGCAACAATAAATATTGTTATTGAACAAGCTGACACCAAACCACCCTGGTTCCTGCCCTGCACCTTCATCAACACAGAGAAGAGTGTGTGCATCAGCAGCCCCTACACTGGGAGGGTCAACATGGCCGAGATGTCGGTAAGCAGGCATGATCAAATCATATCCTTGATTCTATTCTCAAACAATATCCAGATGCCATTCCCAGTGCATAGTGCCTAATCATTTCCATGAACTTGTGCTGCTCTCCAGTCATAAATGCAGATGATTCAGCATGGCAAGGAGCCTTTGTCATCCTGGAGACTGGAATTTCCCCATGCCAGGCAGCACTGCTTGTCCTTGCAGCGTGTCCTGGGGGAGGCAAGAGCTGGAAAACCCCTTGCTCTAGGCTGTCTCACCCCTGCTCTGTCAAAACCATCTCCCAGCCATAAATGCCATTCTCCCCAGACAAAACCCCCAGAGCCATGCTGGGTGGGAGAATGCTGCAAGTGCTCATCTGGTGCTGCAGGGTGGTGTGTAATGCTTTGCTTTGTTCTTGCAGACGGAACCACTTGTCCTAGAGCCAGGGCCTCTCTATGCTATTGATCCTGACTACACTTTAAATGAAAAAATCGTGTACAGTATTGTTGGAGGTGAGTAGAAGTTGTCACCTTCCATAAACTGTGTTGCTCATGTCCCCTGTGTTACCCTCCAAAAGGAGATACCTGGTGCCCCTCTGTTTCTGCCACAAAAACATAACTAGATCCAATGTTCTGTGACATTGTGGATTAAGCAGAAGAAAGAGACTGCTCAGAGAGGAAGAAAAAGAGAATTATAGCCCCACAAACCAATCTCAATTAAACCTGTTTCAGAAGGACTTCGGTTTTTCGGGAGGTGAGACCTGTTTTATCTTCAAGCTTTTAGACTTGATTTTGCCAGTCTGGTCACACCTCTTCCACTGAGCCTTGGAGATGAACCTAAAATCTCCACATCATGAGAATAATTTTCATTCATTGCCAAGAATCCTGTTTTTATTCTCCAACACACTGTCCTATCTAAACTGCCCTTTTTTAGTCTTGATTTCACAAAGATTAGTTGAATACAGTCAACTGATTGCCCAGTCATTGACTGAGTCATTTATTTCATTCAAGTATTTCTTTCTCTCTTTTCTTTTTTCTTTTTTTTATTCTTTTTTTTTTTTTCTTTTAAACAATACTGGGACTTTGAATAACTATCAAGGCAAAGGTAGATCATATTGGTCAGATGTAGTCATTACTTGTTCATCTCCCTTTACCTACCCCACATGGCACTGCATCTGATAATCCTCCTGATAGTAAATACATTAAAGAACCTTCAATTCCACTGGCATTTTGGATGTAGAGTAGCCTTCCTATCCCACAGCCAACAGGGAACCCCAGACTGGGGGTGTCCTTGTCTAAATATAGCCCACAGTGTCTCATAGTGAGGAAGAGAACTAAAAAATTTGCTTATATTTTAACATATATCCAACATAGATATTTTTAAGATTTGAACACAGATTAGAGATCAGATAAATCATGCACTGAGATGCCATTTTGTCTTCACAATCTAAGTAAGAATGTCAGGTACAGATGCCTTCCCTTTAGATACCTAGAGCTATTCAAGACAACTCCCCAAGCAGCTACTCTTTGTAGATTGTTTTCTCGCCTTTGAAACAGGAATAATCCTCCCCTTATCTCTCCTGAAGTGCAGTATGGGTTCTGTTAGGGTTTGGGTTAGAGAACTGGAGTCCTTTGGTCCTAATATTGCACCAGAGCCTCCAGGCATTTGGCACAATTTAAGCTGGCTATAGGCACTAGAAATGCAAAGCTTTGCTGTCCTGTCTCATCTAGTTGGGTTCACACACATCTTCTTGGTGCTTTTAGTCTGTTGAATCCCTCTGAATGCCTGGCCAGCACTCCCAGCCCTTGGAGCAGCCAGGCAGACAAGGAAAACAGCAATATGCCCTGGGGATATTGTGACTAAGATGTGAAAACACGAGTCAGGGAGCTCCAGGTCACTTTATGAAGGTATCTGAAGGGGTCTGATGGCTGACCAGTCTTTCCATTTTCTTTAGGGGATCCAGACAAAGTATTCTCAGTGGGTGCAGACACAGGGAATCTAACCATGAACAAAGTAGCAACTGCCCCAGACTCCTACCTATTGCAAGTCATGGTAAGTCTGATGACATTACAGACACTCCCCCAGCAGAGATGGCTTTCTAGGAAGCAGCAGCCTTGATATGACATAAGTAAATTACATTAATAATTAAAGCTAATTTGGTTAAACCCCTTCTTTAGGAAGGTCGTAGTATTTGACCAGTGTCTTGTGCCAACTTACATGCAAAGCTCTTGCAGAAGTTAAGAGACATTTCCCCTCAGCTGTGGGTTGCAACATCAGAGCAGAGGAACTGAATTGGGACATCCTGCTGATCTTAAAGCCTGGAGGAGCAGGGCTGGAAGGCTTTCTTTGGGCACCACTGGAGCTTGTGTTACAGTAGTTAATGTAACTCAACCCTAGAGACAAGCTCCCCTTTTGGCTACAGCTCCAGAGGAAAGGAGGGAGCTGAAAAGCACTCCGTGCACATACATGCCCAGGAAGATGCCCACTGGAGACAATGGAAAGAACCCCATGGGTTGCAATGGGCTTCAGATCAAGCCTGTGCTTTTGTGTCTCATCACTAACAGGAAAAGGCTAACATATGTCTCTCTCTCTTTCTCTGCAGGCCACCCAGGTCAACAACATACAGAAATATGCCATAGTTAGTGTAGAGATTAAGGTCATAAATAAAAGTGACTATCCACCACACTTTGAGAGCAGGATCTACAACGGGATAGTATCTGTTGGGCTGGCCCCAAGAAGCTTTGTCTTCCGAGCTGGTGATCCTTCCAGCCCCCTGATGATAACAGCAATGGATGATGACTTCCCTGATGTAAGAAACTGCAAATGCACTGCATTCCTTCTCACTGCTTCAGGCTTAAAGCAGAGTCAGAAAACATGAGAAAGGGGAAGTGGGGGGAGGCAAATATGTTTTCCTCTAATGTTTTGTGTGATATTTCCCTGGAAATTCCACTTAGATCTGAACCACTTCTGGTGTGATGTAATGTGGAGAAGCTGCTGGACTCTATTCCAAAAGCCAGTCCCACCCAGTTTGATGTAGGTGACCTGATTCACTACAAAGCAGTGTGCTGAGTAAAGCCCAGGGTTAGGAAATGCTGTGAACAGGTCCATATCTGAACTAGGGCTGAGTGGAGTGTTTCCTTGAACAGTTTGGGGTGACCGGATCTCAGATGGAGGTGTCCTCTCTCTCCCAGGTCAAGGAGAGTAATTGTAGACTGGCCTGGGAAGAGCAGACAGTCCAAAGACAGCAGACTAGCAAGGACCTGCAGTCCTGGGCTGGAAATAGTTAACATTCTCCCTGTGATAACTCATTTTGAGTGAAGCATTCTTGAACAATGTACTGGAAGGAGGAATGGGGGAGAGATTTACTGACCAGTCATTCCCGTCATGCCCTATTAATTAAAGCAAAAATGCTAGCTTTATTGATGCCAAGGCTTCCATAACAAGACTGGGGACCTAGGAGAGGAACAACAGACTAGACACAAAGTAAAAAATCATGCAGACTTCAGCACAAGGATTGCTCTCCATGTACATCCCCCTTTGGCACTGTATTACAGCAGAACTGACCAAATTTACAAGATCTCTTGCACAGATGTGTTTTGCTTGGGCAAATACTAAAGATACCAACACAAGCTGGGTAAGACTTGGGATTTTTTTTGTGGCAACTTTCAGGATACATTCTTGAACTCTGAGAAACACGATGAACACACAAGTTCAACCTTTCTCACGTGTTCAGTCCAGATTTATTTATTGCACTATATACCTGCTCAGACTTCAGGTCTATTTAACAAATCCTGCCAAGAGGTTCTTACAGAGATGCATGCAAAGCACAAGCAGTGCGATTTAATCATTCACTCTTCTGGCCTTTCAGAAAGTCAACCCAAACATTGAGTACTACATAAAGAACAGCACTGATTTCATTGCAACGAAAGATGGACTCATCCTGACAAATGTGGAGCTGCAGTCACCAGGAACAGTAGCCATTGAGGTAGGGCAACTTTCTTCACCATCTTGCCAGGGTTGTGGAAGGAAAGGATAGTTTCTAGTAGAGAGGCACCAAGGGTGGAATTCCATTAGCTAAGGGATATAATAAATGGACAGTCCTTGCCCCAGCCATTTGCAGCATAATTGTATAGAGATGGAGGGAGATGAAGTGATAGCAGATTTACTCCATGTGCTATATCTGGTTCTAGCTGTAAAATCATTTTTTTCAGTCCTTTGGTAAATATAATTGGAAACAAGTAAAAAGCCAACTGGAGAGTTTTTAGGAACCCTCTTCCTGCATCCTGATTCTGATTAACAAAAAAAGGAGGGTGAGCAAGTGGGTAGGAGGTTGATGTGTAGGTATGGGCAGGGTATGATTGCTGGCATATGCCCCGGCTCTAAAGGCTACAGCCCCAAACTCAGAAATCCTTTGGTAAATCCAGTACTTCTTGTGCTCAGGTCAAAGGAAGCAGTTAATGACTTTAGGCTTTCTAAGAAGCTAGATGTTCACTTTGTCTAGATCTAGGAAGTCCCTAAGCTATCTCTTTCCCATGTTCACATAGGCTGTTGGAAAAGATATGGTGAGCCTGCAGAAGGCAAGCACTGTAATCCTGGTGGAGATCACACCTGCTGCAGGTAGGCTGGGAATCTCTGCATTCTTTTTTATCTTTTCCACTTCTGTGGGCAAACTGGCAATGACAGGTCACTCACTGAAGTCTGAGGACCTGGCCTGAGGACAGGAATAGCCTCAATAGAGCTGAGATTATCAGTTGCCTGGCCAATCTGTAAGATATTTAACCCTCAGCTCTAAGAGGTGGAGTTAAGGAATGTGCATTCAGTGGGTTGGAAACTGCTTAACTGAGCATTCAAATATCTAGGGAGAAACTAGAGTAGTTTTTAATACACTTCTGGAAAGTGGTAACTGTGCATTGGTCTCTGGTTGCCAAGACACCTGAGCCAGGTCACATGGGTCTCAAGGTCAGTCATTCCACCAACTGAGCTAGCCTTCACAGAGGCATTGTATGTTGCATGGCACAGAAAGAGTTAAGGGTTGTGGTGTTCCACAGCAGCTCTGTGGGCTGTGGCTCCCTAGGAGACATGATTAAGAAGGAAATATTCACTGTCAACCAATGTATTAATGATAAACTGAGGGTGCAATCAAATGCAGAGGGAATACTCAAAGTTCATTGTCATAAACAGGTCGGCAGGAGAACAAAACTCTGTTTCATTAATCATTAAACTTTACAAAATGAAGCTGGAAAACTTAAAAATAAAGAATCCCACTGACAACAGCAAGCTAAGCTGATTAAGCCTGAGGAAGTTACTGTCTTTCCACTATAATGTTGATCTCCATACAAATATGTTTATACCAACTGGTGGCTGGAAGCTGCTCCTGAGAAGGCTGGTATAGAGCAATAAAAGGACAGGGGGACCCTGTAATGCTTTTCTATTTACTATTATGTTTTTAAAATATCCTATTTTATTATGCTCATCAGGATCAGAGGTGACATTCTGGCTTAAAGAACATTTGCATTTTCACACACGTACAAACATACTTCGTTTGTGCATGCTGGTGTAAATGGGTGAAGTGGGAAAGCACAAGATGTACCCAGCTTTACCCCCTGTAACACCTGTTTGCCCAACAGCCACATAGATATTACCGTAGTTAAATCATGTGGTGAAAGTCACTGTCCTGTAACTGGGTGCTATTTCCACTTCATGTAACTTATTGGAAGTTATAATGGTCTGCGAGTGGTCACCTTAAACTCTGCTTGTAGGACAGGCCTTCTGTGACATTAAATGTGTCACTGTCACATTCTGCAGCACAGGATGCTTTTTTGCCCTTCAAAAATTAGTTGGAGCTTCCCCCCCAATAAAGCACCGTTAAAAAAAAAAATCTAGTTGCCATTTTTAGGCTTTGTAACACTGGTTTTTTTTCTTCCAGCTGTAACCTCCCCCGATAAAATATACACTGCTCAGGATATGGGTATCTTGGGTGGTATATTAGCAGCACTGCTATTAATTGCCTTAGTCCTCCTTGGAATAATGATCTATAAACAATATGGAAAACCAGTCAAATACCTGATAAGGAAAAAGGTAAGCACATTGTTTGTACCTGAACTTCTTAGAGGTAGAAAGTGGGATCTGAGGAGGTTCAAAATGATGGATGGGCTGTCCAAATACTACCCATGTTTGTGCCAAGGTAATTAATCACTCCTGAGACCATGTCTGCAAAGGTGGCATTGCTTTGGTGGTGTTTGCTGTTCTTTTTAGCCTCCCTGAGGCTGAGCAGACATGGTAGAGGACCACAGCTCCATGAAGCATAAAATCTAGGATAAATGTGACATATATCAGAGATAGTCTCTGTAAAACCTGTATCTGTGATGTAAACCACTGTTCATCCTTCCTCTATAGTCCCTGGAGAGAAAAGGCCCATTCATACCCTTATCCTAATGCCTTGTCTTAGTTGTCTTCTCCTGAGCTATTTACCTTTGGCTCTCTTAACCCCCTGGCAGTCTGATTACTTTGAAGCTTAGGGCATAGTTAATATGACCAGATGTTGGTCTCTGCCTTAGAGTGTGAGGAACCTGGGCTCCACAGACTACAGTATGAGTCCAGAGCACACAGCTCAGCTGAGTAACAAGAGTCCTTCACCCTGAGTGAGGTAAATCCCACTCCAGAGTAATACCTCAAGAGGATGGATACAAAGCAGCCTACACTGCTGGTGCTCAGCCCTCCTGGAAAACATGCCCATAGTTATCTGAAAAAATCCAGAAATGCAGGCAATAAAAAAATAGCTCTCCTAGAGAACCATACCTTTCCCAGGCTTTGAGTAGGTCTAACTGCAAAACAAGCTGAAGCTTTCTGAGCAGGAGCTCAGTCACTTCAGCCACCCCTTCTCCCTACTCTGCTTCTTTTCCTTTCAGTACAATCACAACATGTTTCTCCTTCCATAGTTCTCCAAAGAAATGTCTAGGGGTTACCGGAACCAATCCTACCAGCAAGATGAACACCCATATGTGAACACCAAACAGCAAGAGATGTCAGAAAATGGCGATGTCCATTTACACATGACACGTGCATTAGAGCATTCAGCATTTTCCTTGCCCTCGTCCAGTGCAGAAGAAATCAACAGCCAACCAAAGGTTTCTGTGGCTTCCACCATCATCTTTGACCAGGAAGAGAAAGAGAAAGAAATGGAAGAAGAGGAACAGAAAGCAATAGAAGAAGAGAAACAGAAAGCAATAGAAGAAGAGAAACAGAAAGAAACAGAAGAGGAGACTGGGCAGGAGAAAGAAGTGAAGTCTATCCTCAAGACAGACAGGCACACAGCAGATGATGGCTACAAAGCTGTGTGGTTTAAGACTGACGTGGATCCAGATGCTGGAGAGAGGGTTGAAATTATTGAGGACAATGCAGCAGATGACGATGATGACAGTGACCCAGATCTGCAGAAGCAGTAGCAGATATGTCACAGATGCAGTGGCAGAAGATGACAATGACATATAATGGAAATGGACCTGCACTCCCCACCCAGAATGGGTGAATCTCAGCTGCTTTGCAGAGTTGAAGCCCGTCTTTCTGCTCAGGGGGGAAACTGGAATGCAGGAGGATGAGGTTGCCTGTCCTGCTTGTCTGAATGCAGCAATTAAAGCCAGAAGAGACTACAGGTAATTCAACCTTAGTGAGACACTAAAAGTGAGGATTTTGTGTGGAGGAAACACAAATCTCATATCTCTACCTTCCTGCCTCTTCCCCTTGGAGCCCCTAATGTCACACTCCCCAAACTGGCTGCAAATACAGCAGAGATGTAGCTGAATTGATTTGGAAGCACTTAGCCCACCTCACAGTAGTAAATTTCTGCAACCGGATGTTCATCTCCTCTTGGCAGGTAAATAAGGCAGCACTGACTGCCTGGCTGTTCCCTTTAGGGTGTTAGTGTTTGATGCCAGCTGCAAGGTGTCAGCCAGCACACGTCACCCTGACCCTGCAGTTGCTCAGATGACTGTATCCAGGAGCTCACTGCAGGGCTTGGCTCTGCTCTCTGCTATGCCAGACTCTGTCCACAAGCAGCTGGCATGTGCCACCATGGTCCTCATCCTGCCAACAGCCAGTCTACACACTCGGGAGCTGCTGTTTCCTCTGTCCTGCTAAGCAAGGACTGATCTCATGTTCTTTACTAAAGGACTTTGTCATCATTTTTTCTATGTCATAAAATCACTAATTGTGCAGTACTTCTTTAGCTGTCTGTCTCATACCTGTCAGGGAAAAGAGCTCCTGCCAGGACCAGCCTATGAAACATCAGGGGTCTTTCTAGCTTTCTGGGCTTTTGGCAGCAATGGGTATCATTCCAGTGGTGCTGAATGTGGGGTCAGCATATTGTTTCCCATTGTTTCCCTGTCCAACAGGGCTCAAGGCCTTTTTATCATTGTTGCAGAAGGTGGAGCTCAGCATTGCCAGATATCACCACCATTTCTCTGCTCCTCTCTCATCTCAGATGCCAACCCCTTTGCATACCACCTTTTTTCATTCATGAGGAGAATAACAGGCTCTTCTCAGTGGTTCACTGAGAGCAAGTCAGCTCTGCCACGCTTGGCTTGAGTCCAGGCTTGAGCTAGAATGCCTGCTAATTGATTTCATGGGGTGACAGCACCATAGCATGTTGGACCCCTCCTCCCTCAATCCTCCCTCATCTTTCAGCAATATTGTCTTCAGTTACGGTCCTGCCATAAAGCCCAAATTCAGAAAAGTGAGCACAGCATTTCTGGGTGGCATGGGGAGTAAAGTGTTTGATGCTCTGGTCTAGATGCACACCTGCCACCAACCAACCTCTTCTCCCAGTTGGCAACCAAAAGCTGGGCTGATTTCCACTGGCTGAGAACAGAGCTGTGTGCATTTGCATCTTCTGATCTAACAGCACAAAATTTATGCTGCTCTTGGTTTTCTCATTTTGGGGCAGAGCAGACATGGGCTGTTGAGTGTTTAACTTCCAGTAGAAAGCTCAGTAGTGTCCAAGTAAAGGATGCAGCAGAAGGAGCTTGGGTCACTAATGTTGATCTCACTTTCTCAGCTTAGCACAACAGCATAGATTGCAACAAAGTAAGTCTCATGGCAGACATACAACACCAAGAAATAATCCTGCCTTTTCCCTATAAACCAAGATGCACATTGCTGCCATCATTCCAGATAAACCCTTGAGACAGGAAAACCAAAGCATGGCTGCTGGGATCCACATGTACACCAAAGCACAAATTATTTCCAAGGAGGCTTTTATCCTCTTGGTCCATACTTTCTGTCTGTACATCTCCCTGTCCCAGTGTTGCTAGTGCTCAGTTCAGCTCTCCTTTCTCTGAGAAGTGCTGCCCTTGCTGTGTGGACTTTGGGACCTGCACTTTTGCTGAAGGTGGAGATTGAGATGTGGAAAGCTTTCTTCCTTACTGCAATAAAGCTATTTGCCCAGAAATTATAAGTGTGGTTTTTCTGTTAAGGGAGGGTGGTGAGTGTGCCTTGTGTTTGCCATGTAAACATGGTTTCTCTAGTAACTCAGCGTTATCTCCAGCAAACATCTCCCCTGGGACTGTGAGAACTCTCCAGTAGTTGCTAATTGCTAGTGCAACATCTTCAGCCACCAGCAAGGGTGAGGGTAGAGCCCAGCCTGCCCTCCATGCTGATGCTGCTCATAGGAGGATTGCTGATGGGTGGGGGAAGCTAAAGTGTTTCTACTCTGACCCCCTCTGGGCATTTGCCTTTCTCACCACTGGCTAAAGGTCCAGACACATGCCACTAGCTTGCTGTGCACTAAGAATCAGCATTTGTGATTGTGCAGTGGTGCTAAGTGCCCAGCTGATTGTTTTGGTTAATTTTGGCAATGCAGGGCTGTGTCCCAGGTCACTGACTAACATAACCCAGCTTACCTGGAGCAAGGGATGATCTTTGTGGAGGCAAAGCAGAATGCTGGGCTCAGCAGCAGCAGTCGTGCTAATGCAGCAGTGAGTGCTCCTCATTAGATGGGCAAAGGGACACACTGCACTGTGCTTTCTAACCCGTGGGAAGAAGCTGGAAAGGACAGAGGAGATTTAAGAGAAGGAGCAAAATGCAGATAGGAGCAATCTGATGTGCACCAGCCCCTTTGCCCCAGTTTTCTGCACCTGGGACCAATGCTCACCAGAACTCAAATAGTGGTATGTCACATGAGTTGTAACTAGCCATTCCTGACTCAGTGCATAAGGAACTTTGAATTATTTTAAAGCAACTGACTGGCATTGGGAAGGAGAACTGTTGAATGCCAGATCCTGTTGGCCTCGATGAACCAAGAAAAACATTTCTGAGAGAAATGCTGACACAGACAGACCTGTTTACTGAAAGCAAGGGGCAGAGGATAGGTTCAACTCAGTTCCAGTGCAGCTGAATGTGTGCAGCCAGGTAGTGCTGGTCTGGTGTATATAACAGCATAGTGAACTTGGCCTCACCAGCTGTTACCAAAGATGATACTACCTCAGTGATGAAGGGACTCAGACATGCACAGACATAACTCCCTTAGACCAGCAGCCCCCTGAGTGTGCTAGAGCAGAAATACCTCCTCATTTCCTGCAGCATTTTGCTAGCCTTGGGATTACCCGAGGCGCAACTTTCCTCTCACTTCTACATTTAAAGGCTGTTTTCCTGTGGACTAATCTTCCTTAACTCTTCTTTCTACACACCTGGAGAAAGGAAAAAGCTTTTTCTGCTTGCCTAGGAGACTGTTTAATGATTCCTGTGACCAAAAACCAAACTAGTTCCTGGCAGAAGGCAATTCATGTGGGCTGACATAGCATAGCTGCTCCATTCCCCTCACTGCTGTGCCGTATATGATATATTCCTGCCCTTGGCAGTGTTGTCAGCCCATCTTCCCTCTGCTGCTGAATGGTTTGAGCTTCTGGGCACACACATTAGCACACTGTTTTATGAGATCACTCGATTTCCAGTCTCTGGTGCTTCACCTTCACCTCACTGATGTACTCCTCATGCTGCTAGAATCCAGGGTCCCTCAGATTGCAATCCACTGGCTTTTGGTGCTCTGGCTTCCCTCCACACCTGCCAGGCTCCCCTTGGCAGTTCATTCCTCTGCAACCCCAGCTGCTCAGTCTGACCCCCCACAAGCTTTTATGTTCTTGTTCTTATATCCTGCAAAATTCGTACTGGAAATATCCAGAAGTTTGTGCTTGTTAACCGCAAAGTTAAACAGCAGCACTCAGAACGGAAAAGTGTGTTCAAATAGTGCCACCACATGGACAGCAAAGACATCTGTCTTTTATTCTACACAACTGGAACGAGAAAGTGAAGGTGTTTCTTCCAACTCTTTCCTGCATTCGACCTTTCCCCCAGAGCCTTGTGGTGAACTGTGGTGTCCTGTCAGCAGGAAGGTTTTGCTGACCTTCCCTTTCTTGGGATAACAGCTCCAAACAAAGGCAGAATGCATTTGCAGAACCTGATTATGACTTTTACTGTAAGTGTTTATATTACAGGGCTGGCTGTAACCCCAGAACAAGGGTGCTGAGATGCCACCAGTGCCATGACTTAATAGATGTGCAATATCAGAAGATCTCACAGTGAGAAGGAAGTGTGGCTGCTGGCCTCTTTATGCCACCTTTAAGGTACTGAAGCCAGGGCTGCCAGGGCTGCCAGAGCTAGGATGGTGCTGGGAGAGAGGGGCAGTGGGAGGCTTGGGGCTGTCTTCCTTTGTCTGCACCTGGATGGGCAGGAGAGACCTAGGGAAAATATTCTTGAGCCATCACTTACGCTGCTGATCCTCGCCACCACACATCCTGTTTCCAAACTTGGGTCTCAAAAGAGATTTTGTGTACCTCTTTCTTTTGTTCTCTCCTGTAGAGACATCCAAGAACCCCAGTTTCATTCTGCAGCCTCTTCCCTACAGGTGCACTGTGAGCCATCAGTGCCAAGCCTGGCTTGAGAGCCATCCCCACACCCTGCCTGGCATGGTTTCTGTTGTCCTACCCTGCCAGGAGACTGTGCGAGTCCCTGCCATTAAAAGTGTCCTTTCATTGTGTTCTTCCCATCAGTACATACAGCAACAGTATTTGGTATGTTTCAAGGTTATGCTTGTATCCATTCAATGGCAATGATGTTTTGTAAATATGTCTACGGTACTGATGGTTGTTGTGAGGAGAGCTAATAAAACTTGGCAGCAGGCAGAGCTCAGCCTCTTAGAGCTACTGCCTGGTAAAGTCTCCTGATTCTATGTTCTGACAGTATTTTTGGTTTAAGAAAATCATTGGAACTGGATGAAAAAAATGGCAATTGTGAAAAATGGCAAACAAAACTTTTCATTTTTATCTTGCTTCTGATGTGCTACAGCTATTTCTGATTGGTTTGTTTGGGTTTTTTTTTTTTATGGAAGTAATATACAACAAAGAAAATTATTTAAGGAGGAAAAGTCCTTTCGCCCTCCCAATCTCACATTATTTTTTGAAAGAAAAAGAAGGAAAGTGAAGGGAAGACGAAGAGAATGTTATTTTTAAAGTTGAAGTCCATCTGAAATCACACTAAAACTCATTGGATTTGTCTGTCTATTTAGGCTGGGAACATTGACAAACTTTTTGCATCATTGTACAACAAACATACTCATTTATAAACATTTGTATGAGAAAGAGAAACGTACTAAGCAACAGAAATGTTTTTGTAAAATTGTTTGGATCAGTAGAAAAGCTTTTGATAAAGCAAAGGAACAAAGAAGTGTTTCAGTAAGCTTTTAAATAGATATCATAGGTTCAGATATGAATATTATGAGTATGACTTCTCTGAGACAGGCATAAATTTTCTTGCACTGGTTTCTACATGGACCCTTTTCTGTACAGGACTGAAAAGCACAGAAGTGCTTAAACTGAAGTGGTTTTTGATGGCAAGTAAGCATCAAAGTACCTTTAAAAGTTAATCCTTTATCTCCAAAGACATTAACATGTTGTCCAAACTTTACAGGTAGATTTAAGAAATCTCTTTCACCCATCCACAATCAAGCTCCAATTTTATTTCTGTGCCATCTTAGAATAATACTTTTAATATTTGTCATATAGATCTATAAAAAGTAAAATCTGGTCTTTGACTTGGGCTTTACAGATAGCAGCCTTTCTCTGTTTATCACTTTGTTTTAGTGATGTAAAGATCAACAAAGGCAGTCTCTTTGATGGATGCAAACCTCTAAGGAACAAATTACACATAACTAGGAATCTTCAATGCTTACCTCTGGAGTTAAAAACTACACAAAAAAAAGAACCTAAATCTCTAATCAACTTACTTACTGCCTTTTTTTCTCCATAGGTTCAATGTATTGCCTCATAAACTCACATTAGCTTTTCTTTATAAAAAGAAGTATTAATTCAAGAACCTGGAT
Source organism: Apus apus (assembly GCF_020740795.1). Classification (NCBI taxonomy): domain Eukaryota; kingdom Metazoa; phylum Chordata; class Aves; order Apodiformes; family Apodidae; genus Apus; species Apus apus. The sequence continues at coordinate 932,469 of NC_067286.1, read as the reverse complement.
TATCTAAATTTGTGTCAGACTTAAAATACACTAACATACTGCATGCCATGTGGGAATCTAGCTCAGAGAAGCTGGTTTTTATTTTTTTCCTAATGCAATGCCAGTTCTGAGGTCTTTGAGAAAGCATGTTGCAGTGTAAGATGTGCAATAATTCTCAGAATTCTTTTCCCTACACAGCCTGGAGTGACACTGTGACTTAAGACAAACGACCACGCAGGGCACAATTCTAAAGAACTGGGTCCACCATTGGTGCAAACTGGGCTTAACAGGGTGGGAAAACATGCTCACAGTTGTCAAGAAATCTTCACGGGGGGGGGGGGGGGACGGGACAGCAATTTCAGTGTGACAGTGGTAATTTGGATTTGAGGATCCCAAAGGGATTCTCAGAGGAAAGCTGAGAGGTGGCTTGAAATGCCTTGCAGAGGTGACACAGCTGCCAAGGGAGCTGGTGCTACTGACGTCCCTGAGCTCTGGGTACCCTCCTCTGGAGGAACGCACCTACGAAGCAGTCTTTTTGTTATCACTCTCGGCTTCTAAGGAGGGGAAAAAAAAAAAAAAAAAAAGGCAACATCTCTTCTCGATTGCCAGGGAAAATTGTAAACCTGGATTTAAATCAGCAGATGTGAGGAGGGAATGTCAAAAAATAAAGTAAAATACCTCCGGGAAGCGGCGAAAACAAACGAAAATAAAAATCTCAGGTGTCTGAAAGTTCAGTTCAGCCAGCCCCGTTAGAAGCGAATAACCTCACCGGGTTCCCGGAGCCTTCTGTGCCCCCGCCGGCAGCAGGCGCAGCGCGGCTCCTCAGGGCGGCGGAGCGGCTGAGGAGACACTGTGACTCCCGTGACGCCGCGGGGCGGGCTCAGGGAGGACCAATCAGAAGGGGCGTGGGGACGGCGGCGGCCAATGGGGAGGAGGCTGGCGGCGTTTGAATTTCGAAGGGGGCTGAGGCGGCGCTGCCGTTGGGCGCCCGCGCTCCTCACGGGTCGGGGTCTCGCGCTTGGTGCGGGCGGCGCGGGCTGAGGGAACCTTCCTCCTCCTCCTCCTCCTCCTCCTCCTCCCTCCGGCCGCTGCCGGCGGGGCAGGAGGGGCGTCCCCGGGACGAACCGCCGTTCTGGAGCCGCTTGAGAAACGGCTTCGCCTCTTGTGCTGCGTGAGGAGCCTGCTCGGTGCCGCACGGTGAGGGGGGGGGGGGGGGAGGAGGGGTCCTCCGCCGCGCTCCTCGTCGCCTCCCGCTGTCGCCTCAGCCCAGGGAGCACCCGCCGGCCCTGCCAGCCCGCTACAGCTGCCTGTAGGTGAGGAGCCAGAGGGGCCTGACCCGGGAACGGCGCTGCCGAGGCTGCCAGCGGCCTCAGAGAGGGCGGCCAGCTCGGGGGGAGGAAGGGAGCCCGCAGGGAGGAGGGAAACGCCTTACTGCAGTTATTATCCGGCTAATATCGCCTGCCGGATTCCTGATTGTAAAGCAGTGCTTAGCTCATGTTTCATATCCCCTCCCCACGGAGGGGAATTAAGCGTCCAGTTCCCTCAAGAGTTTGGGGACTTACACGGTGTGCTTGCGGCTGCCCAGAGAAGTGTGGTGGATCGGCTGATGACGGCCAGATCTGCCCGGTTTCAGGTTAGTATCCTCCCCAGCGAATCAATTCCTGACTGCTTTTGTTGTTAAGGCGGAACTGAACGGGGAGGCTGTCATGTCAGAGGACTGCAACGACGCGTGGGAGCTGAGCAAAGAGAATGTGCAGCCCCTCCGGCAGGGCCGGGTCATGGCCAGCTTGCAGGAAGCGCTGTCTCAGCAGGACACCGCCACCCACACTGCTCTTCAGCTCAAGAAACAGTGAGCAATGTTTTGACACCTTCATTCCCCTTCCCTTCCTGCCTCCTCGTAAGTTTTTCTGTGCCTTACTTACCTGTGCTAATCGCATAGGCATTAAAAAAGAGCATAAGAGAAGTGTAGTAACTGATACCTGTGCTACCGTCCTACTTCAGGTGTGTAGGACTGCTTACTGTGGGGGCTGTACAGCATGTACTACTATTTGTAGTTTTGCAGTTGGATGTGGATTATTTTTATGGAAAACTACGGAATTGTTACTGTACTGGGCTCTGCAAGAGGGTTTGTCCAACTTGACTTGTTACGTTTGTGAGGTGTCAGGGTTGAGCAGAGCCTTCCAAGAACAAGGAAATGCCTGGGGGGCTCTACAGGATCAAGTTAGAGCTGCCACTAAACACAAACTTATGTACTTGTCAGACTTAAGCTGCAAGGTGGTTTTCCTTCTTGATATGCTGCTGGAGGGGAAAGTCATCATGTTGTAGGGATGGGATGATGCACAGGAGTTGAAGAATGAGACAAGATCAGTACTGTCAGTGCGGCCACTTAGATGTGTCTTCACTGTGCTCTCTGGTGCAGTTCTGTAGTTGTCTGATGATCAGACTTTTCCATAATTCTCTGTGTGTATTCCAGCCTTTTATACTTAAATAAGGGATGTTTCATGCAAAAACTAAGCCACAAGATATGTTTGCTAGTAACTCTTCATAACAGAGCAAGCATTCTGTCAAGGGAGACCACATAATCTTTGGTAGAAAATTCTGCACACTCATTTGAAAAGGTGCGTGTCTGTTCTTTTTCAATAATGAGGCATTTCCCAGCACTTTCATTTTGAAGAAGCATGCAAAAGCTTATTTTTTTCTTTTATTCTCATCAGTAAAAGCTCAACTCTAAATATATCGTAACATAACATCACATTTTTTTTTAATTATAGCCCTACAAAATTGTAAGAGTGATAGCAAAGGTCTTAGTTGACAGTGTAGAAAACATCTTTGCAGTTGCACACATGTATTTATTGGATGGATTTATGTTTGTTTGTTTGCTTTTTTTTTAGGGAGTTTGAATCAGAAATCCGATTTTATGCTGGAGATGATCCCCTGGATGTTTGGGACAGGTAAGTTTCCTTTTATTTCAGAAGAAAGGACAGAAAGGTCAGTTACCTTGTAACTGCTTGGGAAAAAAGATATTCTGCTTCAATAAGAAACTTGTTAAAGAATAAATTCTGTATCAGTTTTTTTTAATAGCGTGTTTCAACACTACGTCTATTTTTTTCCTCAACCTCCTAATGTTGTATAGAAACTGAAGCCTTGTATATCATTCAGAACTGACTCCCTGTGAATGTATCCCATCTCCAGGTACATCAGGTGGACAGAGCAAACCTTTCCCCAAGGTGGGAAGGATGGTAACCTGGCAGCAATCCTGGAAAGGGCTGTGAAAGCCCTCAATGAGCAGCAGCAGTACTACCAGGACCCTCGCTACCTTAGCATCTGGCTCAAGTTTGTGAGTGTTGTGGGAATGTGTCTTGGGTGCTGCTTTTTCTTGGTACTTGTCATGTAATTTGCACACAGTTAAGCTGTACCTCTCTGCAAACATTACCTACCCTTCAATTCCACTTCTCATTGTCAATAGGATCTTCAGACCTTTTTAGGATCATTCAGTTTGGACAGCTACAAACTCTCCAAAAGTTTGGTTCTGTAAAAAAGATAGTTTGAGTGAGTAGAGATGGATTATTTATTTAAGGAGAAAAGAAAGTGATTTGGATATATTTTAGGTGCTATATCTGTCCTACCAGTTATTTTTTCAACTTCTGACTGTCTTGTATACACTCCCTATGTTTAAGCAAAACCAAGCTGAGTGTGTTCTGGCCTTGCCCTCTTTCCATTGATATGGTTTTTGTTGTTCTTGTTGTCTTAAGCAGCTTTTCTCCAGGATTAGCTTCCTGAGCTCATTTAGCAGTTCCAAAACTGATGAAGAAGTATGTTGTACTTTAGAGAAAGGTAAACTAACTGTTCTCAGGAATACTAATATAAGATGGTTCAATCACCGAGGTATCTCAGATGAAAAAAATCAAAGAGACTTTGAATATGTGGTCTAGAATGAAGGGACTGGTAATAATATTACCCAATATATACATGCAGTCAGAGGTTTTCTTGTTATTCTTCTCCTGTTGGATTCCTTTTCTTTAGCTTTACAATTTTATGTCCTGGCCTTACAGCTGCTCCTGTAAGGTTTGTATGGAAACCTGTGGGGTTTGCAGGAGGCATCGAAACACAGACATCAACTTGGAATGCTTTGTAGTCCAATGTGATTACTGAAACACTTCTGTTTTTTCAGGGAAATTACTGTAATGAGCCCTTGGATGTGTACAGCTACCTACACAGCCAGGAAATTGGCACAACTCTGGCACTGCTCTACATAACGTGGGCAGAAGCACTTGAGGCTAGAGGAAGTTTTAAGAAAGCAGATCTGATCTTCCAGGAAGGTCTTCAGCGCAAGGCTGAGCCTTTGGACAAGCTCCAGTCCCACCACAGGTAACCTTCTAGCTAAAGTGAAGAACTTAGAGTGGTGATGTGTGCTTTGGTGGGCAGTGAGGTTGATGCTGACTTCTCCAATGTTTTTTCCAGGCAGTTTCAGACCCGCGTTTCTCGGCAGACACTGCTGGGGCTGGAGGAAACTTCTGATGAAAACGATACGGGTCTTCTGGGAGCTGCAGAACCTCAGAGAAGGTCTCTGGCAGATCTAAAAGGCAGGGGGAAGAAGAAAGTGAGAGCTCCTATTAGTCGTGTAGGAGATGCACTTAAAGGTACATTTGGCTGCTGAAATCACATATTATTATTGGAAGAGTTACATCTTTTTGCTGTGGAATTTGCACTTGAGTGTGATAGTTTAGAGGTTGCTTTACATAAATCTTTTTGCTTATAGCCACAAACCAAACCAGAAGCTTCCAGACTCTACCTTCTCAGCAGCTTTCAAGTAATCCAGGTTTTGCTGTGTTTGATGAAAATTCAGTTTCTGGACCTGAGATTCCCATCCTTACCCCACAGCCTTGGGCAGCACCTCCAGCTCCACGGGCCAAGGAGAACGAGCTAAGCGCAGGGCCTTGGAACTCTGGCAGGGTAAGGAGTCTCAAAATGGACTGGGGAAAAAGAGGAAGGTGTATGTAAGATGATGATCACTGAGACCAAGGCCGTGCTCTTTCTCCCTTGCCTGGGGTTTGTGTCTATTTGTAGCTACAGATTTTCTTGCCTTCTTCCTGAACAGCCTCTGGCTGCGCATAACCTGTTCAAGTGTAGCAAGCTGATCTTGCTAGAAAAAGTTTTTAAAACTCTCTAGAGCTTTTAAATAATTAAACCGTATTTCTTGCTAACTGGGAAGATCGGTAGAGATGGCCTGCCAAACTGTTTGGAGGGCAGAAAAAGAATTTAAGAGGAAAACACCAGCCAAAGAAAGGGAGAGAAACCAGGCATTAGTTAATTCTGTAAGACAGAAGAGCAAGAGTTAAATTGGTATCGTACAATGCAACCTGAGAACTTGTTGTCTATCTTCTTATGAAAATAAGGAAGAAGCTTGTGAGGAAAACAGAAGAGCAGAGATCAAAAGAATTCAAGAGCTACTGTATCAATGGAATATTTATCCTGGCAATAGGCTGACAGAAAGCAGGTTCCAGTGGTTTAAAATAATGCTGGAGAGATGAGGAGGAACAGCTGTGCTACAGGTGTCTAAGCTGGTCTAAAGAAATGATCCAAGACATCTGAAGGAAACTAATCCTATGAAATCAAGTTTGTTTCATATGTCCTTAGATAACCCCCAGTGTTTGCCTGCTCTTTGTAGATTGGAGGGGAGGAACAGAAAGTAATCAGATGATAAATTATTTTACACTTCTAAGTATAGAAGTCATTATAAGTGAAGATCAGAAACAAACTAATATAAGGGGAGGGAAGCCAATGGGCTGAAATTCACAGGAACTCCAGGAATAATTACTACCAGATACAAAGCAATGTGATTAAGTAAATGGGAAAGTTCAGTAAATCACAGGTTTAATTTAGCTGAGAGGAATGAGGGGGAAGAACTATTAATGTAAAAGTTTTTACCAGTTGCCTTGCTTTGGGCTGCTTAACACATTCATTCTGGTCTCCAAATACTTCTGTATTCTTTTAATATCTGTCCTTAGAGTTTTCTCTGTTCTCTCTTTAAATATATTTAATTTAAAGAAAAAATAAATAAATCTGCAGCTAAGAGAAGAGTTGAGGATGTTTGATTTCCCTCCACTGAAGCATGGTGCTCATTCTGGCTTGTATGAAGGAATAACCTCTTGTGAAAGCTTGGAGATACTAAAAGTTGCACAGAGGGCAGAGGCTTTTCTTACTGCCAATGTGAAGGTGCCAAAGTAAAGTTTGAAAAATGGTGGAAAAGAGAAGCCAGTTGGAAATATTCCTACCATGTACCTTTTTCTTAAAGAGTCTAGGGCAATTTCAAATAGGCAGATGAGCAGCATGTTGTCAGGCTAAATTCCATCTCTCCTACCTTAAATAATGGACCCTAAAAGCAGGATTTTTGTGGTGTTGGATTGGCCTCTGGGAGGAAAACTGAGAAGTCTGGAGGTTCTTGGTGGACAGCAGAAGGAATAATCTCATGGAGTTGGGACAGTCTTGGCTGAAAAATGAGAACTGTAGCATTTCTGGAAAACACAAGAGGAGTAGCTGGAATACCCTGTTTGACCAGCATTCCCTCAGGAACAGAAACTGGGTAGTTTAGGAGTGTGTCTTGCTTTCTTAGGTGCTTGTACCCAGCTGATGGTCTGTAACTGTTCATGTATTGGAACAGAATTAATCTTGTACATTAATCTTGGAAGTCTACCAGGTTCAATATTTTAAATAACAAAAACTACAAATAAATCTAACATTTGGAAAAGGGAGTTACAGGCTAGAGAGGAATGTGGAGTCTAAACATGAATCTTTAAGCTGTTAACACTGACTTTTCCCTCCTCAGCGCCCTCGCAGCCACGTGCACCCTGCAGTAGAGGTGCCCTGCCCAATGCCCAGTTTCACCCCCTTCGTGGAAGAATCAGCCCAGCAACAACTCATGTGAGTCTGCACCTCAGAGGGAAGTGGGGATTGTGTTGGAAATGATCAAAGCTGCTTCAGAAGATTCTGACTTGTTTTGCCAACCTCCCTATCTACAAGAAATTTAGAATCTGTCAGCCTGGAAGCTCTTAAGACTTTAGCTTGATGGCAGAGGCCTCGGTGGAGGATGCATAAGGACAGGGAAAGTATTTGACTTGCTCATTATGTGGAAGCCTATATCATATCTATATATGCTAATTAATTTTATAGCTTAACTCAATGTGTTTACACAAACAGTTACCTCTCCTCTTAGGATGCCATTTGCTATGAAAGCAGCCAGGAATTGAGACGGGATTACTGCTGTTTTCCTCTATTTTGGGAACTCTGTGCTCACTTTATCTGGAGTTTATCTGAAACAAGCTAGCAAAGTTTCCATGACAACAGTGTTGCTTAGGTTATGAGGAGTGTGCTGTTTTGCCTGAAGTTACCTTTCTGCTTGTCCTGTGCCCACTGAAATGCTGACGATTCCCAGGAGATGGGGTTGCTTTGCTTGGTTAGAGCAGAGGAAAATGCTTTTTTTTTTTTTTTATAAAGCTGCTTACTTAACCTTCTTCTGTGGCTAATGATGGCCATGGAATACACAGACTCTTCCTATGGGAAGTGGGAAAGAGTGTTTGATACTGCAGACAGCTCCTTGGCTCTGAATTGCATATAATCAAACACTGCAGGAAGGTGGCTACCAGCATGGGGTTTTTTTGTGGCCTTTGTATGTTGCATGTGGAGTGCAGAATAATCTAGGTTAACAATATAGAAAAAGTTATGGTTTTGTCTAAGCTATAAGACTACTTCTTGCTCCTAAAAGTCAGTGATACCATAGAATTGAATCTTTTGACATGCTGGTCTGTCAGATGAAGACTTATTATTTACAGAAGGCAGCATCTTTTTATGCCAGGGAAAAGGAAGTAATGGGTGGGAACTGGACATCCTGCCTGCAGTTTTCCACTATGCAGCTGAAAGTTTAAAAGCACATTATTTTTTTCTGCCTTGTAAGTTCATTTCCTCATGATGGTCAGCTAAATCAAACCTGAAACTGTTGTGCTGAAAGAGTGTAAACATGGTGCAAATCATGCCATCAAGTTGTCATCTGGAGATTTGGGTAAAAGGGCCCTGGGGTGATCTTGTTAATAAGCACTTACCCCCAGAAATAAAAGTTTTTAAAAACCCACAACCATTAGGAGTACCCTTTGCCTCCTAATATCCCAGAGGGTCTTAGGGTTCCAGGTGCATCCACATGCTAAATAAAACAGATGTGCACTGTGTTTTCTTTTGAACTAGCTATTTACCCAGACCACAGTTAATCCATTTTTTAAGGTCAGCTGTTCAAATAATCTTTTATTGAGGAACAGGTAATTGCTGCAGTCATCTGGATTACTGGTATCTGTAAAACTGCACGAATTCTGCATCTTCTCTCCTGAAATTAGCATGTAGCACTCTGAGAAAGACTTTCAGGCTAAGAACCTGACTGCTACAGACTCCTTCACTGAACAGGGATGGAGTTTGTTTGTTTTGTAAGGGGAGTTTATTTCCCTCACTCAGGATGCAAAACATCCTTGAGCAAACTCCCCTCTTCTCGCATCTTAATTATTCCCTTTTTTGTTTAATTTAAAATGCCAGGCTTAATCTAGCCCAAGATCTTCCATTTTTAAGTCCCACTGCTTTATTCTTCTCACAGATAAACTGTTTTATAGGATGATTAGGGACTAGTCACCTGGGTGGTCACAGATTGATGGAGCTAAAGTAAACATAGAACTAGCTCCAGAATGCTCAGCAGTTCAGAGTTTCATAAGAATGTTATTTGCTCTTGACTGGGGCCTTATTAACACTTTGTTTTGAGGGTTTTTTCTTTTTAAGATGACACCATTTGAGTTAGTGTCCTTGCTGTCACTCCTTCCCATGCTTGCTATGTGTGCGCATTCTGTTTTTCTTGGGTGTTTTTCTGACAAAAGAAGAGAATGTCTTTAAGCTACTCCACAGCTACTTTCTGAAATCAGCTGTTCTCTCCCATTTTGCTTTTCCTGTGTTACACTGAAGTACTGACTATGCTTTTTCAGGACTCCCTGCAAAATTGAACCCAGCATAAACCGTGTGCTAAGCGCCCGCAAACCTCAGCAAGAGGAGGATCCGCTGCAGCGAGTGCAGCAGCAGGAGACTGAAGAAAAGAAAGAGGTGGTGATGTACTGTAAAGATAAAGTTTATGCTGGAGTTGAAGAGTTTTCTTTGGAAGAGATCCGAGCTGAAATCTACAGAAAGAAAGCAAAAGAGAAAACTGAAGGTATGCTTCAGAATGGATTATATAAGACTTTTGGAGATGGAGTCACAAAGTTATGCTTAGTTCTTAGTAGCACACAGCTGTCTGTTGTTGAAGCTGCTTTCCTTTTTCTGCCGGGACAGTTTTTTTAACTGCTCTGAGGTATAGAGAAGGTCACATCTGACAGCTTTACGTATAAGCCATGGAACAGGGAAAGATGATCAGAAGTTTTAGCCCCTTCAAAAGTAATTTTAGGCTTTAGCCACAGATTGCATGGGAAATATACATTGTGCCTTATAAGCTTTTCTTCTTTAGAGGAGATGCAGGCTATAGCACAGAAGAAGGAAGAAATACAAAGGAAAATTGAGGAGCTGGAGAAGAAATTAAAGAAGAAAGATGACAAGCAGCAACAACCATGTGAACGGGTATTGTCCTCATTTAACTCTTCTTTTACAAATAATGGCTTTTTAAAATAAGTCTCAAAGGAGGAACAATATCAAATCTGTTTCTTTTAGGCTAACGTTTTTTCAACCTTTTCTTTAGAAGGGATGCTTCAGCCAGTTGTACACGTACCTCACCCAGTAAATCAGTGCTGGGGGAAATATTTCTTCTCCCCGAGCCACATCCTTTCACTACAGGACTGTAAATCAAAGACTTCAAGTTTTGTAGTGTTACTTTACAAGTATTGTTATTTAACAGTGGGACAAGATACCTTATGCTAAAGTTGAACTTAATTTTTTTGAGTAAAGGTACACCAAGTGCTTAAGGGCTAATTTCTCTTTCTTAAGCTCCATTCATTGTGTTTTCCTTTTATAAAGAGAATTTGTAGTGCAAAAGAAAACAGGAGGAGAAACTGGAACTAGGGAAGAAGTGAAGGGTTGCAAAGTGGGCTCTCCTGGGCTGAGATAAGAAAAATTCAATAGGTAAACATCTGTTCACTCTAGCAAAGTAAAATGAGTTCATTCACTGCTTCCCATTGGGAGGCAGGTGTTCAGCTATCTCCAGGAAATGCGTAACTGCTCCTTGGCCAAATCACTGGTGGGGCAGCATGAAGAACGAGGCCTGTGTGCTGCGTGAGCACTCAGCAGCAGTAGATAAAACAGTGAGTTAGGAACACTGTTTTGGTCAAAAATCCAAAATGTAGCATCATGGCAGACTCTGAAGAAAATTAACTCCTTCCTGGCCAAGACCAGTGCACAAAGCTATATCTGATTCCTCCCCAGGTTTGCTAGACAGTGTGTGATGTATTAGATGTTTTTTTTCCTTTTCCATGCAGCCCAGTCAAGCTGAGTATCTTTCAAGCAAATATTCTTTGGTCTGTCACTGCTGGGTACTGTTTAAATGCTGTTTTTCTTACAGGTTACAAATAACAAGTAAAAGTTCAGTATTTAAAGTTTTTCCTTCATCACCTGAACTAATAAAGCATGTTCTCTCTCTCCCCCCCACTCCCCTTCCCCTTCCACCAAGCAGTTTGGTGTAAGCTGTCACTGCTTACATATGTCTGGAAGAGTTGCAGTACAACTAAAATCTGCTATGACAGTTATATGTGTTTGCAAAGAGTAGAATTATGTACTAAGCAATAACAATGGACCTTTTCTTCATGCAATTAAAGTACAAATTAAAATGTCTAAAGACAATTATTAATCCATCAGGGCTCTAATCCCCTATACAGGATTATGATAATGTTCTTGGAACCTTCTTGTATGGCTTGTGATTCTATCACTGTAGAAAAAAAATACAATTTTGCTTTTACAGCCAACAGAGATAACAGGAGCTTTGCCACCTTTAGGACCCCAAGGATTTACTTTTTCTAGTGCAATAGAAGTTGGAGAGAAACGGCCTCAAAGGTTGCAAAGGTAATACAGTATTTTCTTAGCCAGAAATGAGAAAATTTGTGGGGATAACTAGTTCTGAGCCACCTGAATCATTAACAGCCTGCTTCTGCAGACAGCATGGGCATGCCCCTGGGCAGCAGCCTGTAACCAGGAGCTGTAGTCTGGCTTTGTATCATCTTGGTTATTTGTCTGAGGGATCTCAGCTTCTTACAAATAGCATATGTCAGCTTGGCTTGCCTTGTTTTACAAAGTTAAGTTATGTTTTGTGAAGGTGTGTATAAGATGAGAAGGAAGTTTGTATGTTTTTCACAGTGAATCCTGGGTCTCTGAAGGTACTTGGCTACAGAAACCAGCTTGTTCTGAGGGTAAGTACTTTAATTTTTTGCCATTAAGAGGGCCATGTTGGAGGGAAGTGTCTTCTGCATGAATAGCAAGACTGCAACAAACTAAAACCAAACATCTAGGTGGATTAGAAGAATGAAAATGAGGCCATGCTGGCATTAAGTGCCTTTAGCCGTATTCAGCAAAGGACCAAGTACCTGGGGGCTGAGAACTGTCATTATTTGAAAGGACAAATGGAAGAGCTTTTTTCTTTTAATAGCTGAAGAGCTTTCTTCACACTTTTGTATATACAGTCTTACTAAAATGTGTAAAAGAGTGTAACACTGAGGTTGATATTATCTTAAGTCCTTTTTCCTAAGGGGATTTGGTAGAGGAATCCAACCAGAAATTATGTATTAGTTTTGTCGATGGGGCAGGGTGCTGAAGAAATGAACTTTTGACCTGAATTGCCTGCTGCTGTTGACAGAGTTTATCCAGTCTCTTCATGTATGCCCAGATACAGAAAGGGGAAATGTGTTTTTAGACTCTGAGGATGAACAGGAGGAACAGAGGGATGAGACCAGCCTTGGGAAAAAAGGTACAAATTCTGAAGTATATTCTGAAAAAAGAGCAAGCTAGCTAATGGAATGTGGTGGTTAAAGCATTGTTCATTAACATGACAAAACCAAACCTTCTTGTAATAGATTTCTTTAAATGTCACTTCTGTAACATCCTGCTAGGACAGGGTTTTTTTAAGGCATTATTAAATGTTTTAAGTAGCATTGGATATACTGTTGTGGAAAAGCTGTTGATATAATAGAGCCTCTTGATTTTTCTTTTCAGGTGTAGGTCTTCCCACCCTGGATCCTGCCACGTCGTTTTCCATATTTGATGAATCCTCTACTTTGGCAAATCAGAATACAAGGTAGAGTTATTAAAGACCTAGATTTCAGAGGGAGGGAAACCTGAAGTATCAAGCCACTTTCTGTACCAGCTGAAATGCACTGCTGCTTCTTGTATGGCTGAGGGTGGTTTTCTGTTTTGTTTGTATTCATATTTTTTGGTTTATTGCATTACTTGGGAAGTTGAGTTGGATCTAGATGATCTTTAAGGTCCCTTCCAGCCTAAACCATTCTATGATACTACGAAGTTCATTATGAGAAAATACATTCTTCTTGTCCCTCCTCACTTTAGAACTATTTAAGCTGCTTTATAAATGGTCTTCATTCTGAAGAGCTGTATATATGGCACTTTACTGCTAGTTCTGTAGTGGAAACGGGTAGATGGAAATTGTCAGTAGACTTAGACCCTGGAGAGGATTCTCTGTTGAGGATTGGAAGCTACTCAAATAAATACTTAATGGAATGTGACTTTATCTTAGTTGTTCTGCAGACCGTACACAGAAAAGTGCCCGGCGGCCTCTTGCTGTTCGTAAACCTTCCGATTCCCTAACTGCCAAGGAAAACATCCCACCAGAAGCCTGTGTAAGGAAACAGTTTACCCCACAGCAGATTCCCTGTCAAGGAGAAGCCAGCACAGAATGGCCTGCTGATGAACTGAGTGAGATGTCTGGACTGACATGCTATGTGATAGACACAGAGCCTAAATTTATGTCCAGGATACTTGAATTGGGTGATGTTCAGATTACACTGGAAATATGTTTTTATTAGCCTTTAAGGGCGCTAATACAAAGAAAATGGTAAGGAATCTCCTCAATTCTAAGCAACTGATGAGTGGCCAGGATTACTCGTGGTGAACCTTTTAAAAAGTTTGTGTGGTGAAGAGCTGTGCTCTCAAATGCTGCCTCTTGCTCCATCCACTTTCTTGCCATGCATCCAAAATAGCATCTTGGCTCCTGTGTTCCTCACCCAAAGTACCATACACTTAACTCCCTTAAACCTTTGTATCCTGTTTGCTAAGCTGTCTTTGTGGCAGTTCTGCAGATGTTTGTAAAGCTTTCCACAGAGGTGGCAGTTCTTGGATCACCAAAGCAATTGGCTACTTCATGCCACAATAGACCTTTAGACTGGTCGAGTGAGAGGGTTTTATTCTGAGCTGAAAAGGATTTTGTGTACAGCTATGATATCAAATACTTCTCAGAGTTAAGAAATGAGAGAGATAAATATTCAGCTTTTAAATAAATGGGAAAAAAAAAGAATCTATAGGCTTCCTATTTTTTTCAGGATGAGCTGAATGGAATTGAACCTTTGACTGAAGATGCAATTGTGACAGGCTCCTACAAGAACATAACTCTTTGTGCCAACCCAGAAGACACATGTGACTTTGTTAAAGCTGCCCATCTGGCCTCAACACCCTTTCATGGAGTAGTAGTTCAGAGAGTCCCAGCTCCTGCTTTTCCACAGGGTGTCCTGAAGGAGGACTGCCCAGAATCAACGAGTGCACCTCTGAGTCAGGAAACGCTGGTTGGTGAAGGTGCCTACAGTGAAGCTCTGTGTGTAAACAAACTGAGGTAATTAACAGCAAATCACCTTATGCTCCTTTTACTGGTTGTCTTTCCTTGGTTATGGTTCTACTGTTCCATTGCTGAAGAAACAGATTTTTGAAGGCATCAGACTATACTGCAGACAGCCATTTTTCTAGTTTATGGTCCATTTTGTCTTGAGCAGACTTCAGAGGTAATAGCAAAACCCACTTGGCTTTTCAGCACTACTGCTATGGGGCCTCATCCTTTTTCTACCAAATAACTTGCAGGGAAATCAATAAACATGTTCTGGTTTTGTTACCAGAAATGAAAAGTACAACCCTCCGTTCCTTTTGTACTCATATGCTTCTATAGTTATTTTAGTAAATAAAGTGCATCTGGTGATTATGGCTTAGATTTCTCCTACAGAGGAGAAAAGCTGGAGGGAAGAAAAACTGGCAAACAACCTCCTGTTTCTTATCATTGTAAATAAAAAAAGCATTTGTTGTTTTCTTAATTTAGAACTGAGTTTATTTGCCAGCTGTTAGTATGTAAACATGTATACCATGCTGAAGGTATGTGTTTGCTTGGCAAGTTCCCTGGGAAATCATGCTGATTATAATATGGAAGAGCAAGAGTTACTTCCCACCCACCCCTACACTGCTTTCAAAGCACTGTAACTTTGAATTTTTGTAGCTAAGGGAGTGATAAACATGAAGTGTCTTTTCTTGTAGCAGTCATTTAATAGAAGATAAGATAAAATTAATCTGTAGACTAAGATTTTTGAGTATAAACAATCACTGAAGCTAAAATGAAGCTCTGACATAACCTATTGGTTTCCCACTAAGGATGAGAAAGGGCTTATTTAACATAAGGAAGCCTGGGAGTACACAGTATCCTCTCATAGTCACTGGGCTGGCTTTATCTAGACACTATCTTCTGAAGGTCTCAACAGTTGATGGCTTCATTCACAGCCCCATCATGGAAGCAAGCCTGGAAGACACTCGCTCGTCAGGTGGTTCTGTCTCCTCAGGATCTTCTCTTTCCTCTGTTACACAAATATCTACCATTAAAAACCTGCATATCCCTGAGAAGCTGGAACTTGCTCAGAGCTTGCCTGCTGGACTTGATTCTGGAGGTATCAGTGAAAGCATTACTGGTTAGTACTGAACTTTCACTCACAACAACTAACTTCAGCTGCCTCTAAACTGGTGCTTTTTCTTTGCTTCCTATATTCTACTATCCTTTTTGTGTATTTCCCATTACTTTGACTTGTGACTGTGTCTCCCTTCCCAGAAGCAGTAGTGAGGCACATATTTTACAGCATGCTTGCCAGCATCCAGAATATGTTAATACTAAGGTGACAGAAAAGTTATTTCAGGTTTTAAACCAGGGAGTGTGTAGGAGTAAAGGGGCCCAAGTCTGAAATGAAAAATTTGGACTGGATAGTTTGTAGTGAGAACTTCTAAGACAGCTTTGTTTTCATTTGATTTTTTTTCTCTGTAATCACCCTGTGTGTTCTCCCAATGTGCTGCTCACTGCCACACTCAAAATCTAGAGAAAGTTGCACAATTTTGGTTTTAAATTTGCTCTATTTTCTGTAAAATATAGTGCTCCTTGACAATGTATTTTTTCTTATTGAATGAAATCAATACTGGTCCTTAAATAGTTAATGTAATTTATTATTTTTTCTAGCCAAAGACCTTTGTTTTTCTTTATTCTAAATCTTTATGGTTAGAACATGAATGGTCTGTGAAAGCTTAATGTGCTGTGAAAGCTTAAAATGTTGCCACCTATTACTAGTCATAGTCTTTGGGAGAGGAAGACCATAGAAACAATCTAGTTCTGCTGTGTTTTACTCTCCCTGATCATTTGATATCAACTTTTTCAGGCTACCTGGGTTTTGTACAGATAAACTAATTAATCAACGGAATGATTTTTCTCTCTTCTATTATGTAGGAAAGTAAACTGAGACCATTATCTTTATTGTGTCATTATCTTATGTGTCTTCCAAGAGGTAAAAGCCATTAAACTCTTAATATTGCAGTGGACAGCAGAGCTGAAGTCCAGCTTTGTTTTCTTACATAAAACCCCTGCTGTATTCAAAGGAGTGAATTTCAATAAAACCCTTCATTAAATTATCACAAATTGAGTAACTTTTAAAAAGGAGTGTTAATTTGCAAAATGAGTTTGAATTGTGCTGTGGCTGAGCAGGCAAGAGCTTTGGCTCTTGTGAAAGAAACCTTTTTGGTGGCCCTGCAGTAGAATCATTGAGACCTCATGATGAGATGGTCTGTAAGGTAGTTTCAAAGACGGGTGTTGTGTTCACATAGTAAGAAGCTGTGGAGAGATGAATTGATTTGCTGAGAGATGATGCAGTAAATCAATATGCAGAAAGAGAGCTTCCAATATCCCGGTTACTTTTCTCGACAGATCTAATCAAGTCACACAGCTTCAACACCCAGTCTCAGCTCATCAGTTTCTATTACCTGTCTGCCCAGGTGATGATGTAGTCCAGTCCTTGTGGGGTGCTGAACAGCACAAGAAGCTTTTGGACCCTCTGCCAGAATCACTGAGTGCTGCTCCAAATCTGCACGTGGAGACTGGGGTTCTGCCTGGCCTGGAGTTGGAGAAAGATGTGGAGCTGGGTAAGTGTGCTTACCCCCAGCAGTGTCAGGGCTCTGTGTATCTTCTGATTGGAAGGAAATAACGTTCATACTCACCCTGACTAGTTTTCTGTGGCATAGATGGGGGATAACTTGAACAGCCTGGGTACACATTTGCAGTGACACCTCATGAATGTAACCTTCCATAACAGGAAATGAGACTTACTCTATCAAATGGGAATATTGGACAAATGAAGAATGCAAGATGTTTTTTGCCATTCCAGCTAACTTTCTCCAGCTGGATGCAAAGGGGTTTGCAATTAAGGTAATGTATACAATGGGCTTTGCACAAGAAGGGTGAAAGTTTAAATCTCCTTGGCCAATATAAATTAAAATGTACTAAGTTTAATCTTGTTTTCTGAATTCTGTGTAGCTTCCTACTAATTTTTTATATAGATGTAAAATTTTCTGACTGGAAAATGTCTTCCTTGGTAAAGTGGGGAGGAAAAAAAGGGGATGAGAAGAATACGACAATGAGCAATTTTTGCTTTACTCCAAAAAAAAAAATGTTGTTCTTTACCTTCTTGTAGGTGTATTCTCAGCCTGTGCCTTGGGATTTTTATATCCTACTGCAGCTGCAGGAGCGTTTGGATGCTGACTTTGACCAGAGCTTCAGTGAGAATTGCAGTTGTTTCCTGTATCACAATGGCTGTGCTCTTCTGCACAGGGATATCAACCGCTTCACACTTGGGGTCAGTACAGACACACCAAGCACACTTGTGGAAGATATGAACTCTTGCAGAAGTGCCATTAGTGAGTTCTGTCATTGTGCTCATTGATGAAGATACCTTCACATGTTTAGTCCTGCAATCTAGAACCTCTCTTTTCTGTTTTATCTATATACAAATTAGGACTGTCTGTTATAGCCTTAGTTAGAGCTGCTTTCCCATCATGTGCTTCTCAGAGACAAACTTGAAACATCTTTTCGTATTTTCTTTATTTGTGAGTGATAAATGACCTGAGCCAAGAACCACACCTTATTCTGCAACAAGGTTTGCATCTAAAAATCTTGTTTAACTTAGCAGCTTTCAATCAGTTTCAGTCTTCCAGTCTGCTACAGCAAGGTCATAGCATTTACTGCCTTGCTGAAGGATTTACATTTTAAATAAAGTCGTGTAAATGCATTTTGAATTGCTGCATATAAATAGGATATAAATTAATGGTGATTTCAGTCTTCAGTCCAATTGCTTCCTCTTGACCTTTTGTCCACTTCTGAATAATGTCTCTTAAGAGCTCATCATTCTTTTAATTCTGGCTGGGCTGATCATGGGGAAAATCTGATTATACTGAAATCAGGGTGGGGCTGTTATCTCTGAACAGATGAGTAGGGGGAAAAAGGCGAACTATAAGTGTTTCATTTAATCTAAGCTAGAATGGCACAGATACATGTTTGTTCCCTGTTTCCAGGATGTTATTCGTGGCTGCAAGTCCATTACAGAGGAAGTTCTCCTACTGGTTGTTTATAACATTCTGAGTGTGGTAGAGAAGCTCCACAAAGCAGAGATTGTCCATGGAGATCTGAGTCCAGAGGTGTTCTTTCTGGGAGACAGGTCTGTCTATCGTATGAATATGGGAGGACGTGTAACACTCAGTTTCAGCTACAGCTCTTGTGCTTTTGTCATTTCTCCCCTCTATCTGGGGTACAGATACTGCAGTCCAGTTTTCTCAGGCTACAGTGTATTCTGAAAAGAATGAAAACACTTTGTTTAGGAATAAACCTTTAGTTAGTTTATTTCTATAGAAACAGTATACAATGATGTAAAACTGAAACAAAATGTTTTTGCTATTGCCTGTGTTCTCAAGTTTCCACTTTACTGCTGTGCTGGACAGCTACCTGGTACTGGAATTTTATTTATAATTGACTTATTATTTTCTTTCTTTAATTTATTTGTTTACAAATTACATGTACTACTGAAGCTCTAATACTTTCTTCACACACCTCAATGGCCTTTCACATCCCTTAGGCTGCACACTTCCTATTTTTGAAGTCACTGATCTAACAGTGGCTTGATGGACTTGGGTATCTCCTGCTGGATTTCTCTCTGGTCAATACAAAGCAAACTGAACTGCCTAAAAGTTAGGACAGTGGGTATGGGTTTTTTTTAGACACAAAAACTATCCTAGGACAAGTGCACAGTATCCATTACAAAATATGCTCATGGCATAGAAGTATAGTATAAGAATATACAAGAACAACAGAAGTATGACCTGTTTGCATTGCTGGCTTGGCAGTACACCACCATTTATACAGATACTCCCTAACTGTCTTGTTTGTCTGCCTAGTGTGCAGACTAGGAAAGATTTACTATGAGGTATTATGAAGCTTAATTCTTTCTTGTATAAAGTATTTCTGAGACCTTGAAGGAGAGGGACAAGTGCTAAACGTGGTGCCATTTTCGCATTCCACCAGCTGTGTCTCAGATAACTGTGACAGATATCAAAACAGAGTCACTTTTAGCCCTCTGGTGTTTCCAGTTGTTACTCTGGAGGTACCAGTATCACCTCTAGGACTCAGGCTGGCAGCTGGTTCCCATCCAGGGGCAGTCCTTTCAGCAGTAGTTCTTCAGCTAACCATCAGAGGGGAGCATTGACATAGCTAAGACTTGCCTGCGCTATGCTTTTACATTTCATTAAAACAAATGTTAAGTGTGTTGCATTGTCTTATGCTTCATTTGCTTCCTCTGCTCAGGATCTATGATCCATTTACTAGTGAGGAGATGACAAGAGCTCTGAAGATAGTGGATTTCTCTCACAGCCTAGATCTGAGGTTACAGCCTCGAGTAAGTTTGCCCAACAGCCTTCCAATAACCCAGACCCCCCATGGGAAACAGCTTCTGGCAAAAAGTTCTCTTCCTTATCAGGTGTGTATCTATATAGCAGAACATCTTAGTTCCTGTGTTTCCTTTACAAAATCCCTAAGTTATATTTTGCAAACTTTGTGGAAAGCTCTGATCAAAAAGTACTAAATAAAGATAAATTTTCCTCTGATTAAATTTTTGGCCTTAAGTGAAGGGACCAGCAGTGCTGTTCAGTGCCTGTGACTCCTGTCTTTATTTAGGATCATACAATAAGACCAGAGCATTGCTTGCTTAGCCAATCTCTGGAAGATTCTGATGGAAAGACCAATTCAGACTTAAATGCACAAAAGCACCAACAGTAGAAATTTGCAGGAGACTGCAGGAGCTGGCAGAATTTGAACTTTCTGACCTTTGTTGTGATTGCAGGTAGACTTGGTTGGCATTGCAGATATAGTCCATTTGATGCTGTTTGGGGATCATGTCCAGGTCTATCAAGAGAATTCCATCTGGAAAATCAGCCAAAATGTACCAAAGTAAGTCTTTTTGCAGAGGAGGCTGCTGGGAAAGAACGCTTTTAAAAAAAATTGATTTCCAGTGCTCTCTTCTAGCCTTGTGTTTTGGCTCTAAAACAACTCACTCTGCTGTCATCTACCTTTTGCTCTGAGACTAAACACTTGTTTGCTTTATCAGTTGCATCCTGCAGAATTTTATGCCTTAGCATTTCACAAGGATTTTCCAGAGCTCTCTGCTCATGACAGAAGTGACTTGGCAGATGTCAGCATCCAGGGCTGTGGTGTGTCAGCCCCATTGCCTGTGTGGATGTGCTTCCATAACCACTGCTCCAAGAAAGCCTGCTGCCAGCCTGGGAGTTGCCCAGTTCCCTAGCAACCTGATTTACTTGTACCTCCTAGTTTACTGTATTCTACCTTTGAAAAACATCTCACCATCATAAGCTGTGTCCAGGGGAAAACCACATTTTTCTTTATTTGGCATGTATCTTTCTCTGTGTTGTTGCAGGCTGATGCCAGTAGTGCCCAGGCTGCAGCAGCTGCTGCTGAGTATTCCCCATGCATGCCAGGTTGTACACTGGAGCTTTTGTTTTCCCTTCAGAGGGTCAACTTCCAGGACTAGACTGTGAAGAAGAAAATCACCAAGGGTGATTGTTCTCTGAAGAGATAAATATCAGCAATCTATGGGTTGGCAGTGAATAAGTATCTCATACTGCCTTTGTTTCAGAAATACGAAAAAAAAAAAGGGCAACTAAATCATAGATGGGAATGGTTTGTGCTGCCCACTGACATATTCCAACATTACCTCTCTTTGAGCTAGGTAAATCTGACCTGCTCTGAAAAGTAGGACTCCTGTATATCAATTTCTATCAAAACATGATCTGTTTTTAACAATATTCTGTAGGAATAGAGGGACAGATTTCTGATAAGTGTTGCCTTTTTAACTTGCTTTTTTATTACTAATTTTTTAATTCTACAAGAGATTAAATTGAGCTACTGTTGTTGAAGTCATACAAGGCCTGAGTTGAGAAGGTAGGAAGGAGGTGTTGGGGACCTCATCAAGATGTGGGTATGGTAAAAATGGCAGTAACTGACTGCCTAAGGAGCAGAAGGAGCTGAGCAGCAGGTACAGCAAAGTCTGAGTTTGGAAGGATAGGGCTGGCTGTTATGGGGAGTTTGGAGGGGATGGGTCAGGCTTTTGTGAGGTACCCCACAGAAACCTTGTTTGAATTTTTAGGGCTATTTTCATCACTCAAAACTCCTTAAACGTCCTTATCAACGTGTAACCTCTTTTGCTCTGCCTCTTCTCCATGAAGAAAATGGTCTGGAGTCTTGCAGTATATATATATATTTTTTTTGTTAGGTTCTGTATGACTTCATTGTTTTAGAAAATAAAGTTACTAGAGTAATAGAACAGGCCAGATTCCTTCTGAGATTCCTTCCTTCTGCTAGTTTGTGAGTCACAGCAGAGCCAGATAATTTGTCCAAAAGCTAAAGTCACTCCTAGCTGAGGGAGAAAAGGGCTTCAGGAGTCAGAAGCAGTGTGGACTGTGCAAGACTGAAGAGTAAAGGGTTAGCTCTTTTTATTTATGTTTTGTAGGTATATCTGAGAGAGGAGACTTATTACTATTATCTTTAAATGTTATCTATATGAGAATTCTGGCAGATGGAAGGCAGGGAAAAAATGAAGTAAAACTGGCTGTAAACCATTCACATTTTGGTATTTCTCTTGCAGCCTTCCTTCATATATTGACCTGTGAACTTATCTTATTCCCCCTTTTGTAAGTTTTACCTCTGCCCCTCATTCATGAAAGGAATGTGCCAACTTTGTTGGTTCAAAGAATGCTCTTGAGAACTCCTTCAATTCAAAAGTGCTGTGGCTCAATGTGAATGGTGATGGTGGTCAGGTACATTAAGAGGTAACTGTAAAATAGTGGGTTTGATAAACTGTGGAACAGCCTGTCTAGTTACTGCCCAGAATCCCACTGGAGAAAGAGAAAGGGGCCCATATGTATAAACTTCACAGCACATTTAGTTATGTGGGTGAAATTACTATTTCACACTTGGGTTTTTTTGCCCTTTTTAGTGCTGAATGTAAATGGCAATCTTGACAGACATGTTGTGTGTGCACACCTTCCTACTGAGAACTGCTCTCTTTGTTTTAGGGCTGTTGATATTGATTTCTGGAGTAAACTTTTGGGGAGAATCCTGAATGCAGATGGTAAGTCCACGGTGCCTCTGCTGAAGGAGTTAAGAGAGGAAATAAGTGACATGTTTGACAGCTGCTTCCAAGAACGACTTTGTGAAGCCTTAACTGCACTGGGAGAGACCTTCCGCTTGGAGAACTTCCTGTGATTTCATGGAGGACAAGTACATTTTGTATTACACTGAAGAATTTGCTGTTAGATTCTTATTTATTTTTGCTTTCAGACATAAGCGTGGACAGTGACACTGGTTGTTTCTGCAGTGCTTCACACGGGACTTGCTAAAGAATGTTGCTAATGCAGCAGTGCATAGATAACCTCCTCAGCCTGCTACGTGAGCTGGTCTGTGGCTGAGCAGTTTCCCAGAGAAAATGGGTTGTCATGACTGCCCACCCCTTTTTGTAGAAATCCTTAAAGATGTGTTTAATGCCCAGCTCACACCACAGTCTCTGAAGTGTCTTTGTCCTGTGTTTAGCTGGTGTTTTAATTAGTGTTTAATCAATAAAGTTGTATTTGGATAGTAACTCTGTCATACTATGCATTCCTGTCAGCTGGTTTCAAAAGTCTGGATTTGGATCCATGCTGAAGGGCTTCTGCCTGGCTGGGAATCGTTTGTGGTTGCTGGACACAAAAGCCCCTCACTTGCTGGCAGCTTTTGTAACCACACAGCACTTCCTGGGCACTTGAACATGCCTTGAATGAGTCTACTTGGAATGTGTTCTCATGGATGGTTGTCATAAGAAAGCAGATGAAGTCATGAGTGAAAAATACACATTTTTCTTCTCCACACAAGCACTAGAGTTACTGACTGGATTGAGCATCTACCAGAAATTCCACTGGAGTCTCAGTTTCCCATCTGTGCTCACATGCTTGCAGGTGTTTGTGGAGACAGATTTGTGTTACCCTTCTGTGCCCTGTATTATTGGCTTACAAAGGTTTGGATTAATTTTATTCAAAAGAACAGCATGTAGAGGTTCCAAAACCAAGATGCTACGTATGTTAAGTGGAGAGGAACTTCTCAGATGTGGGGTTTACTTCCTCACAGCTTCTCCCACATATGAAAGTGAGAGCAGAAGACTGCATTACCAGTAAATTAACCCTATAAAACCAAAGCAGCTTTAAGTATCTATATATATTTTTATTTGGTCAAATTACTAATTAGATGCAATTCAAGTACAGTCTAAATGCTCTGCATGATACCACATTTGGAATAGGATTGTTGTCCAGATTATGCTTTTTTTCTTACCTGGGTAACTTGCAGTAGGCAAGTTATTATTTTTATGCACAGCTAATTTCCCTGCTTCTAAAATGTTTCAGTAGTATCACAGGTGTTTGACAAGCACACCCCAGAGGAGGCCACAGAGATGATCAGAGGGCTGGAGCAGCTTTCCTATGAAGACAGGGTGAGAGTGTAGGAGTATTCAGCCTGGAGAAGATTCCAGGGAGACCTCAGAGCACCTGAAGGGGCTGCAGAAAAGCTGGTGAGGGGCTTTGGACAAGGGTATGTAGTGATAGGATGAGGGGTACTGGTTTTAAGCTGCAAGAGGGAAGATTTAGGTGAGACCTGAGGAAGAAATTCTTTAGTGTGAGGGTGGTGAGACCCTGGCCCAGGTTGCCCAGAGAAGATGTGGCTGCCCCATCCCTGGCAGGGTTGAAGGGCAGGTTGGATGGGGCTTGGAGCAACCTGGGCTGGTGGGAGGTGTCCCTGCCCATGCAAGGGGGTCGGTTCTAGATGACCTTTAAGGTCCCTTTCAACCCAAACCATTCCATGATTCTCTGATTCTAAGAAAGGTCTGAAGGATAGAAGTGATTTGTAATGCTGGACACTGCAGAAAAGCACATATGGAGCCTCCTACTCAAGCCTAAGAATCTTATTACTTGTAATTTTTCTTAAGATCCATGTTCCAGCAGCAGCTCTCTGAGCTTTAAATCTGTCCCTAGAGTTGGCCAGAGAGTGGAAAGAGAACAGCAGACAAAACCTGCTCCTATTTCTTTTTTTATTCCTTCCTAGAATAGTGCTGCAGTGAAAGGTTCTTAAAAGGCTAAAGAAAATGGAAAGAGCTGAGCTTTCAACTTTTTCAGAAATTAAGAGCAACTTGACTGATGCTCTAGGTGCCTTACTATGCACTTCAAGTCATGGAGCCCCAACAAATGCTACAGATATAAATCTAGGCTGATCAAATGTGCATGAGATGTTCATATACTGTGAGTGGAGCAAAACCCCACAGGTATAGCCATTTTCTGCTCATGAAGCTCTGGCAGCTGCACCTGGGTTCAAAGGAGTTGCTGCCCCTGTGTCTAGGGCTCATCAAGATTGTCTGCACCTGAGAAACACAGATGATCCAAATTACCTTGTTAGTCCTGATGTCTTGTAATGACCCACAAGGTTACAGAACCTTATTAATCCTACTTGTCTGTGTCAGTGCAAATGGCAAGAAAAAGCAGATCTTCATAGTGAAAACTTTAAAAAGGCTTTAGTGAGCCATTTGTCATATCTTTAGTCTAAAATCAAAATAATTACAGAAGGAAAAAAAATCCTGGTTATTTTTTAGGAAGAACACTGTCACTTTACATCTTGTGTCATTCTGATTGACCTACCAGCCTGGGTTCCATGCACTGATGAATTCTGCTTTGTTTCTACTAAATGTTCTATAAATCAGGTCCAACTGTTTTTTAGTTCATTAAATTTATGAAGACTTTTAAAGGCAGACAAATTACACCTCCTGCATGTGCATCAGCAAATAAATCTAAATCTTTCCTCTGTGCTGCAGCTGATTTCCCAAATAATAAATATTCCAAAACGGCTTTGGGCTAAACTAACTTCTGAGGTGTTGTGCTCCATGCTGTGCACTAGTGATTTCCCCAGCGACTCTCTGGTGTACAAAAGCTTAGTGTACTTATTCTAAGTGAGTTATTTGACTGTGGTCTTGAGAATTGGTGGTTAGAGGCTCTCATTTAGCCCTGGGCTATGGGCACTCCAGTCTTATTGATGTGCATGTGCTTAAAGAGATTGTCCTTAAAGATTGCTAAAGAAAGACTGAAGCTCCTTTAACAGTTTCATTCCCTTGGTTCTTTCTGTTTTACACCCCTTGCCCTTTTGCTTGGTTGATCAAGCAGAATGCCATGGTTAGAAAATGAGAAATAAGGAGGTTTCGTTTCCATTCATCCTTTATCTGTTGGAATATTTTAAATTATTAAACAGGCATGTGAACATTGAGGTCACTCAGTAAGACCAGGGAAGAGTTGTTCCTTTTGTCAGTTCTAGAAATATTTGTTCCCTACTCTCCTTTTGTAATAAGTACCATCCAAAGCTATTTAATTATTGATCCTAGGGCTCTAGCTGGTATGGAAGTGTGATTTACAAAGCAGGATCAGCAGCTAAGAGACACCATGCTGACAAAAGACAAATGTTAGTCTTCTGTTCAGTTTCTGTGCTTGAGCTTCTGTTTGTTTTTCCAGTGCTTTGGATTCTCTTGATGCACAGTTCTTCAGTACCTCATAAAGAGTATGGTTCCTTTCTTAAAGCTAAACTCCTATTTTGATGTACTCTCATAGTTCAAATAATTGTTTGCTCAGGAGCCATTTTATAGGGAAAAAAATGTTGGAGTATTGAAGAATTCAGTGGTGGCTGGATGTGGTTTGTTGGTACATTTCCTCAATATCCAGTCAAAATAGACCCAGTAAAGTCCTTCTGGACCTTTCTGCCACACCATTAGAGCTGCATTTACTCCTAAAGAGCCACCCTGGATTAGTACTTCACCTGTACTGTGAACTGAACTGGCTACAATTCGTCTTTTCATGAATCTGTTCCCATGGCTCCACAGTCCAGACCTGCAGATACCCTGTTGGAAAAGGTACATATGGCAGGGATTAAATCCAACAGTAAGTGGATACCTATTGTTTTAGTGGCACCTTGTCTGCTGCTCTGTTTTCTAGGGGAACCATGGAAGACTTTTCCCCATATCCCTTTAGTGGAGTGTGCCATATTCCTATGTCTTGGAAACTATTGCTTAGATCCTGTGCAACTAAAACCAGCAGGTTTTATATCAAGATGTAAAATGTAAGTGTCAGCTGAAAGTCTTGCCTAGCCTGAAGCAGAAAACATTACTGGCAACTGGTGTGGGCAGCTGTAAAGATAGTCTCATTAGCTTAACATATGGGGAATGTGTAACAGCAATAGTCCCTTTTAATGCAATTTTAAAAGTTTTCATTCTTCCTCATCTCCTGGGAAAGCATATTTTTTCACTTGGTGAGCTAGATAACAACAGAAAACTCCATATGATTCTCTTTTGTTCTTTCAACAGATAATTCCCCCACAATTGAACATGAGAGCCTTCTCCATCACTTCTTGTTTAGGAGCATGCAGATCGGCTACACATGCTCTGTGCACCAAGATTAAACCAAGATTACCTTCCTGAGACAAAACTGAGGAGATTTTTATCAAAGTGAGCATTTTATCTATATATTTTTAGACTGTCCACAAATTGCTTCAGAACCTTCTCAATTACAACTTTAAGTTTGTGTTCTTTCATTCTGTGGCATATTCTTCACTTAAACTTTATTGTGGTTTCCACAGTGATCTTTCCTGGTTTATCAATGTCCTTTCCAGAAACAGCTACATAGCAATATGGGTGGAGAGGGAAAGGCAGAACAATTGACATGTGATTAGGACACACTGCTGCACTGGACGAGGCTGAGAGAAGAGAGTTCCACTTCTCCTTGCTCTCCCAGTAAATTCACACAGGTCCTCTTAGAATGAGAGGCAGCAAATTTGGAAATGGTGTTTGAGTAGCTGGACTCGGAAAGGAGGGGTAAGAAAACTGTGCTACTCCTGAATCTTCTTGCTGTTTCATTATGGTAAAAGCCAAGCTGGTGGGTATTGTGCTGCTGATGGGTATTATGCTGCAGGAGCTGTGGATGTTTGGCAAAACCCTGTTAACGTTTTTAGCATTTGCAGTTTTGTTAAACATATTCCTGAGAGAAACACAGCTCCAGAATGAAGATCCACTTTCCACTGTCAGCATTGCTCCTGGTTTTTGCATGCAATACTCTACAGATAAAATTTTTAAGTCCAAATAATTTAAGTCCTGGGTTTTTAGCTTTTTGTTTGTTTGTTTATGAAACTGGTATATTATACTTTGGTATCTGTTTTCATATCTAAATATACACATTTCTAAGTGTTTTGCTCCTGTGGAGGAGACATGGTTCACAAAAGCAAGGTAACACTTTGATACATTCAGTTGCTGGTTTCCTACCCTGCACTGGGATTAGTAATTTTTGTTGCTCCCTGCCCCTGTTGTGTTTCTAGGCAGTTGAAATGTACTATCAGCCAGTAACACTTTTCCAAAATAGGTTTTGGTTTTGATATTAGTATCCAGAGAGGAAAAGAGGGGCACTCTGTTCTGACTGATGCTGTTGTGTAAGCTGGAGTGTAGCTGTTCTACCAGCTGTGAAGATTCAAGCTATTTTCTTTGGAAACGAAGCTATTTTTGAAACTCAAAAAATAATTTTGGGCCTTGACTTGTATCTTTGTGAAATAATTCTTTTTAGCATTCAGCTTTGAGGAACGTCACTGTCCTGTCAGATTTCAGTGTTGTAGGTGGTTGCATGTTTGATTTAGCTGCCATACATGTAAATAACACTCTTGACATCTGTGACAGCTTCCCTGACATGTTCTTCAACCCTCCTTTGTTCCTCTCAGTTTATTCCAAATGCATTCTAAAATTAATTTTCTTGTTCATGTCTAAGTTCATCACCCTCCATTTTCTATCTCTTCTGTGGTTTGCAGTTTTTACATGCACAAAAATGTTCCACGAGGTGAGGGTTGCACCCATGTGCAGGGGCATCCCACGCAGCCAGGGCAGAACCAACAGTCAATTAATATTCAAGGCATTTATAAGCAATACGAAGCCTTTCCATAACACAGGGTATCTTTCCTTTCTTTTTGTGACATGCAGTTGTTTTTCCTTTCAGAAGTGGCTGTGTTTTGCTAAGGCTGCCTGGATTTTTCAGGATAGAAGTTACTCTACAAACACGAGTGTTCTAGGACCTCAAAAATAGCTCTGAGCTGGAAAGCTAAATGCAGCTCGAATGAATGAAGTCAGAAAGCTGACAGCATTCACAATTTCATGGGCTCAGGATATTTTCTAACAAGAAAATTCATTGCTGAGACTTGTTGACAGAAACATCAAGGATAGAACCACTGCCTTTGCCTCCACACACCCCAGCCAAGAGTGGGGGGAGAGAAGCAGCTCGTTATAAATAGCCCTGTTCCTGTTGGATTTGTAAATTCAGTGCTTTTTGTGTCAATGACATTGCCCTCTTCTCCATGGCAACTCTCTACGATGTCAAAACTGGAGGGCACCACCAGAGAAACTTAAACCAGCAAATGAACAGGTTGATTCAAGATGATTTAATTGAAGAATAGTGCAGGGGGTGGGAGGAGGGGGTGGGAAACATGAGCAAACAGGCTCCTTGTCAGCTCTGCTTCTCTGGAAAGCTTGCATCTGTAATGACTGTCTCCTAAAACTCTGCCCTCTCTCTTCTTGTAAGTCCTTGTCAGGAGGAGGAGGTGGGAGGAAGGCATCTCATTCTCCATCTCCGGTGTGTCTGGAGAGAAGCACTACAGGTGACTAAGCAGGAGGAGCATGACTGACTCACTCCTGAGTTATTTTCTCACTCCCCTTCCCTCCCTCCTATCTTTTCTGTTTGTTTTTTAGCTTTCACCCAACAGCTTGTATTTTTCCCCAGGCCCTGATGAGAAGGAATTAGCAGCAGGCTTTCTTGTTACCTAATGTTCACAAAAATGTGCTTGTGGTTATCCAGGTGAGGTAATAAAAGCCAACTCTAAAAGCAAGAAAAATTGTCTCTTGGATACAGCACCTTTATCTTAGGGAAAAAAAAAGAAAAAAGAAAAAAAGAAAGAAAAAAAGCGCAACAGCTTCTGCTTTCTGAATGTTGTCCAGGAAATACTGAGGTAACTGACATGCCAGGAAACTGTAAATAACTGCCTTCTTTATCAGTCTACCTATGGAAAGTACTTAATTGCTTTAGTGGCAGCCCTGCTGGTTTTGACTTGATTTCTAAACTGACAGCAGTGGGGGAAGCTATTTCACTTGCTGTCATGATTACAGATTTGCATTCTGCTGGCTTCCATTTGGGACTTTAGTAGCAAGGACTTAATGGTTACATCTGCAGTTTCAGCCAGTGTAAAGTGTCACTGCTTCAATCAGCTTAATAAATCTGTCCTAATTTACATCCCTATGAAGTCTAAAGCTTTAGAGCAGTTTTTACCTTCCTTCTTCTGCAGGGTGCCATGAGATCTGTTGCTGAAATTTAGCCTGAAGAAGTGTCTACTTGGTGTTCTATTTTGCACTTTTGAAACTGCATGACATGGACACAGGCAAGTTATGCAAGATCAGCACAATGTCCACAGAGCTCCACATCCAGCCAAGGACGTGGCAATGCTTAGCAGATGGATAAGGAACACCTTGGTTTTTCTGAGCAATGGAATAACTCTATTTGCCACCCATGGTCTACAGTTTGTACCTCTAGGGCACAGGGGTCTTTAATGCCAGGCTCTCAGAGTGTCAGGCTTGGTGTCTGTCACACTGCACTGAAGGGGAGGAAGGGAGCTCAGCCAGCCACCCCGGGATTGCAGCAAGGCATCTATGGTCTTTAGACATTAGAATCTTGATTAGTATCTTGCTCTTGCCTTTTGTGCAAAATGCCACTCAACACACAGTCCCATCCTCTTTGCTGAGATCACAGCATCAGCCTGTTCTACAGTGAGTCCCAGAAAACATTGATTCACTGCATTACAGAATCTTGATGTGCCTGTGTCTACAAAGAGGTCTCACCAGTTTTAGCTGCAGGATTTTAATGGACTTTTTCCTTGTGGTCTTCTCCGGTGAGGCTGTTTCATCTTCAGTGAGTGCCAGCACCTGTGCTGCCCACCAGGAGGGGGTGGCACTCGTGTCCTGCTGGAGGGACAGGCAGTCTGGGCAGAGAGCAGCTGGAGCTTGAAGTGTTTGCATGGGCATGAGGCTGAACCCGGATCTTTCTGAAGAAGCTTTCAGATGAAATTGCTGAGAATTTTTGCCTGAAGCAAGGGATGTTTCCCATGTTTAAGACAAGCGGCAACCTGCAGTCAGGAGGAAGAAGGGACTGAATTCACTCCAGAGTATTTCTCGGAGATCTTTTTTTTCAAGGTAAGGCTGCTGTGGGAGGCAGGTGGGGCAACAGGGTCCAGCATTTTGAACACTCACATTGAGACGACTTCTAAAGTTGTGGGTTTTTACCTTCCCAAGCTATAGAACTGAGATAAATCTGATCTCTCTGGCACTCCTTTTTTAGACTGGAAGTTTAAATCAGCCCATAAGAGCTAATTTTCTGAGGTTTGAAGCCATAAAAAAGGGGAGAGGGGGGTGCTTTTAACACTGCTTTTTGCCTGTCTCTGTTCTAGTGGGGAATAAATGCCACTGGCTGGGCTTTGAATCGTGTACTTTTGGAGTAGAATAGTGGGCACTGTAGGAACAATGGGTGAATGAAAGTAAAATGTAGTAGATAGACATGACCTTATGGGTTATTAATTTAATTAAGTGCTTTTAAATATTGTCAGAGTATTGGTTGTTCTGCAGGAGGCAAAATGGAGATGGTTTCTGCCTTACAAACTTGCAGGTTTTCAGTAAGCTTGGCTTGAAATGCTATTGAAACACAAGCAAGGAGATGGGAAATGTTTTTAAAGCATGTTTGAATCACACCTGAACAACCAGTTCATCATTGTTGAAAACTATTTGTGGAGAGGCCAGAAAGTAGTAGAGAGCTCCTTGTCCCAGCTGCAGGCAATTTGTTTGAAAAGCCTTATTTAAGGCAGGAAAAAAAACCACCTTGAATGTACAGAGATGGCTCTGGAAAAAACGGGTGAGTAACATCTAAAAAATCTTTTATCACCAGTATTCCCTCCTCCCCAGTACAAACCAAAACCTGAAACTCCTCCTTGTTGGGAATCCTCCAGACTGAGAATTGTATGCTTAAGTTGTGGTGTATAAATTATAGTCTTTGATGAAAGTAGAGCAGAGCAGGAATCTTCTAAAGGTGCTGGAGCCACTAAGGAATGCACTTGCTGAGCCTGGAAGTGCAGGGCAGAGTGTAGGCGTGAGTCTACACTTTCTCTTTGCACACTAATTGATCTAATACTTGTATGCAGTTCTGTCTTGCTTTTGGAAAAGGAAAAAAATGTGCTCATAAAAGCAAAAAACATGTTTAGGGAAGTTAAGTGCAGCTAGTAAACTTTGGAAATAGAGCTGAGAAGGAGGGAAAAGCCTTGTCAAGTCTGTGAGAAGTAAAATCAAAATGATCTCTGACTCGTTGCCTCCTCATGGAGTGGTGCCTGGAGGGGAAGCTGTGCTCTGGGAAGGCTGCTGAGTGGTTGGGTGAGATTGCCTGGGGAAGGGCTCTTGTGCCCAATCCTCAGGCAGGGGAGGATGGCCAGGAGGGCCCTGGGTGCCAGCAGTCCTGGCGTAACTTTCTGCTGGCTCCGCAGCTGGCTCTGCCAGGTGCTGGAGCAGTTAATGCAGTTGGATGCTGGTGCTGCAGTTTGATTCCACTTTGTAGAAGCAGTTGAGATGAGGCTGTTCCTGCCAGCTTCACAGTCGGCAGTCACCAGTTCTGCCTCTGCCACCTGGGGAGCATGAATGAATAACTCTTAAAATGTTAATCTAGGGCAGCTTCCAAGAGCCCTGAATAGTAAAGTCCAGAATACACTGTGATCTGACTCACTATCCAGGGACAGCGAAGACTTTGAAGAGGTGTTTACCCAGTTTGTGGACACAGTGAACTTCAAACTCACAAGGAAAACCTGCCTTGGCAGCTTTCAGGAGTATATTTGGAGAAGACAGATGCAGCATCAGAGGGCAGGGGAGCATGGGTGTGCCAGCAGGGCTCCAGAGGAGCAGGAAAACCAAAGAGGAACAGCAACAGGCTGTGGGCTGGTGCATGCAGCACAGCACAGCAGCCAAGATGGCTTAGAGGGCTATGGAAGATGCTGCTTTGGGCAGTGTCACTTGACATAATTTCAAACTGGAATTCTGCATAACCAGTGTTAAGCACTGGGTTATCTTCCCTGGGATGGTTCTTTAGTGAAATCTTGTATTTCTTTTTGCTGACAGGATTTGGGCAGAGGAGGGGACTTTTTTGCAGTTCCTGAGAGAGTTGTGGAGGGAGGGATAAATAGGAGGAAGCCAGTGATACTGCTGGAGAATACAAAGCACAGCAAGCTAGATAGAGGTGATCCTAACTGAGAAGGAGGACTGGTATTTAATTAAAACTTGTGCTAAAAACTAGGGCTCTTAGTAGTAAAATAAATAATAGCAGGACATGAGTAATTCCTCTCGGGGGAATGTCGGAGACAAAATTACACTAATGTAATAATAAAATGGGCGTGTGTGCAATTGCTCAGAGGAATAGTAACAGGATAGGATGATTTTTCACTGCTAAGAAGTTCAAATGTGGTTCAAGCCAAAAGGGACTGAAACCTGTTGCAGCACAGGCTCCTCAGGGCTCTCTGGGCATTTCAGAAGCAGAGATGTCTGAGTTACTGAACCTTCCATCACTGCTTTGCTTGGCAGTCCCAGCAGAGAGTAGGAGTTCCAGCTCCTCTGCTTTAGCAAATGATGGCAAGATAAGTGTGTCACTTGCACCCCTGCTGCTCAGTCTGTGTATTTTCAGTGAATTAAAAATAAGTGTTTCAGGCCTAGACTTAAGACCACTCAGCCATGTGTCTTGCATCTGGAGGCTAGAAAGGACATTAAACCATCTTCTGCTTCCTTATTTCCCTCCCACCCCTGATTTCAGAGCTCTGTCTGCATTCATCAAGCTGTGATGCCCATTCTGGTGAGGTGGTTAAATAGAATAAATTCATTAACCACTCTCAACTGAGTAACACACAGTGACACAACATACTTTTTTTTCCAGAGCTGGCTTGCATAATGCTTCACGTCAGTGGCTGTTCTTCATTTCATCCTTTTCATTTCTATGACATCCATCTGTTTACCAGACAAGGTTTAGAAAAAAATGAAAAAATCCCAGAATACAAAAAAAATCCAACACCCACAGAAGTGAGTGGAAAGTGGATTTAACAAAGAACAGAGGTATTTGGACACTGGAATGAGAACTGCTGTTGCAGGAAAAGGCAGGAAAGTGAGAGAAGGTCCTGGATACCTGGGGACCAGAAAAGCAGGTAGTAGAACCTGTTCTTGTTGTTTTGCCTCCCTTCCCTTTTGCCCCCAACCTGGAAAAAGAATCCCACCAACTCCCCTTACTGTCCTCCCCTCAAAAGAACCCACCAAAACAAAAACCCCACAAAGTCACCACTGAAGAGCTGCATTCTGGCTGCCTTAGATTTACAAAGACTGACACAATTTCCTAAAAAAAATCTCTAACAATAACTGATGTTCCTTTGGACAAGTCTAGCAAGGAACAGCACGCATTCAACCAGGGAGCACTTTGGAAAGAGTTGAGTGAAGTGTTTTTTCTCCTGCAGGTTGCCGAGGGGAAGGGAGAAGGGCCTGGTGGGTCTCAGACCCTCAGGGGGCCCTGTGCAGCAGCAGTGCTTTGCAGGGAGCAAGCAAAAACCCAAGTTTAGACCAAGGGATGAGAAAGGTTATAGTGGTTTGGGGTAGACAGGGAAGGAAATTCAGTGTGTCCTGAAGAAAGGGTGTGTAGCCAGCCTGCAGCTCCACGCCATGTCTACTGGGGACCCAGCTGAGGCTTGGCCAGGGACAGGTATCCTGCCCATCCCATGTGGAGACATTTGAAACCCCAGGGTAGAAAAGAGATGTTTTTGTACTGGAAAGGAAAGGTGCTTTTTCAAACTTGAAAGCAGAGACTCAGCAGTTCCAGCAGAGGAGGGTCTCTATGAACTGATAATATCAGCTTGATGGCTCTGAGCTCAGTTGCTTTTCCCCTGAGAATGTGGTTAAATGGGGCTGTGGGTGTGTCAGGGTTCCCTTACTGCTGGCTGCCTGGTTTCCTGACTTCGCTCTCTGCAATGGACAATGCCTTATAAATGCCTAGATTTTGTATTGCTTATACTCTGCCTCATTTTTTGTTGAGATGAAAAAATTCACTTAACTCACTCATCTCTTCTCAATTTGATTGTATTCAGAACTGTGTCCAGCAGGCAGTACTACAAGGCTGCAGAGCCTTGGCCGTGTTACTGCAAGGGTCAGGCCACTGTCCTACCTGCTGTGTTGTGGGGTCATTATTTTTTTTCTCACTGTGTCAACCTTTGAGTGTTCTTTCCAAGCTGTGACTTCCAAGGCACAGCAGGAGCTGAGGGTCTTCTACAGCAGTGCTGAAGAGCTGTTTAGACAGGGAGAACAGATATGAAATTCCTTAATCTGGACCAGGAACAGAGGGGTTAATATGTGTAGTGGCCGGAAGGCTCTACACAGAGCTTAAAATAACCAAGATCAGGATAATTTGGCTTTAAAAACCATCTGGGGCTTGATTCAGTGCTCATTAAAATTCATAGTAGCCTTATGATTGGCTTCTGGAAGAATTAAGCAGTGTTACACTTTATAATGAGTACTTTGGGCCTTGTCCAGGAAAGTACATAAATGCATACAACAATGTTAGAAATTAACTTCTTTCCTGTAACATCCAGCATAGAATAAGAATCTTTCCAGCACTTGTGGAAGTCAGTGGAAAACTCTGGTTTCAAGGGACTTTGGATTGTATCCCAGGAACAGATGTTACAGTTGACTCTGGAAAGAAGTCTCTCTGGGCAAGTCATCTCTGAGCTGTTCATGCTACAGCAAGCTGTCCAGTTAGTGTGCACACATAATTAATTTGCAGAAATCTGAGCTCCTGTGTACTGAAAGGTGTGGAAAATCAGGTTGCAAACCTAGATGCTGTTCTGGAATATCTGGGCCATCAAACACAGAAAGCATGCTGTGTTTCTTTCATTAGCAACCTCAATGTCTAAAGCAATGTCACAAGTAGTTTAGATCTTGCCCCACCTCATCAACCATGGGTGATGATAGCAGACAAGATGCTCCTGTCTGAGACTGCTATTGAGGAAGCTGCCTGATTTCTGACACTTTATTATAAAATATGCACTGTTTGCTGTTAACAGCAAAGAAAATACTGCTTCTGCTTCTTGCTTCCTGATCAGGAATTTGCAAAGCTCTCTGGACTTCTCTGTTCTCTTCCAAGTTCTAAATATGTTCTCCCTGAGCTACTGCAGAAT
This sequence comes from Apus apus, assembly GCF_020740795.1. Classification (NCBI taxonomy): domain Eukaryota; kingdom Metazoa; phylum Chordata; class Aves; order Apodiformes; family Apodidae; genus Apus; species Apus apus. Next base: position 897,275 of record NC_067286.1, on the reverse strand, counting down.
AGCAGCCTGAGTGACGTAAAGCTGAGCCAGTCACTTATTTAAAGAATGTTGCCATTTATTTCTGTGTCATTTAAAGGTGTGTTTTTCAAGCAGCCTCTTAGAACTCAGGTCAGCTAAACTGCCTGACTACTTCTAATTTGTGGTCTGTGATCGCCTTCATAATGGGTTGTGGCTATTCTTGGACTGAGGATGTTATTTGTTGAAGGAAATAAAAGAATTTTGCAGATAACTACCCAAGTGTTTCTGTAGGGAATCTATTTCAGCACTTGGGCACAGCTGTTAGCCACGCTTTCGGTTTTCATCAAAGGTCTGAAGAACAAAACAAGAAAATGCTCATTTGGAGTCATAATAAGCATTTGTTTTTAAAGGTCACATGGAAATGTTACAAATGGAACTAAGTACTTTTTAAAATTTATTTATTTGAACATGTTTGTCTGAATTCATTTATTTATAGAATTTATTTGGCACTCCCTAGAGCACACAAAATGTGTTTTTTAATTAGTAGTTTGATGAATTATGATTAGTAGAAGGTAACCATGATTTTTTAACTTTTATTATGACATTTTGGAATCTCCAGATCTGCAAAACAGGAGACATTCCATTTCATTTACAGCTAAAATGGCTATGTCTGATGTTGCTCTTTTCTTTGATTGTTATTGTTATTCAGAATCTGCATATTTCCAGTAATTTTATATATATATATATATATATATCTTGAAGAGGATTCTGGTTCAGTTGTTGCACTGTGGTTTCACTCCTTAGAGCAGCCAGCAGGATGTAGACCTGTTCCAAAGGAGGGCATTAGTTATGATTGCAGCCAAACACCAGCAGGTCCATGTGGCTGGGTAGGCTGTATGCCTGGCTGCACTTTGGACTCCATTAATCATGGTATGAATCATGGGGTTGGTAGAAAAAGGTTCTTCCAACATCAGAAGCAGCTGGTATGTTTCCGTCCTCTGTAACACACGCAGCCCGACGGGGTGCACGTTTTATTTTCTTACTCTGAACTCTGGCAGCATGAATAGTCTCACAAATGTTTGGGGCAGTTTTGAATTTTGTTTTTAATGGGAAAAAATACGGTTGGAAGTTTTAGAGCGTGTTCACCAGGCTGTGTTCTGCTGCAAACGTGCCCCAGAGCAACCAGCCTCTCCTACTGTTTTGTGCCGGTGTTTAGGCTACTGCCCATTGCAGCCTGAACCCAGCCTGGAGGAGAGGGCTGACAATAAAGAAAGTAAAAGGCCTCTAACAACTGGCAGGAAAGACCAAAAATCACTCTTAGGGGAGGCAGCAATTAACAACTTTGTCCTCTGTTGTAGCGGTTAGTACACAAGCAAGGGATGTCACAGCTAACATTTTTCTACACTACATAAATAAACCTAAGTGGTGATAATAACCATTTAATCCTTTGCAACCCATCCCGTGGACTCCAGTGCATCCACAGCTCCTGGAGTTAAGGGAAACTGAGGGTACAGGATTTTGATGTGGTTGTTTCAGTGGCAAAACAAGAAGGCCCAGTTCCGGCAGTGCAGGTCACTGGCTTCTGGGTTGTGGTGGGGTGGCTGAACTTATTTGCCAGGCTGCTGAAACAAGCAGAGTTTGAAAATAAATTAAATATTAAAAAGCCTGAGCAAATTTAACCCTTCACCTACTTCCTATTTCCAGTAGAACCAAAAGCTTTCTGATGCAAGTAGCTGCATAGATTATCTGGGTGGCACAGCCTGCAGCTGTGTGGTTGAACCAGCACAGTGAGGAGAAATGAGCTGCAGAATGAGTGTGAGGGAGCAGGGAGAGGAAAGCCAACCCTCAGTCCAGCCTCAGCAGCTGGAAGGGGTTGAGGTGCATTTTGGATGCTTTTCCCCTCTTCTCTCCCTCAGATTCCCTCCAAACAGCTGCGCTCTGTCTCTGCCAGAGCTGTGAGGCCCTGGAACAGGCTGCCCAGAGAGGCACCATCCCTGGAGGTGTTCAAAAAGTGGGTGGACGTGGTGTTTCAGGGGATGGTTTAGCGGTTAGGGGTTGTAGAGTGGATGGTTGGACTTGATGATCTTGAAGGTCTTTTCCAACCTTGATGAGTCTATGATTCCCCCAGAATCATAAGATTCTCTTGTATCTTATAATAAGCTCCCCTTGTACCAGGTACTCTGAAGCACCCTCTGCACTTGTTGGGTGGCTGCTGCTGGGAGGGTGACGTGACACCCATGCCCTGGCACAGTAACAGTGCAGCTCTCTGGGGTGGGCTGCATGCACAGAGCTGCTGAGGGCTGTGCTCCCTGCCAGGGCAGGTGTTCCCTGCCTCCAGAAGGCAGCAAGTGGGATGGGAGCTTCCTGCACTGCTCAGAGCCACCTGGCTGGATTTTGATAAGCATACGCTCCAGCCCCCAAATTATTCCAGGCTCTTGAGCCTTGGGTTTGAACATACCCAGAGGTAGAGGGTGACTAATAACAGCAAATGGTGTTTGGCTTTTCCTGCCGTTATTTTAGCCATTAGGAATTCTCTCAATGCTGGTTAATACTTTTGCAATAGCTGACTGACCTAGTTATTGAGAACAGAAGCTGCAGTCTGTATTCCTCTGGTGTCAGCCAGGGATTTCACTCTGCGTTTCTGGAGCATCTTGAAGAATTGCAGCACGCTCAGAAAAACAACAGATTAAGCTGCCTCTGTTCTGTGGGAGTTAAGCTTTGCCACAATCATTTTACCAGTGTGCAAAATGACCTTCCCAAGGTGAGCTGGAGAATATAAGGAAGGCTACACTGGCTTTCTGCACTGATCATCCTGACTTGTGGGAAGCAGCAGATACACCTTTAGTAGAGGAGGGCACAGACTTGTCTGGTGGAACGTGACATTACTTCTATTATAACCTAATACGTCTGTGAATTTTTGCAAGTAAAAGATCTGGAAGAAGTGTGAGATGGCTGTGATCCAAGCTGTATTGATATTATCTGCAGGGAATGTCTACCAAGCCGCAGGAATTTAACCAGTAGCAAAACAGCATGTGTTGTGTGCAGGTTATCCTTTTGAGTTTTAGCTTTTACTTCTCATCAGAGTAGGAGCTAAATTTTTGAAAGGGAGTCTGCTGGTTTTTTACCCTCTTTAAGCTTATTCTGCTTTCTTGCCTATGCTCCCAGCTCTGGCTGCTCCAGCCTGGTGTTCTCAGGCTGACAGAACTTGCAGGTCCCTGTGCTGCTTCCTTGCTGGCCATGCTTTGCTCCACCATTGGAGTTGCCTGGCCCAGGAGAGCCTCTCTGTGTTTCTGCCCTAGTGCTGGTCAGAGCCTGAAGCAGCACGAATTTGCTTCTTTCAGGTGCCCTAGTGTCTGTTGTATTTGGTGGTGGGCATGTGGTGAAGAGGGATTCCAAGCACCACCCTGCCCTGCCGGGCTTGAGCACAGGGCTGTGTCCTGCTCTGGAACTCCATGCAGTGCCCTGGCAGAGGACATGAACTTGCTAGACCAACTTCCAGTTCAGTTTTGGTGCATTTGTTGTTTTCCCAAACAAATGGAAGCTGGATTAGACCATAAACCTCAGAGACACTTAACAAGCACACTGAAGGAGCTCATGCAGTGGGAGTGCAGATAGGCTGTGTCCTGTTGGGGTCTCCAGGACACTGTCTTCCTCATGTCAGCCATGCATAGTAAGCAGGGGGGTAACCCTGACACTAGAGCAAGCAATCCAGACAGTGCTCTCTTGACATTTGCCCACCTCAGAATGCAGTAGCCTTGGGCAGAGGTACCTAAACTGTAAGCACTTATTTAAAGCGAAACTGCCTCTGGATCTCTCCCTCCTTATCTCTGGCTAATGTCATGTGTTGATTATGAGACTTGCAGACTTGATTCTTATCTTGTGCTTCCTCCCACCAGTTGATGCTGATGCTTTGTGAATTTGCAACACACCCTTTCTCCCAGTGACCCCTTTGTCCCAGTTGTTGGCATATTTTTTCAGTTCCCTGGCCAGCTTACTCTGGATTCCAAGAGCCAGGAAAGAGAAGAGGAACCACACTTCTTTGATGGAAGTGCATTTGTGCCTCCTGGCAAATCCCAGAGCTCAGAGGAGCCCTGCAAGAAGATCTAGCTCTGAACCACAGCCTAGCTCCATGGCTGGAATAGCTGGGATTTCCTGAATGCTCAAGATTTACTGTGCCTTGGTATTAGGCTTCTCCTGGAAGCTTTGCTGAAGCAGGATAAATTTTTCTTAACAGCTTGCCCAGTTCCCACAAGCTCCAAACAGGAGGCCAAGTATGTTTCTCCTGGCTGAGATAGAACAAATACTTCATATACGGTAAAACTGGCCTTGGTGTCTCTAACGTGTTTTTTATTTGAGGTGCCCAGTCTTGCCTGTTGGAACAGTAAAATGTTGAAAAAAATGTTTTCTTTCACAAAAAATTCTGCTCCAGTAGAGATGAAATGGGCTGAAATGGAATCTATTGCAGCTGCAGTGAGAACATGAGGTACTGGTGCTTCCCCATGAGGTACTGGTGCTTCCCTGATATGGTGATGTGGACAGGCCGTGTGAGAAATGAGGCAAGACCAGCAATTTTGATCTGAAAATTGCTACACTTTGTGTCTGGGGAGGGGACATGGAGTAAGGAATGGCCTTTGCTGTGCAGAGCAATGGGGCACTTAATCTGTGCACCTGTAGCACTCCTTGCCTGGCAGTCGTGGCAGCCACAGCCAGGACCTGGATGAGCAACTGCAGAAGGAGTGGGGTGTGTATGTGTGTGTTTGTATAAATGTGTGACTATAATTATTTATATTGTGCAATTCTCTAGGTAAGAAGGGAGCAGTGGGCAAGGAAGGAGCAGTGAAGTGTTTAGGGACAATTGCTAAAGGGGAAGGTTAGAAATGCATCATTTTTGCTGAGGAATTTTTCTTTGAAGTATGTAGGATTGCTGGGACCAGACTTGTGAATAGAAAGACTGCGAAGTGTCCTAATTTTTCATTAAGATTGTAGGCAGCAGAGGTTCACACCAACTCAAAGCTGCCTTGGATTCATCTAAGCTTGTGTCTTGACAAGTAAAATCAGGCTCATCCATTTATAAAGAGCTAGTGTCTTGTTCTAGAAGACTGTCCTAGCATGTAAGCCCATGAAATATAATAGTTATGCAAATCTGAAGCCAGTTCCAAGCCTAGGTGACTCCTGGTGGAATATACATGGCGTTTCTTTGTGACTCTCCCAAAGCTCTTAGTGTGTAGATGACTCCTCACCCACTGGCACAGCAGCAAAGCAGAGATTCCACAGATGACAAGGGCAGTTTGCACCCACTGTCGCCTTTCCTCCACACCTAGCAGGGTAATGCTGTTTCCTCACCTCTCACCTTCCACTGCTCTGCTTCTGCCTTGCAAGTCCCAGTCTTTTGGAGGAAGAATGCTGTCCCGCTCTTGGTTGTAGTTTGCTGATTACTACTAACACGAACTTTTTGGTTTTGGATGCCATGTGTGTGCGGGGCCTGCCCTGCAGGAGGAGAGAGGCTAATTCCCCAGACAGAAAGGAACCTGGCTAACTTTATTTTCTACACCCTAGGGACGCTGCTGTGAGGTAACAGGCAGGAAATCTCAGGCTCTGGCAGGCAAGGACCTGCAGCGCAATGTGCAGGTGGTGACTGCACTTTCAGGAAGCAGCCCTCTACAACTTAGCTGGCAGGTCTGGAAGTGAGGGTTATGAACCTGAGACCATCAGCTGCAATGCAAAGATTTCCTTTACGTTCTCTATACGAACACCAGTTCTGTTCCTTCTCTGTGATATTTGTGTAGATCTCGTGCATGCCAAGTGGATCTGTGACTCTGGCTGTTGTGCAGAGATCAACCCAGGCTAGCTAGGTGGGGTGAGTAGGTAGGAAGGAAAATGGGAATGGGGGAGTATGGCTAAAAGGTCACTGGGCTGTCCTACCTCTGCTGGACAAGCCACTCCCAGCAGAAATTATGACAGCTTAATAATTATTTGTAGCATGTCATTTACTTATTTTAAGGGTGGCTCAACAAAACCAATGTCAAATAATAATCATGGGGGCGGATTTTTTAAGGCTTTTATCTCTGCTTTTTGGACTTTAAAAATACCTTGGGGTTAATCTGGCATTGTTAGTGGTTGGGAGAGGCCAAGAATCATCTTTACTTGCAGCAGCTGATGTGTTTGCTGACACAACCTCTGACCTGTCCTGGGCTGCAATCCCCAAAGTGTCCTCTTAGGATGTCGCCTCCCACCTATGATCATCCACTGCCACTGAGCAGTGATGGAGCTGCTGTCCTACTGAATCACAGGTCGCTTGTGGAAATGTGGCTTGCCAGGAGCCAGGAAACCCTGAGGCAGGGCACAGGCAGCCCAACAGGATTACAGGGTGATCCCAGACTCCAGACCTGGCAGCACTGACTCATGCCCAGCGACAGGGAAAAAGTAAAAGCGCCAGGTCATGTGCTGCTCATCTGCAATGCAAATACATTGGTGGATTCGTCTGTAGCCAGCCATATAGCCAACAAGCAAAGCTTTCCTGCCAGGAATGACAAGGAACTGGTGGCAGGTCCTGAAATCTGCAGCCAGGCGACACAGGCAGAGATGTCGGGATTCGTTAGAAACGGCAGCAGCACGAGCCCTGAGGCTGTGGAGAGAGAAGAGCTAACGAGCAAGTCAGAGCTTTAATAGGTCAGCAGTGGAGTAGGGGGGTGGGTAAAGAGGGTGGAGAGAATGGGAAATGATCTCCCCAAGGTTCCTGCCTGAGACCCAGCAAACCTTGGTGCCCAGGTGTGACTCTGAGCTCTTTCTCTCATCCCCTCTAGGGACCAACCGGAGGAGACAGTGAGGAGAAGGCAACATGGTCCCAAGAGGCTCTGCTGCCGGCGTGTGTCATTTTCCTTGGAGCAAGAACCTGAGGCTTCTCTGTGTCCCATCTCCTACCACACCCTGAAATCAAACTCGGCAGCTTAGGTGAACCAGGCACTGTACAAACATGTCAGACTTGCCTCCACCCCTTTTCCTTCTCCCGCTTTCTGCTGCCGTGTTCCTCTCTCAAGTGTATCGGCGTGTCCGTGGATTAGGGCGGCAGAGCATTCCCACCTCACCTCTGGTCACAGAGCCATGAGGAGCCAGGGGTAAGCTCCCTCCTGCAGCTTTGGGGCTCTGAATTGACCTGCCTGCTCTTGAGCCCTAACAGCTCCATCCTGATGGCTGCTGTTCTGTGCGGTTTGTTTCCCCTGTTTACAGAGGACTTGGTTTGTCAGTTTGAACTAACGTCTCCGCTCCCCAGTGGCTCTGCTGCTGCAGCTTAACCCGTTCTCTGCGGAGCTCAGCTGTGCCACTGCCCTGGATCAGCATCATTATCACAGAGGCGTTGGCAGTGCCAGCCTGGGGCAAAGTGAGGGGGGAACAGTTCCAGGGGTCATACCATTTTTTTCTCTCAAGGGATGGTTCTGGAAGGGAAGAAAATCAGAGAGCTGGATTCCTTTGGGAAGGAGTTTACTTCGGCTTTACTCCTATAGCCCAGCAACATCATCCTCCAATGGGCTTCGCTGCATGACAGTGGGAGAGTTCCCCTCCAGACCCTTCTTTCTCCATTCATGTGGAATTGTCCTCTACCAGCATCGTTGCAGCAGGACTGCCAGTAAGATCTTCCTTTTTCTTTCCAGTGTCTTTTAGGTGGGCCAGCCTATGGGTCAGTAGTGCCTGGGGTCTAGTAGTTTACCCTGTTGACAGTCAGGATAAGGGGGAATGTGGAGATGAAAATGCATTGTTGAATCTTGCAGGGTGATGCTCTGAAAACATTGGGGTGAAGAAAGGGTTAAAAATTACTCTGGGTGATGCTTGAGAAAGCAGACAGCATGTCAGGAGCATGCATGCTCCTTGCCTTTCTGCAAGACACAGCAATACCTCCTCTTAGTCTGCTGTATCTTCAAGGACCCTCACCACCTCTTTGGAAGAGGTCTAATTGGCTCTGTGTCTGTGATCCTGACCTCCTGGCTGCTGTGCTGGCCAAGATCCTTTCAGCACACCCCCTGAACCCAGGCTGGAGTACTTGTCTGTGGATGTGTGCCTGAGTGTATTTTGGCTATCTGAAAGCTGGTTAATCTCCTCCTATTCAAGCTACACTCTACAATATCATTGGGTATTTGTACTTAATTATTTTTGCTATTACCAGCATAGACAGCTGGGTATTTACAGCTGCAGAAAACAGCCCTGTCCGGTAATGTTGATTTGTTTGCTTTCTTCTTTGCCAGGACATTACTGCCTTAATTTATTTGGGGACAGAGTACTGAAAAAAACAGAAGAGAAGTTTTGTGGCTGGTGAGTGCAAGTTCTCAGGGGAGCCTGGGGGATGTCCATAGAGTAAGAGATTTGCTGTGTCTTCCTCTACTTTTCTGAGTTTTGTGCTTGTTTAAAACCCAGCTCATCCCCTACACAGCTGCTGGGGTAGGGAATGCTGCTGCATGGTGCTCCCTCAAGCCCTGTCCCACTGAAAAGTCTCATTCTTGATGGTGTGATGCAACTCTATTAATTTTAATATTTTGCACTGCCTTGGTATGTACATCCTGTGTGCTAAGTGTGAGCAACGGTGTGTGTATCTAGTAGCAGAGCTGATCAAACAGCAGGAAAATCTATCAGCAAATAGTTTGCTGGATTAGTAACGGTGTCTGGTCCCCGTACGGGGGTTGTTTCTGTCTAGGTGTGTGTGAGTATGTCTGTACCTGGAAAGAATATCCTTGGTCCTGCTGCCAAGGCTTGCAAAAGTGAGACACTTAACATGACAATAGAGGTGCCACAGTGAAGGTTCATCACATTGAGCTTCACATCATTCTGCACGTGTACAAGGCATCAGATCTGGCATTAGTAAGAGCAGCTGAAGTCTCACCAGAATGTCGTGCTGCTCAGCACCAATAGCTGGAGAGTGCACAGCAAACTTCTGGATCTTGCCAAGGGAGGCTCTGGATTAGGGGACCAGTTTCTTGTCTGTTGTACTAACCCTGCTCCTGCACCTGTCTCGTCAGCTTCTAAGCTACAACTGTGTAGGGTCCATGCAGTGAGATACAGAACCAGGCCTTGGCTGATACAGCTCTTGTTTTTAATGAATTTCTCAGAATGGTTTCTAAAGTTGCAGAGGGATTACCATGTGGCTTGAAGAGCAATGCACTGAGATTTGGTCATTGTCATGATGGTGTTTTGAGACTCATCTTCCATTTGTCTGTTGTAAGAGAGCAATGTGAATGTAGGGTGGCAACAGACTTAAAGGCTCAGATCTATTTACCTCAAAAAAAAATAATCTCAGGAAATTACATTCACCCTAGGGCTGAAGCATTTGAACTTGTAGTGTTAGTAATTGGATTATTTTGTAATTAATAGATGAACAGAATGGAGCTGTAGACAATAACATTTATCTTGTGTTAGGAGTGCACCTCAGGTTTTAATGTATGGAATGCTGTGTGAACATCCATGCTCATGGTGTGTGTTTTTCATTTCTGAACAGAGTAACTGATACTCCCGAGGAGAAGACTTGTCTGTTGTGATTTAAATTTCCACACTGGTGTTGGCAGTAGTGAGTTGGAAGGCACTGAGAGCCAGCCAGGTTGTGGGGTATAAGCCTGTCTGTCTCCTCTGTGTTTTGGGGCTCACTGCGTAAGGTGCAGGTTTCCCAGAGTTATCCCATGGGGATGACACAAGTGAGCTGCCTTGCAGGCTGTTGACAGCAATTAAATATGTATGTGTCTCACTTTGGGAGAACGTGATGATCATAAATAGGGATTGAGATTATTTAGGGTTTTTTGGAACGAAGTTTCACTCTTGCATCTTTACACCAGTGGGTGGTCTGGAGAGTCACTGTGGTGTCTCTGGTAGCCCTTTGCTGTGCTGCTGGAGGGAGGAGTGGGATCCAGGAGGTGTGTGATGGCCAGCGCCTCTGCTGGGACAGGTCTGCTAGCAAGCAGTCAGCCGTGCTTACCGAACGTGTGCCTCTTGCTGGACTCCTGCCCCTGCTTCCCAAAATCCAGGTCTCTCCCTAGACATTTGCATCACAGAGCTGCAGCTTCCCTCTCCTAACCCAGAGGAGCTGGACCTGAGAGGTGGCACAGGGGAGCACAGTGAGGTCACGGCAGAGCCACAGGACGTCGCTCCCGGGGTCTGGAAGTGCTGTGTGTGGAGCAGCCTGTTCCCAGATGCAGCCCCGTGCCTTGGCTCCTTCCTGTGTCAGGGCAGCTGGCACACCAGATGTGGCCCCTTGCTCTTGTCCCAGAATAACCTCCTATCTGACGTGTAAGACGCTGCTGCTCACGTGAGTTTTTGAAGACAGAAACTTGACCGGTTTTGTTCTAATCTTGGTAGTATTTTTATGCTCATTTTGGGTGGATTTGTCATGCAAGACAGAGGAGGGTGAAGCCCCATATCCCACCCTGTCTTGAGGCTCTTCAGTATTCTGGATTAACAGCAAAATGCGACCACTACCCTGATGCCTCCTTTGGGCAGGGTAATGTCAGCAAACCCATCTGAAACCATACAGCTACTCTCTGGACATGGCACAATGACGTGTGCAAGTGTAAGGCAGGTGTCAAGAGAGATGCAGTGCTCCATGGTTTTGTACATCCAGAGCAGGACACAGCTGTGGAAAAAGGGTCATAGTTGTTACAGTGGCTTATGCCTTAGCCTTTCAACCTGCAGCACCCATCCTGCTAGCTTTGGGTGAAGAGGATGCCATGAGTCGCAGCCTTCTCTTGGTGCTGCAGCGGAATTTGCTCACTGTAACTTCTGACAAAGCAAACACAGATGGGAAAAGGCTAATCTTATAATGAGAGCATTGGATTGCAATTAAGTGTGATTTCTGTCTGTGCTGCTGGTTTCTGTCGTGGTGTCTAGACCTACGTGCTGGTGTCAAGATCAAACATGTGGTCAGAGCATGTCTTGGCTCCCACTGGTGCTCTGCACCCATGTTTTCTCTCCATGGAAGCCAGGGGGTGTTTGGCCTGGATCTGGCCTTGATACGAAGTTAAAGAGCAGCCAGGAGACACACCTGGAAGCTCTTGTAGGTTTGCTAATCTAGACGTAGCTGGGAAGAAACCAAGCTAGTCATTTTTTTTTCTGTCTCGCCTGCAAATGAGGATAATAGTTCCTTTTCCTTACCTTTTGTCTGTTTAGATGAAACCTCTGGAGGGTGGGGCCTTACTTCAAGGGCTGGCACAATGGGACAGTGACTTTAGCTGGGATTTCTAGGGCACTATAAAGAGTGGAAAACTTTATTATTTGTCAAGAAAAAAAGCCCATTAGCATTTGGGACATGCCCATACACATTTCAGAAAGTTCACAAGGTCTTTTCTTTGCAAGTGCTATTATGTGTCTCGGGATGAATTTGTTCTAGTATAGCTAAAACACACCTAGCATTATGTCACTGAGCAGTGTCCAAAACAAGCACAGCAAACAGGCGTTCACTGGTTCCAGGTTTTAATCCTAATTTATGAGCAAGCAAATGGAGCAGGAGAGAAAGAGGCAGAACTGTAGCCTTTAGAACCTGTTCAGTGGAGCCAGGGCAAAAAACATCAAGCACTTCTGTTGTTTTTCTCATTTGTCAAAAGTAAACCCATCAATATAACAAGTATGTCTCTCCCTAAGTTTATTTCTAATGGAATGTTAATCTGTGTGCTGCTGTGTGTTTGGGCAGGATTTAGAGCATGACAGCAGTTTGCTGTGCTGCTAGTTTGCTGCAACACCTTGCTTGGCTGGTGAGGGAGAGGAGACTGGAAGGAAAGGACTTGAAATAGGGGAGCGTGAACACAGCAGCAAATATCCACTCTTCCTTTGGGGGCAGGTGGTGGAGAAAGTACCTAAATATTTTAAAAACTAGAATTGCAGACAAATGCAGAAGGTGTCATCACAAGAACGCTCTGTGCTCTTAAATCCCATTTCAGACTATTTTGCTTTTCATTCCCTCTTTTGCTCACCCTTTGTTGTCATTTCTTGCTGCGAGAAGTCACATTTAGATTTGTAAGCTCCTCAGGGAAGTAACCTGTCATTTTTTTCTTCCTCTGCAAAATGCTATGAACGTTTATGGCTTGTTATAAATAACAATCATGTCAGAAACATCAGGAGAGCAAACGTGAGGATTCCAGAAGGTATGGAATGCAGTAAAATACCAAGTGTGCATATTCACACATACATATATGCAGGAGCACATGCGTGTATGCATACAGCATGCATTGATAATGGCCTGTTTAATTAGCCCTGCATTTGAAATGTGCTACATGAGAGTGACCTGCACAGCAGAGTATGGAAATAGGGCTTTCCTTTTGACTGGTGTGTTCTCTGGAATCTTCTTCATCTTCCTACTCCAAGCTCAACCTGCATATTGCAATTCCTCGGGTCCTGTAGGAAGAGTTCTACTCCTTCCCCTGTCCTCTTGTAGCTGGCCAGAGGAGTTTGGCGTATCAGCTGAAGGAGGGCTTAGAAATGATGGGAATTCCTCTCTCCAGCCCAGGGACCAGGCGTTATCTCTGGGCGGGAGGAATGTAGCAAGTCGCGTCCCGATCTGCGGTGGCAGAGAGCACTGCTGGGTGAGTTGGGTTGCTGCAGCCAGGAGGGGGAGGGAAAGCTTATTTGTAACTGGAAGCCACAAGCCGGGCTGAAGGAGCTCTCTGCTGTCTCGTTGCCATCAAGTGTAAGCGAGGGAGGTGTGAGCAGAGCTCGGCGGGTCGCTGCGGGGCGGAGGCAGGTCGGGTGAACTGACCGGCACCGCCAGCTCTTTGTCCCCGGGTTTCAACTCTGTGTTGTAACCAGCAAGCCCCGATAACATTTATCTGCTGCTTCTTTGCGGTGGGTCTGAAGTGCCCTGTGCCCTGCCCCTCGGGCTGCCTGTCTCCCAGCCGTTCCTCTTTCCCTTCCTAACTCCCATTCCCGTTTCTCTCTTCCATCCTTAATCTTCCCACCCCTTCCTCTCAACTGAACCTGACCCTTCTCTTTCTCGCCCCTCCTTCTCAGCCGATCCCTCCCCCTGCTCTGGATCTGCTGCCTGTGGGATTTTTTTCTCAAGCTCACTGGCAGATGTGACAGCTTTTGGAACTGTATCATCCAGGAGCAGCTATATCTGGAGTTGAAAAACCTAACGTGGTTTCCCAGGCAGCAGGAATGGATCGCTGAGAGAATTTCAATCTCCGACTGCTTTTGTCTTGTGGTAGAGACTTTTATTATTTCTGTTTGTCACATTTCTTACAGTACCGTTGTCAGCAGTGAATGAAAGACTAAAGTCTAGTAGATTATTATAAAATCAGAGTCACAGTATTTGTATTATTGTATTAAAGGGATGCTGTCTACGTTTAAATACAGGTTTGGCTTGATTTACAAAATCTTATATGCATAAAATGTTCTTTTGAATTTCTTACTGAATTAGAAAAGGCCTGATTTATATATTATATTTAAACATTCTTTAGCTGGGTTTTGGAAATACAAGTAAATATCTCTTGCATGAAAACCACAAAGTGAAAGGAGACTGTTTAAATACAAACCTTCTCAATGAAATGCAAAACCTACACAGACTATTGCAATCCTTTGGATCTCAAAGACCTATTTTTAGTGTATGAATTTCATTTGCTCTTAATGCAGTGTCCCTTTAAACCACCTGTCTGATATGGCAATGTCTTTATAATCGGAGATTGATGCTGATCACATAAAGCAAATGTCACTGGATGCCCAGGGACATGCTGTGCTTGGAGTTTTGTTGTTTTTAAGATGTCTATGATCAGCCGATAAGGTCGACAGGCCATGGCAGATCATCACCTTAAAACTGACCATGAACTTAGGAGGTGCTTCTTTCTGGGTTTAGGGAGATGCTAGGTAGATGGGGTCTAAGTGTAGTCCAGGTGTTGACTGGCAGGTATAGTGATTTCATGTAAAAATACAAATGTAGTGTTTTTGCTTCTGCAAGCTGATCTGGCACAGAGCTGCTGTTCTGGTTGGGGCCAAAATATCACCCAGGCTTTAAAAATTGGCATTTTGAAGTAGTTCAGCTAGAGTCCTTCTCCTTATGGAGGAATGATTGAAATGCTCAGCAAACTACTGAGGCTACAGCTGCAAACGGTTCTGGCATTTGTAACACCACATTTTACAGGACACTTTGCCCCTTGAAGCACCTAAAGAGTAAACTTGAAAGCCACTGTGTGCTATGCCCTGAGTATCTTCTCATTATGATGATGAGATGAGGAATGAAGCTGTGAGAGTTAGGAGCAGGAGAAGGAAAGATACTGGTTAACATAGCAACACTGCTCTGGACATGTCCCTGTTGTGGTGGATGAAGAAGCTGACATGTAGTCAACAATCCAGAGCTGAAGCACTTGCTCCAATGCTACAGATACACTTCCTGCTTCCCTTTTAGGCTGTGGAAGCTCCTCAGCAGCACCAGCTGTGGGTTTGAATAGTAGTAACACCATCAGCTCGTAGAAGATCTTTCCTTTCTAGGATTGTCTGCACTCTTTTTCCTCATGAAGAATTGCCCTATGACTTTAGTCTCGGTGATGAGTTCATCTGCAGCATCTGAGGGGCCTTAGAGATGAATCATTGTATTTGAGTAGCTGCTGTGCAGACCTGGAGCTTGGACACTCTGCCCATAAACTCTCCATGAAGATGTACTGGGGTTTTCATTGGAACATACTCTGAGAAGCGCTTACTCTGCCTAGACAGAGCAGTTGCATCCAGCCTTTTTGTAAGTGTTTTTTCAGGTGCCTTTTGCTTTCTTTTTCAACTGCAAGGTGTCTTCAGTAGGCTTCTGGACACAGGATTGCACTGGGCACTGTCAGTGCCTCAGTTTGTGTCTCACCAGTGATAGGTGGTGTGATGGGGGCTTGGGCAGTGCAGAGATCCTTCTGTGACAGACAAACACTTCCCATCCCAGTGACTGCAGGATCACAGGAACCAGCCTTTCAGCTGGTGTGTGGGCATTTTCAGCATCTTGGTCTATCTGTAGGAAGCAAAGGCATTGCTCACTGAGTGGCTGCACTTTGCTCCCTACGCAAGTTTTACGTGGAACAACCTGGGAAATGTTTGACATATATTCCACTGAGGGGGAAAAAAGCATATGTGCTGATTTTTGAGACCAGTGTCCTCTAGAATGTGTTAATGTCTATACCACAGCGTTATCTCCGTGTTCTGCGTCTCTGACCCTTGTAATATTTATTCAGCACAAATAGTTGGGAGCTGAGGTCCTGTGTAGGGGACGAGGGATCACTACAGGGTTGAAGATCAAGTAAGTCCTCTACCTGATGTCAAAGAAGAGGTAGTGTTCACCACTTTATACATAGTATTAGTGAGAGGCAAATGCTACTATTAAAGTTGTCAGTGGAAAGGGAAGAGCATATGAACCATATTTTTGTTTTCTACTGGTGGATATTAATGCCTTAAAGAAACCTGCACAGCTTTTCCCCAAGCTAGAGAGCTTTACAACTACGTAAAATGTTTAGATCTCTGCTTTGTCTCATGTCTCTCAGGGCTCTCACTGCCCAGTTCATCCTGTGCATTGACAGAAGATTCTTGGAGAGGAGAGGATGAGCTCTGCAGCTCACCAGTTCCATCCCACCCCCACAACAGTAACCTGCCCATTAAATGTGTTTCTCCAACAGTGAACAGGAAAATGTAGCTTGGAAAACTTGTAACTTTAGAGCCATCAAACCAGCCAGTAGAGTCATAGGACACTTCAAGGAAGAAGGGACCTCGAGATCTGTAGTTCAACTCCCTGCTCAAAGCAGGTTCTGCTCTGAGGGTCAGACCAGATTGCCCAGGGCTTTGTCTTCAAGAGCAAACTTGCTCTTGAAAATCTCTGAGGCTGGAAGCTGCTCCAATGTTGGACTCTCCTGGTCATGAAAAAGTTTTTCCTTCTCACCAGTTGGGACCTCTCCTGGTTTGATTTATGTCTGTTGTGTCTCAGACTCCCACCGCTCTCCGCTGTGCCAAACCTGGCTCTCCATAGAAGATCTCCCCACATCTGAGCTGCTTCTTCATGGAATGGGTAACTTCCCCGTCTGTCTCTTTTGAAGGGATTGTGTCCCTCCATCTCAGTCCTGAAGTTATTAGATCTTTCCCACCTCTGGGACTGCCAGGGAAATTGATTCTTCCTTTTCTTTCATATCTTCCCAGTTTCAGGGAGGTCTAAAGCTTTTATCTTTTGTCTATCAACATATCTTTTTTTGGCTACAAGGTCTAAATGCAGATTTTTAATGTCTTGTGTTTAGGTATAGGTAACTGCTGGCTGGTTTTGCCTTGTTGTAATTGTAATGGCTGTTCACACAAATTGTCCCTCTCAGCTGTCAAGGGAAAGGAATCTTAGTTTTTAATTTTAGCTTCCTTAGCTACCTGCTGACAGTTTGATTTCCACCTACCACCTTCTCTCTCTCTCCCTTAAGCCCTCTGTCTGTGTTAGAAAAACTGGGATCCAAAATCAGTCTTGGGCAGCTTATTCTTTGGCAACAACTCTGTTTTTAAATGGGAATCAAATGTGTTACTTGGGGTAACCAGTGAGAAGGCACCCTGAGCCCGGTTCTTAAGCACCTTAATTTCAGGCTCGTAGTGGAATCAACACCGTCTTAACTGGCTAGATTCCAGAGCCATTTAACCTAAGTACAAGCCTGTAAAATATAAATATGTATCTCATATATTTGTGTAAAAAATGTTGATAGCAGGCAATATGAATTTGTAGAAATAAAGGAAGCCAAATGGTGGGAGTTCAGCTATAGCTGGAACAGGTGCCTGTTCCTTCTCTGAAACAGGAGCAGTGCTTCAGAGTGGGCAGAGCACTGGAAAGGTCACTAAGGAATCCTAGCTCAGCCCCGACCTCCTAGGAGCATGTCATTGCTCTCTTGTCCTCATCCATCAAAGCAGATGATCAACTCCATTGTTAAAATGCTTGTCATTGGAGAATGTCCTTAATACATTGTGATGATCATGAATCAATGATACTAGTTAGTACTGACTGGGAACAGCAGACCTAGAGGAGCAGGAGCACTGACAGTGTTGCCTTCTCCCATCCAGGCATCATGTTCCGCAAGAAGAAGAAGAAACGCCCGGAGATCTCAGCTCCGCAGAACTTCGAGCACCGTGTCCACACTTCCTTTGACCCAAAGGAGGGCAAATTTGTGGGCCTGCCACCCCAATGGCAGAACATTCTAGACACGCTGCGGCGCCCCAAGCCCGTGGTGGACCCTTCAAGGATCACAAGGATGCAACTGCAGCCTATGAAGGTAAGAGGAGACTGTTCCTTCCTGTTCCCCGGGCTAGCAGGGATTAGCAGGGTCTGGCCTTTTTGTTTTTTCTAAGGCACTAGTAACTTCCTCAGAAATAAGGAAAGTGGTGTCCTTGGCTGCAGCAGTGCCAGTGGTGTCCTGAGCAGTGTCACTGCTCAGATAACCAGCCTGTGGCTGTAGTGAGGACCTGTGAAAGCTCCCTGGGTAGATACCAGGACCTGGGATGTGTTCAGCTGCTGTACAGAAAGTTTCTTGTGGATGGGTGTGTTTAGGTGCTTTTCTTGGATGGCTGTTAATAGCACATGGGGGCTTGTGTGTTCAAGAGTGACTGCAGGGACCTGCTCAGTGAGGAGAGGCAGAGTCATGGTGACCTCCTGGAAAAGGGAGTGAAAGAGGGTGACACAAATACTGTGTTCAAAGTCTTGCTAGCTTGTGGGAAGTTTTTGTTCCCAGTTAAAAAAAACCCTACAGGGGCCTAAAACCTGAAAAGTAAATTGTAAAATAAAGAGGTTACTACTTGGCTTTTAGGACAGGACATAAAAGAAAATAGTTGTGTGATTAATACCTTTAGCTCTTTGTCTACAGATGCTTAAACCAGGGGACTAAATGGGACTACATTTTAGTATAATCCAAGCATCGATGCAAAATCAAGGCCACAATTTAAAAGGCATGTCAGGATCTTTCAGCACAATGCTGATTTAGAAAGGAAAAACTTGCTCAGGAAGAACAGGTAAAAGAAAAAGGGAGAAGGTTTTGTCTTCTGTTTATGGTGTCCTGAATGTGCTTTGAGGTTCAAAATGTAGTAGGAGAGAGGACTGCATTTCAGAGAAGAGATAAAATGTGTAATGAGAGACCAACTTGGTTAGATGAGGAGCTCTCTAATGAGCTTAAACTGCAGGAGGATTGCTCAGAAGGGTGGAAACTAGGTCAAGTTATAAAGGGCAAATAGAAATTTATGTAGGGACAAAACTGGAAGGCCAAGGCACAAAAAGAGATGTTATTCTCAAAGAACATAAAGGGCACTAAGGAGACATCATAAGTACAGTGAGGAGAACGAGGAGGGTGAAGGAAAGAATTTGTTCACTGCTTGTTGTGGAAGAAAGTTAATAACAGATGACACTGAGAATTCTTAAATGTTTAATGATTTCCTTTAGTCTTCATTGGAAAGGCTAACTGTGATCAGGGACAACACAATTAGTATGAGCATGAAGGGAGGAGAACCCAGGCTTCAGTAAGAAAAGAACATGAACAGAAGTGAGACACTTAGATAAGTTACATATTTTCAAGTCAGCTGGGCCTAATGAAATTCAAGGAATTACAGATCAGTCAGAATAATTTCAATTCCCAGAAAGAGGCTGGAACAAATAAGCAAGTAATCTATTTGCAACCAGTTCCTCGGAGACGGCACGGCAATAGCTGGCAGCCAGCATGGATTTATCAAGAAAAATCATGTCAAGCAGTCCAATTTCCATCCATCACAGGGTATCAGGCTTTGGGTCAGGGTGAAATGGCAGATCTCTCCTGTATCATGACTCCAGTTAGGCTCTTGACATGGTACCTGTGGAATTCCCAGAGCAAACTGAGCACATTTTCTCAGGTATTAGGAGTAGTAAACTCAATAGTGTGAGGCATCACTGTCAAAATAGAAATGTGCCTGCAGAGATTTGCTGAAGTTTGTCCTGAGTTTAGTACTGGTCAGTACTTTCACCCATGAGTTATGAAACCTGATGGTGAAAGCTGAAAGAAGGTGCAAACCTTTAAGAGAAAAAGGATTGAATACCCAACAGGCTTTAAAAACTAGAGAAGAGTCTTAAACTAATATTGAGGGTTTTTTTGCCCCAGTAAGTCCAAGTGAAAATACTCTTAGATGTATCTTAGATGCATCGCATGGTTGATTATTTCTGGTAAACTTCACTTGGACAAAATCCTGCTTGGTGATACTAATTAATAGTAAGATCTTTTTTGAAGTACTAACTGGCCATATTAGGCCAAGCCCTTAAAGACAGCTGCAAAGTTCAGCGAACTCCCATCTTCTCTGTCCACCGGGGGTAGGACTAGAAGTGGAAGAAGACTGAGTTGAGTCTGATTTTAGGTAGTTTTGAACTAGGAGGTGAGGCTGGCACTGGAATGGATTGTTTAGAGAGGCCATAGCCTCCCTGCTTGGGGATTTCTTGCTCTGAGAACATGTCAGACACAAGTGTTTCTGGAATGACTTTGGTCCACCTACTTTTAGCTATTCTTTTCTCACTTTGCAGAAGCAATGAGCCATTGGTGAGTGCTGGAGGGAGGGCTTCTTGCTCTCCCATCTGCCTGTGCAAGTAGGAGCCAGGGTGTGTGGGCATCCTGCTGAGTGCCCTGTGACCTGGGGGTGCATGTTGCATCTCCCTCTGCTCAGCCTCACTTATATAGCCTCACTCCTGACTGAGTGCATTGCTGGGGGAGACTGATGTCTGATGTTTCTGGTGGATTAATTAGAATGGGCAGAAGACTCTTCCCACGCCACTGACAGGTTTCAGAGACTGGGTTTCTGACCATTTACTTTTGGTATTTTTTCTCCTTTTGACTTTAGTGCCAAAGTGTTGGAAGCAGTTTGAGCAGTTAGTGTCCTCAGCCTGTTGTGTGCTTGGCAGCAGCTGGGACCAGGGAGGAGGGTGGTGAGGGAGGTTTGTTGCTGCAATGGGACTGAAGGACTGAATGTCTTGCTGCAGTTGATGCTGTGTGCAGTGGTGTGGGTTGGATTGTCCTTTCTCCACCTTGTTTGACAAAATCTTCTATTCTGCCTTTCATTCCCAGATGCTGAGCAAACCAGCTGCTCATTTTGTGCATGGTGGTGGCATTCTCTTGAAATTACTGGTGCTGCTGATTTGCACCAGTTAAATATTAGGCTTGGTGTAATTAATTCAGCATCTTTGGAAGATCCCTGGAGTTCAGTTAGCAAACAGAAGATTGCCAGTTCTCCAGGGAAGGACTTTCCTCAGGCAGAGATTTGTGGAAGTGTAGGAGTGATCCTCTGCTGTGAATTTCTGTGAAGAAATGAAACGTTTCGGTTTCCAGCACTAAAAAAGCTGCTGTAAGCTTTTCAGTTCCAGAACAAACAAGGTAGAGCACCATATAATATACCAACAGCTTCAAGTGTCCTACTTGACTAGTGCTGTTGCTCTTTTGGATGGAAGCCTTGTTCTTCACCATTTGCTTACAATGCAGTTGTGAGCTGTTGTGACCCTTTGTTCATCATTTTTAATTATAATAGCTTGGCAGAGCAGGGCAGGGATGCGGTGTTGGAACAGTGTGGTCTTCACTGGTCAGGATTAAGATGCATTAGCAAAAATTCTGGAGAACCAGTCTAAGAGAGGCTGATTATAACACGATTGGGAGTGACACAGGGGAGAGATGAACCTTGTATTGGAACAGCAAGATGATTTTTGCAGGTGGAGCTCAGGGCACGCTGTAACTTCTGAGGAGCTTGGTGAGCCCATGTTAGTGACCTAGTGTAGCATAATGTCAGGGCAAGAGAGTCAGGGGTGCTAAAACCTCCTGGTTTTGCTCTAGCGTTGTCCTTTAGAATGTGAGAGCAGCAGCAGAATTGACTGTTCTGGCTGAAAGCACTGCTGCCTCTGGCAGAAGGATGCAACCCAGTGATTCTTTTCCCCTTCGGTAAGGACAATTAAAACCAGAAAGATACATTACTGGTATTTCTTTTTTTCCCTAAATTCCCTGAGTAATCATTGGCTAGATGGACAAAATCTAACCTTTGTCAAGATAGAATAAGCCTTAATTTTTACAACTCCCTCTCCCTCTGTGTTTCCCAGACCGTGGTGAGGGGCAGCACGGTGGAAGTAGAAGGCTACATCTCCGGGATACTCAACGACATCCAGAAGCTTTCTGCCATCAGCTCCAACACTCTGAGGGGAAGGAGCCCCACCAGCAGGAGGAGAGCTCAGTCCCTTGGGCTCCTGGGGGAAGACAGACCCCCAGACATGTATCTTCAGAGTCCTGAAGCAGACTGGGCAGACAAATACGGAAACTACCTCAATTGCAATGGTGGGACCAAGGTGACCCGGAGGCAGACCATGTGGCCAGACTATAAGCCCCGACTGGAAGGAGAGTCTCATCCCAATGGAATGGTAACAAAAGCACAGTCCCTGGGGCCTTCGGAGTTCCAGGTAGCTGAGGGCAGCTGCCTCCAGCGTGCCTCTGGTGTGCAGCAAATGCCAGCTCTGCCAGGGGAGACTGAGATGGGAAAAAAGAGCTCAGAGGAGTGCTGGCCTCAGTCGTGCCTCGTCCGACAAGGCAGCTCCAGGCCTGCAGGGGAGGGCAGCCCGAGCTCCAAATCCAGGGAGAACAGCCTGAAGAGAAGGCTGCTACGCAGTGTCTTCCCCTCATCCAGTGGCTTAAACAAGTCAGGCCTTTCCCTGCAGATAAAGGTATAGTTATGTAGTGGTTTTGAATGAATGCAATGTTGACTTTACAGTTCTAGAGGTTACTTACACAGCGGAAGAAATTTAATTGCCAACATCATGCAGCCATCTGTTATTGTTATGATTAATGCTGGAATCAGAATGATCCTGGAAAAGGGAAATGTGTCCACCTAAGCTTCACAGAGTATGCTGCTAGGTGGAGCTCAAAATGGCAGCCAGACCTCCATCAGAGAGGCTTGTTGGTGGAGCTGTGCTTGCAGGAGTGTGGGCTGAGAGGGAACTGGGGGATTTACTCAGTTTTGCCCTTCTGTGGTAGTAAAAGGATAACTTAGATGCTGTTATGCTGGCATGAATGTGCTTGTGCCATTTGGGAAATTGCTGTCATTGACATGAATGTGTTCTTTTGCCTGTGCAAAATGGGGCTACCTGGGGAGAGCTTGTTGGTTAGAGCAGTATCTGCCACCCTGCTGCAGCAGGAACGTTGCCATCAGCACCCACTGCACTGTCAACCAGGAAATCTGGCTGTTGGCTCTGTCAGGGTGGGACAGCTCATAGCTGAACCTCCCCCAGGAAAACTATCCTGAATGAATGACTCACTTCTTACTAAACTAGGAGAAAAACTCTGGTTCCTGTTACTGGAGAGGAAACAGCCCTTCAGGCCACTGGTCCTCATTCATCCCAGGCTGGCCCAGCACCCAGTGTCCTCGCAGGGCTGTTGGGTGGTTGCAAAGGTTGGCCTGGTGCTGGTGCAAGGCCAGATGATTTCTAGCAGGCATGGAGTCCCTGAACATGGCGGGTCATGACAGGAACCACTGGCCCAACAAAACTGGCTGCCCTGGAGTGTTTTGCAGGATGGGGCTCTCTCCAACCTGGCTTCTTGCAGTTTGCTGAAGGGTCAGGCTCAAGGCTTGCAGACACAGCCTTTTCCCTGCAGATTCCCTTTCCCAGGGAGTGGGGTTTTAAAGGGATGCAGTGCTTTTTGTAGCACCAACTGCACTTGTGCTGTCTTTAACTCTGGGCTGATCTGGTGGCTGGAGGCCAATCTGTGAGCCCTTGAAGAGCTGACTGCTTCTTTCTTCTCTAGCAGGAGTGTCCTGGCCATGCTTTGCCAGAGGAACTTTTTACAAGGACCTGTAGTGACAGGATGAGGGGGAACAGTTTTAAGCTGAGAGAGGGGAGATTTAGGTTGTATGTTAGGAAGAAATTCTTTAGTGTGAGGGTGGTGAGATCCTGGCCCAGGCTGCCCAGAGAAGCTGTGGCTGCCCCATCCCTGGAAGTGTTGAAGGGCAGGTTGGATGGGGCTTGGAGCAACCTGGGCTGGTGGGAGGTGTCCCTGCCCATGCAGGGAGTGGGACTAGATGGCCTTTAAGGTGCTCCCTTCATCACAAACCAGTCTGTGGTTCTATTATTTTATGCTTCAGCCCTTTCACAAGGGGGAGCAGAGGTTTACAGTCAACATGGATGTGTTTGGGTGTGTTTGAACTTGAGCTGCTTGTGAGAGGAGCAGGAAAGACCTCAAGGTTATCTAGTCCATCTCCCTGCTCCAGTGAAGGATTGGTGCCATTGTTTATCTAAGCTGTTCTTCACAGCCTCCCTCACAAATGGAGATGATGGCGTGTAATTGTGACGTGCCAGAAATGCACAATTGCAGATGAATTGGAAAATGGGTATAATTGGCTGACGATGGGGAGGTGGGTGCCTTGACAGGAGTCTTTAGTCACCAGGGGAAGGTGGAGAGCTCTTCCCTTTCAACCTAACATGGGGGGAAAGAGTGGGAGAACTGGTGACACAAGACCTAAAATCTGTGTACAGGGGCTGTGAAATGACAGGAGCAGGAAACAGTTCTCACATGCGGTTGGGCAGACATGTGTGAGCTTGCGTGCATCTTGTGTGCCCTTTTGCATGCTCTGGGTTATATAAACCCCCTTTTTTTTTTCTCTCTCCTGAGACGAAACAAGAGTTGGGACATAAATGCTTGGTTGCCATGAGCGTGTCTCTGCAGGACTGCAGGGGAGGAGCTGATAAATGAAGAGGAAGTCCCTTCTGACAGGCAGTTTGTGCTACTAGATCACACTTCCAGGGCCTCTGTGTCTTTCAAAATGGGCTCTGTGTGTGTTCAGCTTGTGCAGATTTTACTGTTGACAAAAATCCTTGATTAGAACCCGAAGTGCAGAGAAGTAAATTCCATGCTATTATTTTCTGTCTGAGAGAAGATGAATACTCTTTTAAAAAATTCTCTATTAGCAGGTTTTGGTTCCCATACCCATATTATTAACTTTATTAATAATCTCTCTGAATTGTGAGAGAGAAGAAGCTCATTGCTTTGAAGTTTTTATTTTGTCCTATAATATAAATGACTAGCTTGTTCTTTCTGAAGTTCCTGCTCTGTCAGAGCCATTATTATTTTACATATCACTAAGTATATAATGTATTTTATCCCTAACCTGCTTCCAGGGTGAGTATTAGCACTTCAGGTTTTATCCTTCTTGGGAGACCTGTGCTAGGGTGGGAATGTATATCCTGGAGCCACATTACCCCAGGCTCTGATCTTACCAGATCTCATCAACCAGAGAGGGTTGGGGCTGCTTGGGACTTGAGTGGGAGCTCTCAGAAAGCCTTGGGTGCTTGGGAAAGGAGCAGCACTCATCCAAATTCAGCATGCGGCAGCTCAGAGCCAGTGAGTGGCTGGTGGCTCAGTGCAGCTGGAATGTCACACTGGCCACCCCCAGCTGCCCTGGTCATGGTGCTTTCCCAACACGGAGTGCTGATCCTGTGTCTGATGGTCAGGAATGCTCTGCAGGTACCAGTGGGAAGTGCAAGGAGAGTTGTCAGTAGGCAGAGCATAATTACCCAAAGGGAATTAGGCCAAGACATCAAAGTGATTTACAGCTTTGGCATGAATCCTCTTTCCTTTTATATATAGGAAGATCAGAGGCACAGAGGGATAAAGGATTTTAGAATTCTCTGCAACACACGTCACCCCTGAGTTTTGGTGGCAAAGTTGGAATGCTTTTTAGCAGCTGGTGGTTTTCTCTGGGTTTTGTTTCTTGGTGGTGTTTTGTTTTTTTTTTAAAGCATGTGATTTAAAAAGTCCCTTTCAAACTGCCTCAGCTTGGAGGTCCTTAGAGCATAGCACCCATCCTGTAACTGAGCCTTGAAATCTGCATCCGTGGGGTTTCCTCTAGTCACACAGCAGATGTTGGGCAGACCAGGAGGTAAGAACCTAGACCTCTTGATTCTGGTCTGCTACAAATTTGTTCAGGCTGCCCAGAGAAGCTGTGGCTGCCCCATCCCTGGAAGTGTTCAAGGCCAGGCTGGATGGGGCTGGGAGCAACCTGGTCTGGTGGGAGGTGTCTCTGCCCATGCAGGGTGTTGGAATGAGATGATCTTCAAGGTCCCTTTAACCCAAACCAGTCTGGGATTCTATGGAAATGTACTAGGCAGAAGTGGCATAACCCACCAGTGGTCCCTGACACTTGTTGTTAATCTAACCATCTTGTTAACCTAACCATTACTTTTTCTCACTTCCACATTTGTTCTTCCCAAAGCCTAACGCTTTCTTCCGGCCCCAGCAGTGGGGCTCACCATGCAGCTCTGCAGCCAAAGCCCAGTCTCTGCCACCCGACCAACCTGCCTCCGATTTCCCCAGGATGATCTCAGAAACTGGGACCCCCCAGAAGTCCCCAACAGTGGAGAAGGCAGTTGCAGGGCCCCAGGGCAGACCCTCACCCGCCGGGTCACCGAGGAACCGGCAAACTCAGACCAGTTCCAGCAACCTTCACCTTCCCCAGGACTCTTCTGCAAAAGGACAGCTGGCCAGTGAGGACCCGGTGGTTGTGACTCATGAGCAGTTCAAAGCTGCCCTTAGGATGGTGGTAGACCAGGGGGATCCCCGGACCTTGCTGGAGAACTATGTGAAGATTGGAGAAGGCTCCACAGGCATTGTCTGCATTGCCCGGGAGAAGCACTCAGGGCGGCAGATCGCCGTGAAGATGATGGACCTGAGGAAGCAGCAGCGCCGGGAGCTGCTCTTCAATGAGGTGAGTATCCTGACAAGAGGTGAGGGTTCTGCTGGCCTCCATAAAGCCAGGCTGGTAAAAAGAAAGGGAGAGCAGAAGACCTCTTCTTTTTAATACAGAATTATGCTAATACCGAAAACTCCCCTGAAAAGACTAGAGGGACAGAGGCTGCTGCCTGGTCCTCCCAGGGCTGTTCGTGGTTCCTTTGTTGCTTATGCTGAAGTGGTGTTAGGGATTTGGTGGTGGTGAATTGTCCCCTGTGTTTTTACAGGTGGTGATAATGAGGGACTACCAACATGTCAACGTGGTGGAGATGTACAAGAGCTATCTCGTGGGAGAGGAGCTCTGGGTGCTGATGGAGTTCCTGCAGGGGGGAGCACTCACGGACATCGTGTCTCAGATCAGGTACAAAGCAACATCCAAATCATCAACGTTTGTGTGCCCACCTGGCAGGCAGGAGCAGAAGGGTGGAGATTTCTGGGAAGAACAGTTTCCCTCAGAGTTCTTGTGATTGCAGTGCCCTGGAATGATTACACCTCATAACTGTCACCTGTTTGAAGTATGTGATAGTACTTCTGGTACAGAAGGGACCTCACGTACAGCACTGATCCCTTCAGATACCCACTAGTCATCTACTTGACGACCTTCCCTGTAGAACACAGTACTCATGAAGAGCATTGCTTACTGTATCTGTTGCATTCTGGCCAGGAAGCTCATTGAACAGGTCTGAAAGAACATGCAGAAATAGTTTTTTCAAATTCAACCTTAGTGAGGTTGAATTTGTGTCTCACTCCTCTGGGGAAGTGCAGCAGGGCCTTGAGATCTGGACTCCTTCCCAAATTTCATTGTCTAAAGATAGCAACGACTGGACACTCTCCTAAATTTGTTTACTTATTCACACCATTTCACATTGATTAATGACCAAAGCCTCCCTGTAGGGCAAAGACTTTGTTCTCAAATGGCCTCTAGAGTCCCACTCACAAGATGTTCCAAAGATGCAGTTATGGTGATGGTGTCTTACCCGTGACTCTGGAGCTCCTTCCTCCTGCTTCCAAGCAGTCCTGCGAGGCTGGAAGCTGGTGCAGGGAATGCCAATGCCAGAAAAAAACTGACCAGGAAAGTCTGTAGGATGAGCTTTCCTCTGTGGAAGATTCAGAATCCTAATTGGATTACAATTAGGTAGTATCGCTAACACTAATTGCATTACCTTTTTAATCACAGTATGGCTTTAATTCACTTAGATGCTTTGACTGGCCTCTGCTGATCCTGTGGTGGATTTAAGGCATATATCTTGTTCTGTTGGATTCTCTGTTTTGGATTTGCATCTGTGGTGTGTTTAGGAGGCATAAGAAAGTACATTGTCCTTTGTAGCCTCTGCAACTCCACCTGTAAGGAGTGTCTTGGAGACACCCAAAGGTCCAAGCCCTCCAGCACTGGGTTCAGAGGCACAGCTCAGGGGCTGGGAACCAGGGTGCTGGAAGTTTTGTACCTGCTCCTGGAGAGGAGAAAGAGCATGGAGTCCTGAAGAGTGTTGGGTTATAGCAGAGCCAGTGAAATTCTTGTAGTTCAGCTGGTATTACAAAGTGGAACAACAGATAAAAACATATTCTGAAGAAGTTTCTGAAGGATCTGTGTAGTTTATGTCCATTGTGGGACCTCAGCCTAGATCTAAGTTGTTTTACAGAGCCTTCCTTTGGACCTTTTAATGAGAGTTTGTAGTGGAAACAGGATTCGTGACAACATTTATCAGAAGTCAGCTGCAAGCCTCTTTATCAGTTACTCACAGGGAGGAAAATACCCTCACACCACTCACTGCACATTTGCTGAAGCTGGTAGCTGATTTGCATCTCCAGGAGTCAGCTAATCCTCTGGTAATCTGTTTGACACTGTGCAGTCGCTTGACTGAAACCAAATTCCAGATGTGACAAGCTGACCTGGCCTCTTGTTAGAGCTCCAGAGTGGAGCAGCTTTTCCTTACAGCTCGGGCACCATGAGATGAAAAGCACTGTGAGTAGGTTAGGTCCAGGCAATGGGAGCACATATTTCCCAGCTGATGGTGCAACTTGCTTCAGGGATGTGCAGCAA